>NW_022145612.1:39062342-39311075 GCF_000002235.5 Strongylocentrotus purpuratus | reverse complement strand
ATGATTGGGACGGAAAAAAAGCGGATGTAAGCTATCATTTAAAGTACAAACTGAGGTCAGACTGTAGTAATACCGACAGTGGTTAGGAACTCCCAATGCGCTGTTCCCATGGATACAAAGATGTTGCACAATATACATCCACCGACACTGAGCAGGGATGTGGGTGAAATCTGAGCTTCTGTTGCAGGAGAATGGGAATGGGTGAAACGGGGGTTGGGCACCACTGACTTGAAAAAAACATTGTGAATGGCTGTGGGAACGGTTTCTATTAAAATGAAATAAGGAATGAAAGCCCAAGCGGGATATCTCTTTCACTGAAGACAGGGAGTGCATATAGAATGGTAGATGAGCTCAGAGCAGGAAACGGTCGAGATCTATGGGCACTGGCTGTGCATATTTATTCCCGACGGAAACTTTAAAATGAGGGTATGCGACAGAGATTTCCCCTAGAATATAGGTTTACGACCCATCTCTCTAAAGCAACAGTAAAGGTTTGCATCATTTGGAAATTTAAATTCAACAATGTATTCCAGTATTAATATCAGATGTGTATGAGAACAAAATATTGATGTTTCCTAATACATGTGTATATCATAAAATATTCAAATTTCCAATATTTTAATGAAATGGTTTCTCATTAAAACTCATTAAACTGTCAGGTATGTGTCTATAGTTTATCAATACAATGAAGGCTTATATAAGTATACATGTGTTTTAGCCACTGTTTGTGATCATATAACACTTTTAATCAGTACTACCCTTTTTTTTTTCTTTACTTAATCAATGCATACTCATTAGCCTGATATACAAAATAAACATTTCAAACCATAACAAAAGTTATTGCAGTGTAGTCAAGATGATGTACTTGGAATAAATCAGTCACTGTCACATCCTACAGAGAAGTTTAATTGAATGGATTATACTGTGATGCTTGCATTTCCCTGAATTTCATCTCCAGAGTGCTCCAATAAAATAAATGAAGTACCAAATAGTATACAACCCACAGCATAGCAATAAACAAGTACATTTATCTGATCTATCTAAACAGGAACACAAACACTTCCCTCCTCTCAACCCACACACTTGTACAGATCAAGAAAATGATTACCAGTACCTTGTGTTCTTTATGAATGCGGAGGAAAATGGTTTTACAAAATTGTAGAAAAATTGGATTCTTCTTCAAATGTGACATCTTCTTGCCAAGAAAATGATTACATTGTGTTCTGTATGAATGCTAAGGGGGGAAATGAATTTTAAAATCATTGAAAAATTGATTTTTCTACAAATTTGACATCTTCTTGCCTTGAATGACAAGTGGCTCTTCATGAAAGAAATCACTCTTTGGAAGATGACAGCCAATCGTCTTGTTTCAAGGAGAAGCGGAACTGCATGAGAGAATGTAAATTAGGTTGTTTCATTGACAAGGTTTTCTGAGAAAGCTGAGATTGCTTTCTGAAACGACCAACCACCATGATTCCAAGGATAAAAAGAGAGAGAGTAACGACCAATCAGATGACTCAATGTTTGAACCGAAGTTAGTGAGATTTCAGAGAAATGACAAGTGTTGACGTGCTTCATGTAATTGAAGAACTCAAGATAATTGAACAAGAGACGTGTGAGACGTGATGTTGTAATGTATTCCTTAGAAAAATAGATTCTATTACCAGGGCCGCGTATTACAAAGAGTTATGATTGATCTTAAGTTTGATCGATACACAATGAGCCATAGATTTATGCTCAATATTAACCTTGCAATCAATCCAAAGGCTTTATCATTCATGGCCCTGGACTCATAAGACACAGGTAATTACTTTAATTATCATGTGTCTATGCTGCTTTAAAATATTTCTCACAAACTGACCTTAATCTGGCAGTGCAGTAAAAGGGATGTACAACAGTAAAGTAAAGTCAACCATGCATTACAACAACAACCTGTATCTAAAGACCACCTGTCTACAGATATCCCTATATTTCTTGTAGGTTGGCTTTCTCAAAGTAGCCTTTATAGCAAAAATGATATTCTGCATGTATGTAAGAATCAACCCTGTATAAGCAACAACCTGTATATAAACACCACCTGTCCTAGAACCCCGGGGGGGGGGGGGGGGGGGGGGGGGGGGGGGGGGGGGGGGGGGGGGGGGGGGGGTGGGTGGGTAGAGGGATCTTGCCTGCAACCAACAATATAGAACATGTACATGTATGAAATAGACTTCTTTTGTTTTCCTTATGCAATTTCATAGGTTTATATACGACACACTGAAGACATCAACCAGAGGCAATAATTACTGAATGTGCATATCCTCTTGTATCACTTATTGAAATTCACCAACACAACAATGGCATATTACATCATCAAAAGAAGATTTCTACAGCCTTGCAGGCAATACGGGTAATGAGAAAGTGCTGGATTTGATTTTTGTAGGTCTTGAGCTGCAATCGTATGATACATGTAATCAATGACGTAATAGGCTTTTGATATATATATATATATATATATATATAGTAAGACACGACATTAACAGCATAATAGGATTGTATTGTACAGAACAGATTCACTTTGTATCTTTGTGAAATACTTGAAACAGATCCACTAGAGTATTTTAGATGAACTTATTTCCCTTGGAAAATAACAATCGACTTCTATAGCTGTCTAGATTCAGTATAGGCGAGATTCTATTGGAATATGTCTACATCTACTATAGATATGGTACAATAATCCAAAGGCAACAATTATTTGCTTCAAAGAAACCTCACTTTCTATATTTCAATTCCTAAGAAAGCACAGCACTGTAAATAATGCAAAAATACATTTAGTATGCTTTAAATGTAATTTTTGTTAAGTACAGAGAAAATAACCTGAAAGGATCGTGTTGTATACTGAGTAAGTTTAAAGAAATCATTGTTTCTAAAGCTTATAAGTAGATGCAAGTTGCATGCTTTCAGTTTTATTTTCTTTAAGAGGCTTAGAAAACAGCAGAGGGATAGTCTGAAAACAAAGATTACAACTTTATTTCCATTAAGGACATGTTTAATGATTTAAAATATAATGCATACATGCAGCTACAACCTTGAACAACAAATTTATTAAATTATTTACAATGTGATAAGAAGGTTGAAACATCATATTTGCATTTTAATTCACTATTTCTTTTCAGTGTGGTGGGTGGTAAAGAAAAGGTGCTACACACTACATTAGCGTATGCTAAGCACGAGTACCAGTATCCCAAGAAATCTATTTAAAACTCATTACGATATTTTCCATAAAATCTATAAAGAGTCAACATCTGTTACATGCATCACAAAGCGGTATATTACATCACAAGAATGATGCAAATGTACATGCACACACAAAATGCTTCCATCAATATGTTTACAATTCGACTGCCATTCTACCAATATTTGGATTGCTTGACGACCTTCGGTGGGTTTTACTCTTCTCCAAGATGACCTTTTCTTTAATTAGCGATGCAGGGGCAATTTTCAATGTTTACTCGGATGTAGAAGGGGGAAACAAATCAGACCAATTTTATAGCACAGAGGCTTCATTAAAGGGTAAGATGGACACAGAGAGAGAGGGAGTGAGTGAGTGAGTGAGAGAGAGAAAGAGAGAGAGAGAGAGAGAGAGAGAGAGAGAGACGGAGAGAGATAGACGGAGAGACAGAGAGAGACAGACAGATGGACAGAGACAGACAGAGATAAAGAGACAGAGAGACGGAGAGAGATAGACGGAGAGACAGAGATAGACAGAGACAGACAGACAGATGGACAGAGACAGACGGACAGAGATAAAGAGACGGAGAGAAAGAAAGAGATAGAAAGAGACACACACAGAGAGACAGAGATAGAGAGAGGGGGATAGAGAGTAAACAACTTAATTGGTGGGGCTTAATTGGACACAGGCCCATGTTATCAGAGTGACTTCCGATGGCTTGCTTCAATGCATCCTGACAAGAATTTGGCGCAATACAGGCAGAAAGTATTTATTTCATCCATGAATATTGTAAATACAGAGATAAACGTGGTAGGTGTATGACCTTGAACCTGTATGTTCTGACAAGTGTAATATCACTGACTTCAGATCACATGTCTGATTACCTGCCCTCACATCCGTGAGTATTAAACTACGATTTGTCGCTTCACATTATCAAGTTAGAAAAGAAGGAAAGTCACTCCTTTTTTATGCAGCAAAACAGCAAGAAAAAATGTAAAAAAGCACAAATGTTTGGTTTGAAATGAAATGAAATTTACATGTAGATGACTACTGCAACTTCAAGGCACATTTCTAGAATATTGTATATGTTACAATAAAGGAAAGCAAGTCTTATTCATACACTCATAATTCATAATACACTTTAATGGTAACAACAGTCCTTTACAGTTCATTATATTCTGACTGATAATGCACAATAACATTTCCCTGAAATCCTTTCACTTAATACCTTTTTTCTTCCAATAAAAGCTAAATTAATACAATTCGACAACTTTTAAGACCACATTAAAATGAGGAGTAGTTCATTTCAAGCTTCCAATTTGACAATCTCTTAGTCAAACGCAGCATTTATGGGATAACCAACTTTGTAAAGCCACGGCCTCTCGCAGCATCCAAACATTGCTTCATGTTTAAACAGATGAATGTTGTTGTCACCCCCGGATAGAAAAACAAAATGCTTATATTAACATGGGGAATGCACGCCTTCCAAAAGACACACATCTTTCCAATAAAAGAAACCCCACACGTGCTACACTGGGCATCCATCTTGCCACCAAAAAAAAATACTGATATGCCAAACCATACCCTCATTACGACAGTTCTGTTTCCACCGCTATCTATTTTGGGAGCTCTGACGTACATACGTGACTGTCATGCACACATATCTCACACTTCTTCTTTTTCTTTTCTGTTGTTGCTCTGATTCAGTCTCTACACAATCCTGCCACTGACTGTCTCGCCTTTCAACAGACTCCTCTTGTCGTTTTCACCGTCAGTCATGAAAGGCGATCGATTTCTTGCACAAAATTAATCATACATTTTTTAGAGAAGCTCATAAAAATATGTTTTCAGAAAATAGGTTGATTTGACCAGCAAACAAAATAACAAAAACTTCCTGCAAATGACAATCGCTGGAAAAATAACAAAATGCTTGCTGGAAATCACAAACATTGAAAAACATCTCAACAGATGTGTACATTAAAGGATTACACATGCACCAAGAGCCTTATCAATAAATACACTTATCTATTTTATGCTTATGTTTTGCTGTAATATGTCACGGTGATGAGTTTTAAGCATTAACAGAATTTTAGACTGAAAGTGATCTGTCTCTGACCACATCAATGAATTATTTTATTCATAAATACCAATTGAAAATGATTGTATTGTATTGCATGGGTTAATCTTTATATACTGTGGACATCTCACCCTGTCAGAATGAAATGACACATCAGGATGTTAGTATAAGGTTGATTACGTCTACATCTTGATAGCCAGAAGGGCATTAGCTCATATATTTTAAAACAGAGTTGATACCCTTCTGGCACTGAACAGACAATGTGTTTCTCATGGTCCCACGCTACTCCAATGTTAAACAAACTACACTGGCTTCCAGTTACCAAGAGAATACAATACCGGATACATGTTCAAACTTGTTAAAATCTTTATCAAGCAAACTTCCTCTATACATCTCCTCACTCTTTCAGCAACAGAAAAAAATCATACATCAGCTCCTTCCTATCTCTTTCCCAAATCCCCAAAACACGCTGGCTTCAAATTCTTCAATCCATTGCCCCATGGCTACGGAACGAACGCCCTGCATTTCTTAGAAATAGTTCTATATTTGACTTCTTAAAAAAAAAACATCTGAAAACATATCTCTACAATTCTACAATTTGGGACAGCCCCTTGTGGTAAAGGCACTATGTAATTCCTCAGTCATGAAAAGCTCAAGTTTCTTTGAATACCCATTTTGACATTATTTGGACGACTTAAGATTATTTTTGTGACAAAGCTCCAGCCTCCCAGCTACAATATCAATTTCATTTCATCTTTGCACTCATCAATAAAATCATGGAGGGCCTTAAGTCATCCATTTGATAGAAAGTATCTTTCAGGCATTTGTGTGACAGAAATACATTTTGATGAACTTACACAAAATACAAATGACTGCTTAACACAGTTCCAAGAGTTTGTATATAGAGCACTGTGCACAATATACAAGCCACTTGTTAGCAGGATTCAACCAACGTCACAGTGGTGTTTTCTTCTCAAATACAATGTATCATTGACTAAGAGAGGAGAGAGGGAGAATGAGATGGACAGAGGAAGTGAGATAAACAGAGAGAGAGAGAGAGAGAGAGAGAGAGAGAGAGAGAGAGAGAGAAATAGGGTAGGAATCTGACAGTGAGAGATCGAGAGAGAGAGAGAGAGAGAGAGAGAGATAGGGTAGGAATCTGATAGTGAGAGATAGAGAGAGAGGGAGAGACAGAGGATGGAGGGTGTGGGTTCAGACTAAGTGTAAGAGTGAAAGAGGGAGATAGTGACAGAGAAAGATATATATATATATATAGAGAGAGAGAGAGAGAGAGAGAGAGAGAGAGAGAGAGATAAAGAGAGAGAAAGGGTGAAAGAGAAAGAGGGAGAAAGAGAAAGAAAGAAAGAACAACAAAGAGAGACGGGAGCAAGAAGATGCAGAGAGGATGCAGAGAGGATGCAGATAGAGAGAGAGCGACGTTGAGGGAGAGAAGAAAAATACTGTAATTACATATCATCTACCAGCCTCTGGATGACAAGTCACCATAGCAACCAGGGGATCAATGGAAGAGCATAGCAGTGTGTGCGTCTTGGTGACCTACTTTTCACATCTTCATCCCCCTTCCTTTCCCATCTCAACTCCTGCAGTGTTCCCACTACCGCAGTTTTTTTTGTCACATTACCCATCTACGAAAGAACTTAATCTCTTGTTATATATCTCTCATCTTCATTGCAAACATGATGTACTTAACCCTTTAAAAAGTTTGGAAACTCAAGTTGGATCGATTATAGCTCTCTTATCATGGCATTAATCATCGCTTTGAGTGTTGTCATTGGTAAGTGTGTTTATTCCTCTTTAAAATGTCCTATTTGCAATGATTTTGCTGCCACAGAGTGAGCAGTACATTTACATCAGAACAAGCGCCAGGGTCAAAAGTGAAGAGTTGTAAAATGAATTGGTTTGCACTGGCATTGTTATGCAGAGTACTCTTCTCTCCTTGACATAAGAGAGTGCCAAATTCTAAAGAATACAAAATTAAATTCATGCGATATGGTGACATGTCAGGTCGTCAACCTTGGCAATGAGGATGTTTGAATGCAAAATCTAACAAAGCAGTGCATTGTGCAACTTTTCATTTCTGACTATACAATGTATTTTGATCTACTGCACATTCCATGACTGAAACATCATATCAAATGGGGTATCATTTTACAAAGGAATACATCCACTGTCTGATGATACTAAAAATAGTAATAACTATGCTATGACAAAAGAGAAAATAATCAATTATACTTGAGTTTCTAAACTTTTTGAAGGGGTTAACATTTTCTTCTTATAATTTACACAACATTCATTCACGGGCAGATTGAACAAAGAAATTAAAGCATCTCTATTCTTTTCTGTTCTGTTGAAGTGTACTTTTATTGTTTTCTTTGGTGGATTGGAACATTTATCTAATATCAAAAGTAAGTAACCTCACACTGACAACAAGTAGAAGTGAAATCTATTTTGTTGTTGGTGTAAAAATACATAAGATTCATCCTGTTTTATTGTCAAACATTTATTGTCAAAGAAATATACAGAGGAAGAAAAGGAATGCTGCTTTCCCAATTTGGAGATGAGATGCTGATTTTTTTTCTTTCTTTCAGTCCTCTTTAAAATGATCAGATCTGATCGGATCAGGATCGGAGATGTGCAATCATAAAGTGCATCGCCAGCAGTGAGGAAGCCTAGTTTACGACGACGTCTTCTCTGACGAGATGACTTCACTGTTTTGCAGTGACGTTATTCTGTTTTGCCTGCGTGCAGCTGGGCATACAAGACACTGACACACTCCCTTCCCGTCTCCCCATCTCCATCTCCCTCTCTCTCGCGTGGGTTGGTGAAGCTGTATCGTAGTGTGCTCTCTAAAGACACTACACCTCCAACGTTGTGCTGCATTTCACACTGTTTTCATTTGTCTTTTTCACAGTGGATTTGACAGCAAATAACAGACAGACAGAAATGGCAGAGAATCTATGCTTGAAAGGATGATGTAGCAATCGGAGCATCTCAAACTAATGCCTCATATGACTCATTCAAGTTTAGTTCAATTTAAATACTTTATTAGAACACTTGAGAATTTCAATTACAACAAAAGAAACATCCTGTTTTGGAAGGAGGTGTTGCTTTTACTTTAAGCAGTTTAAATGCACATCACAATATACCTATGCATATAGTACATGCCATTAGGTATCATTACCAGTGTAAAAAATACTTTATATCTTTTTCATTTGGCTTTTGCACAGCAGATTTGACAGCAAATAACAGAAAATACATGGCAGAAAATCTATGCATGAACAGTTCACGAGGCAATCGGAGCAACAATGTCTAGTGTTGCTAACCAGTCTAGTTCAATTTTCATAATGAAAATCTCTCTCTATATTTGGTTTAATTTAATCTTCATAAAATATGAGACTAATTTAAAATCTTTGTTCGAGGGAAATTCCCTTATTATACATGTATAAGGTGTTGTCTTTCTGCACAGCTGATTAACAAGAGCTCATCTTATAATCTGTATGTATGCATGCTTTGTAACTATGCTACGTTCACATCTCATAAAGATATCTTTCAATCGGTGCCATATGTTAGTGGCTACTCACAATACACCTCCTTGGTAAACACCTTTATGGTCTCTTTTGGAAGGTACCAACCAAGTAAGAACTACTAAGTACAAATTATTATTTGGGATCTTCTACAGAAAAAGTGAGATTTCAACAGAACAATTGTCACTGACCTCTTTTTTTGTGTTTTCCGCACATAGCCATATAATGCTTTCTGAGGCTGTATATATATTTTACTATTATTTCCAAATTTCCATGATTAACATACTTCTTTTCAGTTTGATGATACTTATAAAGCCTTGTTTATATAACACTCGGCAAACTGCCTCAAAATGTTGCTACTGCTGAAAAATGGCCAGTGGGGTGAAAATAAATACAGTAGCTGCATTCAGGAAAGGCCCGTAAGTGTAATCACTTATCTGTGTGTTCCAAGATACAATCATAATCTTATTTTGATATGGCCATTGGTGTTTTCTAAAGCTGATGAATGGCCTCGTATATGAACGAAGCAAAATTGGACTTTCAGACGGAGACAGCTTTCTTTGAAAAACAATTTGAATAAGATAGGGCACACTTTAGAATGATCGAAAGGAGCGGTAAAATAAATGTTAAAACTTTGAAGGTTAAAAAACGTCTTCTAAAGGTTGCATCAGCATATTGGGGAATATGAGATGCAATTGATATTCAATTATAGAGACCACAGGCACAACTCTTTATTCTTGCCCGATGTGATGACTCAACTCACATGCACACAAAATGTCTTACATGTAGGTTGGCACTTTTATTGTCCTGCCTAAAATCTTTGAGAAAGTATTTGATTTGTCCCCTAGACATTTTCATAATGTAATCAAATTCAATGCATAAATCTTTGTTAAATGCCATGTTACATATTATTTCATACACCTGTTAGGCATAATTGTATTTTGATAGTCAGACTGCGAATTGCACACATTAATTGTTGCTAGTTTAAAGGACAAATAATATGGCGTGTCCCACCGAACAAACATGGAATGTATATAATGCACATTCTGACAATTGAAATACAATTGTTTGTAACAGGTGAATGAAATGATTTGTATGGAGGCACTTTACAGAGATTTATGCATCAAATTTGATTACAATACAAAAAATGGCCTATATTTCACCAAACGAACCTGTATTTGAAAGATTGAAAATAAGATGTTCAAATATCCCCCAGCTCCATCTTAAATTGACACCAACTGTTTATTTTCTGCCAAGCATCATTGGTCACACCGAAGCTGGCCCGTTGTTTGGACTGAAAGCAGCCCCTGACGACCATTATTGCTCCAGACAAGCAATCAGAGATTTCTGAACTGGCAAAATGAGCGACAGACAGGCTGATAAATTGTCCAGAGGAGAAGTTAGGGGGTACGGACAAGGGAATTGATTCAACAAATTATGCTGTCAATACAAACACTTCCCAGTGGCAGCCTGGTGATTCAATGCGACATGGACCGCTTTAAATCATAAAGATGACTGATGATATTCAAAGGCTGGCGTAACTATGGAGAACGTTGCTATTTGCTGAAGGAATGGATACCGATACTTTAAAAAAGGTGGAAAGAAGAAAAAAGTTCTATAATGGTAACTCAAATTTTGCATGAAGGAAATCTGCAGACCATGGAATCATGTTGTTATTCATACAAAATGGATCATTTGACAACAAAAGGTTCAAAATTTTAGAAAACATAAAGTTCATTTTCAATGTAGGTCTATTTAGTAACTTAGCTATAACCAAACAGCAGAGTGTATAAATAAAAAAGGGGGCCGGAAGGGGGGGGGGGGACAAAGAGAACAAAAGAGAGAAACAAGGGAGAGGGAGTGGGCAAGATGAACAAACAATATGACATCCTCTAACCACCCCCCCCCCCCCTCTTACTTATTTTTGGGGATCATCTTTCATAGCTGCCCCTCAAGTATTCATGTTTTAAAAAATGTTATTACACCCCTCCCCCTCCTAACTCATCCCCTCCTCTTTCCTTCTCAAGCCAAACTGCATCATAAACCTGGTATGTTGCCATGTTGGGTCTAATCTCTGAATATTGTCCCTAGCTATATTAATCACTTCAGAGGTTTTTGCATTACCCCTTTCTCTCCCCCTCCCACACGCACACCCCATCTCCTTCCTCTCCTCTTTTCTAGCTCTACTGCACCATGAATGCCGCAATGTTTGGGCTAATCTTTCAACGTTGCTCCTCCATTACAATCAATCACGTAAAAGATTTGTGTCGCACCCCTCCTCCACCTAAATCACCCCCATGATCTTCCCCCCTCTAAAGCCCCACTGCTCTATGGCTGGTTGTGATGTTGGGGCTAATCTTTCAATGTTGCCCTTCCATCAATTGTGTTAAAGATATTTTATCATACCCCTCCCCCTCCTAACTCGTCCTATCCTCTTTCCTTCTCAATCCCAACTGCATTGTATATGTTGGCATTTGGGGGCTAATCTCTTAATGATGTCCCTAGCTCCATTAATCACTTTAGAGGTTTTTGTGTTACCCCTTTCCCTCCCCCTCCCCCTTCTATACACTCACCTCATCCCCTTCCTCTCCTCTTTTCTAGTTCCACTGCACCACGAATGTCGCAATGTTTCAGCTAATCTTTTAGCGCCTTTCCTCCATTACAATTAATCATGTAAAAGATTTGTGGCACACCCCTCCGCCACCAAAATACCCCCCCCCCCCAATGTCTCCCCTAAAGCCCCACTGCATCATGATGTCACATTGTTCGAGCTAATCTTTCAACGCTGCTCCTCCATTACAATTAATCATGTAAAAGACTTGTGTCGCATCCCTCCCCCACCTACACTACCACCATCATCTTCCCCCCTCTAAAGCCCCACTACTCCATGCACGGCTTGTTGTTATGTTCGGAGCTAATCTTTCAATGTTACCCCTCCATTAATCACTTAAAAAGATCACGCCAAACATCTTGTTTATCTTACTCTGGAAATGTTGCGTGGAGGATCAAATAACGGGACAGGAGGGATGGAGCACGATGTTTCAATGACAGAAGAGTGGCCTAGACTTCATCAAATGAATTGGTGATGATGTCATTCCAATGACGTACAAGTATTCCCTCTCGGTGTAGGCTTCAACCTTCACATCTTCATGCCGGTGCTCTGTATGTTTATGCATCCTTTTAAAATTTACCCTTCACTAGGACTTCAAAGATAAAACGGACGTATTTTTGTGGGGGGAGGGGGAATTAAAATCATCTTGATATACAGAATGAGGATGTTGTTTTGCACTGATCTTATATTTGTATTTTTTGTTTTTTCTAATGATCATGTTATTTTCTAAATCGTTTGTCATATATATTTTTTTTGTTAGGCACCTTGAACATTCTTTGTGATAGATATGAGTGCAGAAGTAATGTTGCTTTTATTATCATTATTGAAGTGAAATAAATATTGAGAGAATGCTCACAAATATGCATTGGGATTATATTTATTTCCAAAGAACAAGATGCCTACTTTACAAACTTCGGCACACATCAATTATTTTATATCCTTCATCCTATCCTCTAGAAAAAAATGATTAGACTCTCTGAAAATTCAGTAGAAAAATAGATGGAGCAGGTCCGTAAGATAAATGTAGAAAAAAAGGTTTAGAGATTTGCTCATTATGATTGAGCCAGATTAGAAGAAAAAAGGAGAATAAACAATATGAAAAAAAATTAATTTCATCAAAAGTTTATAGCAAAAGGTTGTAAATTTTTGAGAAAGACAAATGCATACTGCCAGTACTAATTTGTACAAATTTCATCCACGCCACCACATTACATTACTTTAGAAGTGCATGACAAACAGGGACAGATGGCAAAGTGGGATTTTGTTGAAGATGGCACCCACAATCATGCATTACGGGAAATGCTCATGTTTATGTCCAGTTGAAAATCTCCAGCTAGCCCCCCAAAACCATCTTCATCCACACCAAATCTGTATATTCAGCCCTGGGATTTGCCCGTTTTAGAGTCTCAACATTAGGACGATTCAATGGTAGAGCAGTTCTGCATGTCTTCTTCGAATGCTTAAAGGGACTTGGTAAAATTGTTCAGATGAGAGGAAATGGTGCTAGATGGACAATTAAAGACAATCTGAAAGTTTGAGTGAAAACAGACCATTATTAATAATAAAAATTGGGGAAAACTGATCTGATCGATTCCTTAATTATCCCATTATAACACTTTAATTACATTTTAGGTGAATGTTAAAAGTCACAAACATTTAAGTGTTGAAAGATTTTTAAAAGACTGTCTTAGGTCTTGTTTTCATGGAAAAACGGTTGGGAAAATTCAAAAATGGTTGGGAGAATATACTGTTAGAGGGTGCATGTTGCACAGTTATGCCTTCAAAGAAAACCTTAAATATCTTTGTGGTTTGAGAATTTGTTCAGGAAGTTTTGCATGTTTAAGAGGGTTAGTACAGTAGAAGGAATATAATAAGTAAGCATGTTACCGAATCACTTTAAAGGTCGTGTACAGTAATGTCAACAATTATTAAATATAGAAAAAAAAATTCAAAATGCTGTTCTGAAATCCTCTGAAAAATATCATAAAAATGATTACCAAAACAAAGGAAGCAACAAGAAATTTAGATCAACTTTTACAAAATTTCATCTATCATTTGCTTATTAATCTACATTCAAAATACACCATTGGTATTAAACCTTGCTATTTTAGAATAGCAATTAAGTAGGGGATTGGTTCATTAGCTCATATTGACATCAAAATATAGGAGCAACACATATACACATGTAGTTGCAGTAGACTTCTTTCAAATACATGTATGAGTGGGCATTTATCGAAAGAGAGCACAAAATCAATAAGGCAATAAAGGGCAAAAAACAGGCCCGTTAATATTCATGGGAGCAACAAGGCGGCATGATTAAATGCTTTTATTGGCACACCTATGGAGCAAGATCAATTCTACGTGTGTCGATCTCGACGCAGCATCACAACAGCTCATCGTGAACGGAATACCAGCTCACAAGTGATTCATATTGGTTATATGGATTGAAATGAATGGTATTCAAGGACCCGACTACAGAAATGCATCGTGGCGAGCGATTGCTTGTTCCTGCAAAAGCATGTTAGTTTTCATTGCTCCTGCATTTCTTTGTTTGGGTATTTACTGGATGTAGCTATTAACTGTAAAAACATTTTTATACTTGTGTAACTGACATGCCTGGAGGTGAAAAAAGGTCAATTTAATCAGAATTTTTCTTCTAGTCAGGTTTTATTGATATAAAAATAAATATTTAAAAGATAATGGATGAATTTAGTCTAATGACTAATAATCAATAATCAATAACGGGTAACATAAAAAAAATAAACATAAATCCTAAACATTAACGTTATGGGAATTGAAGAATTAAATAGTCATAGGATGATAAGACATTTATTTTCCCATTTTCTATAAGTTCTAAACAGTCAGAGCATAACCCCTGAATATCAATCCTATGGTGAACTATAATACGTAAACCTCCACACACTGTTATTGACCGGAAAGGTGCTTTGCACGATCCACCACCGACCGTATTCACTTACAATGGCAGAAGAGGAGGAAGAGAGCTTTTATTCCGTTTTAGGGTCAACATTTTATCCACTTAATATCTCTGCCCGCAAGCATCCGTATCCTTACTACATCTGAAAGGGGAGACCTTCCTGCCTTGCAACGGCAAAAGGTCACATGTGACATCTGAGTAATTGTCAAAACTGAATGAATTTTTTTTTAAGAATGCCAAACTGCATTTGAAATGGGAGATTTTCTAGCCTGACAATGGCAAAAAGTTGGATAGGAAAAATTGCAAATACCAGTGAAATTATTGCAACAATAAATATAATGCAAGCATCGGTATCCTTGCTTCATCTGAAAAGGAGTTCTTTCTTGACCTGTGATGATAAATTATTGACAATTTTAATGAACGAAAATAAAATGCTTCTCTATCCTCACTCTATCTAAAAAAAAAAGGGAAATTTTCCTGTCTTTTAAAGGAACAAATTTGCAAGTATCATCTAAAAGATTGCATACAAAAAATCTATGAAAATATTAATCAAATAAAAAATGAATGGACATATTCAAACAATATGCAGGCAACAACAATAAAAAACAAAAACAAAAACAAATCATCTAAACACCTATATTAAGCACATACATGTATATGTTCCCTTGTATTGAAATAGGATGCATATTGTCACTAACAAGGTAGAAGCTGACATCTGGAAACTCATTATACACCAAAGAAATAATCTCCCTGTGCCACATTGTATTTACCATGGGATAGATATACCAAAAGCTTAGATTATTCTGAACCCGTTACCTGTGCAAGAGGAATCAATACTGGTGTTAAAAGGGTTTTCATGAAGCTAATGAGGAACAGAAATGGGTAATTTTAAGGCCATTGTGTTGAACAAAGCAACCCTTCCATCAGGTGGTGCAAATAGTTTGTGTGGGAAGAAAGCAACCAAAGAGTTTAATAATAAGATGAAGAAAAAAAATCACTTGTGAAATTGGTGCAATTTGGCAGTTGTTTCCTTTTACCATGGTGATACCCTTTCACCCCCATTAGAAGCCCGTTGCCTGGCAGCCTACTCTAGATTGTCACCAAGGATCTCAATACACCCCGAACCACATTGCACACCAGTTTAACAGGGACAGCATAAACACAGCCAGCATGTCAAAAGGAACGCGGCTTGCGGATTCAACTGAGCACACAGGTCCTGATCGTTTTTAATGAGAATTTTCTGTCTTTGAGATTTTCATCTTCCTTTGTAAATGTAGAGATCGAGGCTGAGTCTGACGTCACAGTAAGAAAAACAGATTAATAGAACCGACAGGTCGCAAAGGATGCTAGCTAGTAGCCGTGTGCATGTACAAGTAGGCTAATAAAGGTGTAGATGTTTTAGCATGCTGAATAATTCAATTTGATTCTAGTGATTTGTTCAGGGAAACAGGCCTAGAACTCAGTCTCAGTAACACAGCCAAAATCATCTGCTTAGAAGCAACAAAGCGCTCCATATAGCATGGATTGGTGGATTGACTAAACAACAGAAAGAAGGTGATCTTTTTTCCCCATTTCTATGAATAGAAAGAGACAAAGACAATTTATTATCAAATACCAACTTCTCAATTCATCTGCAAGGCCTTCGTTACCCATATGACAATAAGAAATTATTAATAAATCTACATTATGAATCATGACTTGGTTTTGTAAGGGACTATTGTGGTAATCGTTACACAAACCATCACATTAGTGTAAATATACAACCCCTGATCATTTTCTAGAAATATTGACAACTCTGTTTATTCATACAAACCAAAAAAATTATTATTATTATTAAATAAAGACAAAAATAATGATAAGGTGCTGCACATAACATGTACACTCTCCAGCTCTCTTTCCCACGACGACCACGAAACCTTTTAAGAGTGCTGATGGAGTGAAAGTACAAAATTTGTCGCTGTTTTCACGAAGTGACGGTAGTGAAAAAAAATTGCATTCACTTTGCGTGATGATTTTCCTCACTACCGTCACTTCGTGAAAACAAGGACGAATTGATCATCTCGCGAAAATAAAAAAACAATGGATTACCGAGACAGTCCATGGCAGAATTCATTTCCTTGCTAGCTTCTAGACCCTAGGACATGTTCACAAGCTTAGTTGAAATGAAGCTCATCAGTGAACTAGGCTAATGGTATTACCAAAGTCATCATCTGGAGTGGATCGAGCAGAACTTTGGCTAACCAGATCTGGCAACTTCTTCACACCGCGTTTCCGCGTTCAAGCGACCTTTCCTAGCTGCCAAGACACTTAGAGCTCCAGTGAAATCACCAAGAATTTCCCATCCCTCTGCATCCATCTTTTTAAATATGAAGAACCTCTCTTTTGTTAAATTGTTTAAACTTGTTTAAAAAGATATCACAAATGTCCCTGGCAAATGAAGATAACATTTTTTTCATGGGGGGGGGGGGGGGGGGTGTGAAATATGTTTATTTCTTATATACATTTGTGCCTCCTGAATCTACCTGACCAACAGCCTTTTCACACACAGCTAAAAATCATCGTATCCAGAGATGATTAGTATAAACGTGTTTAACTCAACAGTTTTAAACAGGTTTATAGAAAATTTTCCCAGTGTGAACATCGTTTATACGATGTTGGGATAGATACGAAGTCGCGATTCATACGCCCCTAAAAGCAGGCTGCAGATACGAAGTTCGTATCTAGAGAGCTTGACATTTTGTGTGTGAAAGGTTATTCGTGTTTAAACATGTTTCAGACGTGTTTAAACTGGATGGAGTGTGCACTTTGATTGATATGGCATGACTTTCAATGCGCAATGGCACTACTGCGCATTATACGAGCAGTAGTTAATCACGAAACGATTAACGATCGCACCGAAATTTCTGTGCATGAAAGACTCATGATTAGTTTAAACACGTTTCAAACACATTTATACTAATCATGTTTATAGAATTTTAGCTGTGTGTGAAAAAGGCTGCAAATATGTCTGTGGTCCTTACCACAAACATGTACCCCTAGAAAGATACCACCCTTGCCCAAAATAAAAAAAACCTGAGGCAACACATTCATTAGAAACAGCCACCCACCTTTATAATGTCATGAACATTTTATCCTCTGAATACTTATCAAAACACCTACCCCGCCCCCTCGATTTCACGACCACCTAAAGGCAGGGGCGCGAAGACTGATGGATGTAAAAACTATTGTGGTATTTCAACAGGTGCTTTTTGGAGAGAGAGAGAGAGAGAGAGAGAGAGAGAGGCTCCATGTACACCCACATGAAAGATGGTAAATCCTGAGGCAAAGCCACAGAAAAGACTATGAATATTATCTTTCTAATTATCACTACCATCATCTATACAGCTGTAACACTAAGTACTGATACGCATCTATACATAATACACCCACCCCACATCCACCATCTTAAAGATTTATCTTGAGTATAGAAGCAAGTGTCTTAACATTTATTCTCTTTGTTATGGTTGGCTACAAGAATCACCTTATATCATAATGTTGCTGGGCTGATGAAATGCTAACAGTATTTAGAAAACATGTGGAAAACCATTTCCACTGAAAAAAAACATTGACAGGAATGTCAATTGATAGAAACAAGGCAAGCTGGTAACTAATAACCTAGACCCAGGTATCATAAGAGCAAGACACTGAAAAGGGTTCAACAAAAGAGTCCCTCATGGCCCTACGGGAGAGCAGTCAATAAGTGTTTAGTTGTTTAATTGCTCTTTCCTACAACGCCAGGCTGGCCAGACCTACTGGGCAGACCCAGCAACCCAAATTGCACCTGGTTGTCGGGCGAGGCAGGCTGGAGCTGCAAAGACCAGAGCCGTCAGACCTACTGGGCCGACCCGGCAACCCGAATCACATCTGGTTGTCGGGCGAGGCAGGCAGGCTGGAGCTGGGAAGACGAGAGGAGACAGGTTTTAGTTTCCTACGTCTGGCCTTCCCATCATCGCTCGTGACCTATTACATATGTTCCTATCAATATCACTAGGTATGCCTCTCTGTCTTTCGTATGTGATGGGGCCCTCTGATATCAAGCGTTCGCCTGCCAGGAACCTCTGTACTAACAATGCTACAACCTTGCTTTGTCGCTTCTTGCTAATTCTATTAGGACTACATGTATGCCCAAGCAACAAACATTGTCACGGTGTGTTATGGCTATAATCAACAAGCTTATGAAAATTAATACAAAAACAACTGAACAACACATTTCTTTTCTGACTGCATCAATTAAGAACAAGTCAATAAAAAACAGGGGAACTTATTAATGGGGTCAATTACACAAGCATGTGTTTAATCTAATCAGTCTTAACCAATTAAACATCTCCTTGTCGAACAAGATATTAAAAATGTCCTGGGATCGCTTTATTACACAAAGTGCATACCTTCATGTTTGTACATACACATTTCAGACATTGCATAAATATTAGTACAATGTATGCACATAGCTAGATGGATAACAAAACCCCTGCAACGAAAAGCCTTCGGTGTACATTATGGTCAACTAAAGATGTCAGCTTGGCTATCCATGCATCACTTGAACAGTCTTTTCATACAAAATAAATAAGGAAGAATAAAATTTCCCAGCGGGCAGAAGCGTAATAACGCCATCTCAAGCATAAAGGACAGTGGCATCTATTTGGAAGTTCAATACAAGGCTCAGAGGGAATACTTCACAGAGTCTCTACAATTCGTATTCAATGTATTTTGATTATCAAATGTTAAAAACATTTGGATAAAGGAATATTCAATAAATTTTCAAAAATACAATATTGTTTTAATATCCCCTTAAAAATGTATTTCAGGAAAAAAGAACCTATGGAGGCTATAATGTATTCTTTTCATTAAAGATGCATTACTTTTATTTTACCCCTGGCATGATAGAATGGATGAATGCATTCATTTGACAATTTTCACTGATCCACAAGGAGTCTTTTGAAAGGCAAAAGTCTGAATGTTTTTGTTTTTTCTATTATCTGCATGTGTTTTTCATTAGATTTCAATATTTCTATTAATATCATTTCTTCTTTTTCTTTAATTATCCATCTGTTTTTACTCCATTCATTTTCTCTTCTATTTTTCACTGGAGATGTTGATGGTTTGAGGTGTTTTTTAATCTGCTTTCCTACTTAGGATAACCATCTAAATATAAGGCATCAATTCGTCCCTATTTTCACGAAGTGACGGTAGTGAAGGAAAATCGCATACAATTTGCGTGCAGATTTTCCTCACTACCGTCACTTTGTGAAAACAGGAACGAATTAACATAATTCTAAAGGATATTTATAGAAGATATTAACGTAGTACAATTGTGTACAGAATGATGAGGCAGACCTTATACAAGACAAAATCATCATTATTACAAGTGCCATTAGTTCTCATGAACGGTATGATCTTGTACACCAGATTCAATACACCTCACAACTCCTTGACTTTTTTCATTGTCTCATGGGGGGGGGGGGGGGGGGGGAGTATCAGAAGATTATATTTGTATCCTAAGCCAGCCCTATGTCAACCTTTGTAATATTCAATGAGAACGTATTTTTTTTCAGTAGATATTAATATTTCTATTAATATCATTTTCCTTTTCTTATATCATCTATCTGCTTTCACTTCATTCATTGTCTCCTCAGTTTTTACAGGAGATGTTGATGGTTTGGGGTGTTTTTCAACCTTCTTTCCTATTTAGTAGTTAGGATAACCATCTAAATGCAAGGCATCAATTAATAAAATTCTAAAGGATATCTATAGAAGATATTAACATAGTACAATTGTTTATTTCAAGTGGTATGACCTTGTACACCAGATTCAATACACTTTACAACTCCTTGAATTTTTTTCTTTGTCTCATGGGGGGGGGGGGGGAGGGAGTATCAGAAGATTATATTTGTATCCCAGGCCCTATGTCAACTTTTGTAATATTCAATGAGAACGTACATGATTTGACTGCAATCCAATTGTAGACAAATTTGCAATAGCATTTAATATGAAATTTTAAAATTTTAAAATCTGAATAAATCTGAAAAATTAATCAAGTCATTAAATAAAAATGATAATAACATAATTTCATTTGTTCATTTAGATATTAAATTAATAGAGAACTGTGGTAATGTGTAGAGGATGAAGATGTTGATAATTGCCACTACATGAATCTATGACTAAATTAACTCTACCAACTTTATTAGTTAAAAACTTGGATTGGAAGTTGTTATCTTTTCATCCTGCCTTTGAGCAAAATGCATTGAAGGCTAGCTGTCATTACCTGCATATCATTTTAATGGGTATATAGTTCAGACAGGGCGGGAGTGGAAGAGAGAGAGAGAGAGAGGGGTCAAGTAAGAAGGTCAAATATAATCGCTTCTCAGAAGAATAGATTTCTTTTTAATTTGTCTCATGGCAAGCAGAGCATTAAAGGTAGTCTCTGAATTCTTGTAATGATGTATAAAAGAATAAAAGAAAAGTTGCACATAATTATCAAGATGACAAATTATGAATTTTACCTGACAAATCTGATTGAGAGTATTGTCTGTTAGAAGAGAGAAGGGTTTAAACATGTTAAAGTATATGAGTTAACACCCTACTGGCTCCAAACAGAGGATATAGTAAAGCTTAGTACTGTGCATGCAGAAACTTTCATATATATGCATTACATGTTCACAAATTTTGCAAGTGGGTCAGATTTCACACAGTTTCTGCTGTGAAATACCTTAATCACACCTGGAGAAGAAACCGCTGTGTATGGGCTATTTACAACTGCCCTTACAGAGGAATCTAAAGTTATAATTGTCCTTGCAAGCTCCTATCAGTGTGTTTATAAAGGGGGTGGGTGGGTTTGCCCCTGATAATTTCCAGATTCTATAGATTGAACTACAACGTGTCCCCCTTGCCCCCCCCCCCCCCCCCCCCCCGTCTCAAAGACACTCCTGGCCTAGCTGCCACAACAAGGATAACTCAAAGGTGACATTTATTCATTGTTTAGATGAATAGGAGGGTGGGAAGAAATGAACATTAACACATTTATTTGCTTTGAACAAAGAACAAGCAAACATTTTGTGACAAAACTTTGATTGTGTTACGGCATTCACTATGACAAAATCTAAACATCAATAACTGTCAGATGATGTCATTTAAATGTGATGGATAGAAGCCTGACGTAATAATTCATGTGACCACTCCCACAGATACCCATTCCAGGTGAGATTATATGGTTTTCAGGTATTTGGAAAGTGACTCAGAACAATGGGTAATCAAAGAGATTATATTTTTGACAGCTACATGCTTCAGTTTCACACCTGAAAATCTCACACCTCAAATCTGACACTGCCTTCTCTCTCATATTCTCTTTCTCTTTCTCCTGTTCTCATATTCTCTCTTCTCCTCTCTAAACCTAGCTCAAACAGAATTGGAACCCTAACCCTTACCCTATACTGTTGATGAAATAAAGCCTAGAGAATTTTTAGCTGGAGCAAATGTCAGATTCAATTACAGCACTCATATCATAACATTAGGAACTACATGTAAAACATTTAATATTTATACTGTAACTTCACTACCCCAAACTACCCCAACCCTTCACACAATCTCCAAGCAGCCTTCACCCCGTATCAATTACCCACATCCATTACCCCCCCCCCCACAAACCATCACATAAGAACCACCCGGACCCCCTATGTCACTCATCTACTCTGATACATTCATCCAAACATTAACAGACCAAGATTATAAAGCTATCAAATTACAAATCTATTCTACTGAGCTTACATGTATATCCCTCATCTCCATCACTCTAACACTTTCCTTCCACATTTCATCTCTTATCCACCTTTTCTCCTCTTTCATCAATGACCCCCCCCCCCCCCAAAAAAAAAAAAAAAAAAAAAAAATCCTCATCAGTCCACAAATCTTCTGTCCAACCGCCCTCTCTACTCTAAAAACTTTAAAGAGGGGGGAGGGAGGGGGGGGGGGGGGGGGGAGGGAGGAGAGGAGGTACAGACAATTGCACAGAGTTTCCAAAAAGAAGAACAAAAAACAAAGGTCCTCATAATTATACTTAACATTTGTTGCCAAATGGTAAAGAGATCTTTTTTTTACAAATATGACAATAAATGGATCTGCCAATAGAATTAAAAAAAAATAACACCCCCTTCCCCCTCCCCAAACTCTACACCCCCTCCTCCTAGTGATTCCTCTGCACCCATCTGTGCAGCTCCATCTGCACAAATTGCAATCCCATTGCTTAGGCGACTGGGTGTCTCCCCGGTCGTTGGCAACGGGATCCACGCTTAATCCCTGGCATTTAAAACCCAAATGCAAATGACAGATCAGGCAGGGGCTTTCCTAAACAAACCAGTAAGCCATGGTGTCAGATTAGAAGAGTAAAAGCAATTCTGTTCCACGCCAATTGAATGTAACAATGATGATTTGACAAATTGCAGTTGCATTGGGTTCCAAATGAAAAGGCATTGACAGAGGATTTGAAAGTGATATGGTGTGTGCTGCATGTTCGTACATACAGCAGACAGCCTTGCTTCAGCTAGACATTTATGAGCAGTGGGTATTACTATACTGTAAACAGACCACATGTAGGTCATTATCATCAAAGTATGTGATTTTTTGCATTTGTTTTATTATCTAGATATTATGTCTTGCTGGTCCACATTACCTCACACTACCATCGGCATATATCTTACAAAAAATTTAATGGGGTTTTAAAAAAAAAGAGATTCCTAGTATGGTGAATAAAAAATTGACTCCACTGTACAATCAAATTATTGAAAATAACAGGACATAGTTCTCAAATCAAACTCAAGTTTGACTTCTGTGATCTAAAGAAGATGTCAACTTACTGAGTAATCAAAATCAATTAAATCCTATATCGTATTTTTCCTCTGGCTAATAAAGAAATCAAGGAAATTGAATCCTCAAATACACTGACAAAATAAACAATAAATATATAGCACATGCAGAGCTTCATTTCGCTTTCATCTGTTGAGACCCAGAAGGTGTTGACTATTATCTCAAGAGAGGTGTTGTTCCCACGTTGCATGTGCACTAGCCAATTGATTTAAAAAGATTGAATAGGCTTCTGATTTTCTGATTATTTTTCATTCCATCCTTCTTCTCTCAACACTTGCCTCTTTTATATCTGACTATGATTCTGATTAGATTGAATCTTACTTAATATGGGGAAGAGATCATATACTTGAGAACTTATTTATCCTTAGGAGACATACGTCTCATGTAAAATTCATCTCTCGTGTATTTAAAATTGCATATCCTAGGCCTGACTTATCAATGGTTTAACAAAAGCCTGCTCATGCCTGAACATGTGAAACATCATTCCCCCCTTCTTCCGTTACCCCAATCCATGTGCCATTCCTGCATCCCTCTTCTACCAATATTGACCCCCTCTCCACCATCTTCACGTTAACCTTGGGGCAGGTGTTTACCGGTTTACGTCCCCCTGCCACATTACAATGTGTCTAATCATACATGAATGTAAGCCTCGTGCCCCGCATGCCACCGTATCGATTGAGGAACGTGATGCTAGCAATGTGTGTATCTCTCTTTACAGGGCCCATGCTTACTGGCACCATTTTGCCATCTCACCATCATCTTGTACAGCCTAGTCAGTATGGCCTGCATGTGAATGTACTGTATGTACAGCTCATTTGGGAAAGAACTCCTAAGTATCATTTTTTTTCAATATCTATCTCCTTTATTAGGGTCAAAGTAGTCAATGTTCATTAAGATAAGGATGAGTTCTGCTTGAAATTACAAATATAAGAATGAGTAGTAGGCCTATTGACCAAATACTTGGATGGGGCAGGGAATTGTAAACCTCCTTACAAGTACAAGCTCGATTAAACTAATATAAAAAATTTAAAAAGTTATTTGCGTAAATGTACAGATCTCTAAAATGTCTTATATTTTACTATTTCACTCTGGGTGGCTGGATTGAAAAGCATGTAATAATATTCCAAACAACACATAGCCACTATAACCTGGTCTAAGCAGCTTTACAGGGGCATATTTTCAAAGAGAGTGTCATCCTCCTGAAATTTTATATAACATTTTATAACAATTTCCAGATCATTCTGAATTCAAGTGGGTCATTTTTCTTCGGATCCCTTCAATGTTTAATCCTGCTGTAATAATGGTTCAAAGCAAACGTCACCTTGATTATGGTGAGCCAAGAAAATAAGAAACACCCTAACGACTTTCTCCGGCAGTGAAAACATTCTCCTAGTTGTTGGAAGCTGTACTTCCTACCAGGGTCATCAGGAAGTGTGCTTCGCCACACCAACCAAAATGCGTTACGGACTTGATAGAGGACCTGAAAACAGGAGCCTCTTTTAGCTTCATCCTCAACAACATCAAGGTCTGTATTCTATGAAAATTTCAACCTGGCACAGGATTAAAGCTCAGTCTAATATCCAATCCAGGTATTTCTAAAGCGCCAATATCTAGTTGCCTAATCAAAGGCGCTGATGAGACTGAAAAACTACCAAAAATGTCTGTTCATGATTCTAACTGGGACGGAAAAAAAAGCAGTGACTAATTGTAAGCAATCTGAAATAGGTATGTCTTTTGTTGAGTTCTGAAATATAATTTATATAATTTTTCCTGGCTCTTCTCATTTTTTAAAGTTTAACTAAATCATTTTTGCCCCTTCAAGTTGGATTCAACATCCCAAAGATGAACAGGACCCCAGTGCATTTCCTTTTGATCAAGACTCTTTCACTCACTGTGTACATGGCATTTGCAAATGGCAGTACAACCTTGAGAGTTCTAGATATGGCAGTCACATTTTCATCTTCTTAAAGACTCCTTACACCCACTCCAGCTAGAAGCTTTAATGGCATGTATAGTTATAAAGGACGCATAGCACTTATATCATGTTTTCATTATTCTTATCAAATACCTACATAGATTGCATCACATGTATTTATAACCATTTCATAATATTTATAATATCTTGTACTTGGAGTGCCTTGGGCACCTTGTGTGGTGGATATTTATAAGCATTATAAAATATCCAATACTATTATCATTATCATTTTACAGTACCACGGTACTAATAACTATAAAGCCATGGATAACATCATAAGAGGAGGCGTAATAAATAAATAAATAAATTCATAAATACATAAATATTTCATTACATCATCGCTATCTATATAATCTGCTTCTTGTAACCATTAGAACTTTTATTTGTCAATAATTTTTTTTCAAAGTTTAAATAGCACCTTTATATGAGAAATGTAATATAATCAAATTACCCTACAGGTCACACTTTATACCTATCCAGTCTCATATAGTCTGTGTGTATCGGTGCACACATTCCAATTTCTGATTAAATTAATCTATATCAATTGCACCCCAAGAGGTGCATTGTGTTTTTTATTATTCACTGATCAGAAATTGACCCGAGTAATGAGGTTCCAACTGACCCACAAAAACAATTCAATCTGTAGCCTATATGCGTTGCAGCGTTTCCGAATTATGGATTTAACCTAGTCAGAACAATGCAATCAGATACACACAGAGATATGAGGATGTATTAAAAAATCGCTTACAGTAATTAACGGTGTATAAACTTATTTTTTTAAAGTTTCGATTTATGCCCCTCCACCTGGCGCCATGCCTGGCAATGTCTCCCAGCTCAGTAATCGGTGTGTTGACTCACCACTAGGAAACTAGAACAACACTCAAATTTGTCTGTCATCTTGGTTTGAAAGTAATCTTTCTGATAGATCTCAATATGTAGTTTATAATAATAATTCCTACACAAGGTTCTATCCTAGGTCCTTTGTTTTTTAATTTACATCAATGATCTTACACATTCAGCTGCACCTCGCACTTAAATGAAGGGCCTTCCCGCGCGGGTTTTTTTAACACGGACCTGGCTTGCTGCCGACAAAGTCTAAAGTCGGCAACAAAAAAAATACAACATTAATTACGGTACTTACTGCCCATACAAAATTCAGTGAATAGCAATAACCCTCTAATTACATTTAGGAATCGAGGATTCAACCCAACTAGAACAAAGCCACCAGACACATCTAAAACACATGCAATCTTGAGGGAGTGTTCACATAAAAGCCAACTTACTGCTTTAGGATAGCGATCTCATTCTCCAGTGTGTCCTCCTTGCCTTTGATTTTCTTCTTTTCGATGCATTTTATAGCTCTGTATTCTCCGCTCTTCTTATCCTCTGCTACCACCACCTCGGAGAAAGCGCCTCTGTAGGAAGAAAGAAATGAAAAAGACAAAAATGATTTGTGTGTTCCTTTAAAAATATGTCTTCTAAATTAAAAAATAATACGAAGGATTGGAAAAAGCCTGTTCACAACATGAGAAGAAAGCAAAAGCAAAAGCTCAAGAAACCTACAAAATACTAAAAATAGAAAGTGGAACTTAATAAATGGGAATAACAAAAAGTAGAAATTGTAACTAAATTATTCCTCTCATGCAAATTTGTGTGACTGTATAGAAATCTGGTAACTTCCAGATATTCCCAATATAACTTTGTAAAACATAATTGATGTTTTAAAAAGAAGTCATATCATAACTTCCTACATATTTTTCATTTCTTTTCATCACAAATACACAGAATACAGCAAATAAGAAATAACAAGCTTCAACCAACATCCACACAAATCATTTCCATACTGCACCCACAACAACAAACATGTTTTTGCCACTAATCTAATTCTCCTCCTCAACAAAATTTTATTCATTTATTCATTGCATACATAATATCAAAAATTAAAACATGGATAAGTGATAGTTCAAGCTGCACCAATCCTCTAGTTGGTTGACTTGGATAATCTGTTCTCTATCTTACAGATTTCTTACATATTATCCTTCTGCTTTCTAATACCAATAATGAGAGATTGCGATCTTCATCAAGTATTACAACCTGTGCTATAAACAGCTATGATGGAATATGTAGTGTCAACAGAGGCATACTAATGTTAAAACCTTATAAGGCCTGCCTTCATCAGCTCGAGTTGGCCAAATAGCCTGTTATTTCTTATTTGAAAAATTAGCCCAAAGGTACAAATTGCGTCTTCCTCAGCTAGAAACTTGAGTGGACGGACAAATAGGCAATAGCGGGCTATTTTGCAAACTAGCCCAAGATATCTTAGGAATATTTCCTGAGCAAATAGCCCGCTATTTCGTGATCGGGCTAATTTCCAAGATCGGAAATAGCGGGCTATTTGGCCTACTCGAGCTGATGAAAACAAGCCTATTAGATATTTAGCGAGAGCTTGCTCAGTTCCGACACCCTCTGGCTTTGCATAAGGAACTGAAACAGACTCTGATAGGTTAATGCACCAAGAAAAAGGCCAAAGGGCTAGATAAATCAGCGTTTCCTTTTCAAACATGATGGTATCTAGGTGTACTTTGTGCTCATTCACTCAATGAACATATTTTAAAGCCCTACAGTTATCAGCACAAACAATCTCTAAGTTTTAAAAACTCACTATCATTGATTTACAGACATAACACTAAGACAAACCTGTAGTATCATGTCTATTAATACTTATCATCTAATGACGTATGTACAAATGTACCTGATCCAAAGTCTATCTATGATTATTACTGAATTATCATCAACATGTTTATACAAACCTCCCACATAAAACATAGGATCAAAAGATATGATGTTTACCGGAATCCAGTTTATAGAACAGTTTACAAGTACTTTAACAAATAATGTAAATCGTAATATAGTCCATGCTTTTGTCAAACAAGATTAAATTTTGATTAGGATATACTACTGTCAAGGCAATATAAAGTCCAGAATGTAGTCATCAACTACATCTGATTTTGGGAAAATGATATTATGGGGTATAAAACCTGGATGTAGAATAATTTGAGTTTTTACAAAAAGATAAATTTTCTATGTGATAATGTGCTTATCTACCATCATGAGATACACAATCATCTTCAGCACCTGAAATAAATAAATGATCCCAAAATGTTTGGAGGAAAATGATAGAGGAAGATATAAACTCTGGAAGAGGATATTGGGAGCATAACCTGACAGCGTGATGCCTCAAGACTTCACAAGGCAGGCAGGTTTTATTCCGATAACAGCTGATAACCCTACCAACTTTTCAGTTTTTATGAGAGTGGAGTGCTTGAACTTTGGTATTAATATGTGAGTGATGGAAGAGAGGCACAATGCTATGGTACCCGTTGCACTTTCCCACTCAGCCTGTTCCCATTGGTAGGTGATCGGCACCAGCAGAAATCACCATGCCACAGATGCACAGCCTAAGATGCGAAGGAGCTTGCCCGCGATCTTCCTGCACTGGTCATGTGGGCTGATGAGGTTCAAAGGTTGTCATCACTGCTGGCACTCATTTTTAAAACGCAACTACCACAGTAGCACTGCATTTCGTACACACTTCTGAGGCAGTGGGAACAATCTTATTCTGTGTAGGTGTCGGGTCATATTTACATATGCACAAACGAGGAATCGCCTCTGGATATTGAATGTTAAGTGCTGTAATGCCCTTACCCAGGGATTCATAGATAGAAAGATTAGCCAGTTTTCAGCCCCTCGAGAACAAAACGCATGCAAATGCTAAAGATATCTGTGTAGTGAGATTAACTGTGGATGCGCATTTATAGTATGCTTTTTTAAAATCTATAAACAACCTACATGCATGTACATGACAACGGGGTAAAGGGTACTCTTTAAGGTACGGGAAGTTTGCATGATCAGTAGTTGACTACCATCTTCTCGCTCATGCAAATAGTAATTATCAACAACATGATCTTTGTTGCCTGATTCTATTCCTATATTCATCTAACTTCGACAGCTGCTTCAACATAGCCACTGGGTTTAGGAGCTAGGCACAACTGGCGCATGCCCCCACCCCCTTCTTTCCAAAACCAATGTAGCATACCTTACCTACACAAGCAAGAATCAACAAACAAGGGAGCAACATGTGATGGTGAGGGTGGACTTTTGTGCCTTCATATTGCTTAAATTTGCAAATTATTGCTGTTTGGAAAAAACCAACCTTGATATCGAGAGTCACCTTATCAAATTGGCAACGAAAACTGAGGAGCGAATGCAATACTCTTATATTATTTTCTGTTATATATGACTTCCAACTATATGCACGAAGAGACGTGATTGAATGCATAAGGTGTAATAGTTGGTGATGTTTGTGAATTTTAAGTTCTTATTTGACATATTTGAATGAAAGTTTAGGTAAACATTATTAAAGACTAATCATGAAAGTACATGTATTTACCAGCTCCATATCCTAACGATATGCTTCTACCCCTATGAGATAAAATTGTGATTTTGAAACGATCATGCATTTTGCATTCCAGACGCATCTTTTGGGGCCACTTCCTGTTCCTAAGCTACCTGATAAGAACCAGACTACTTTTAACTAGCTCTTAAACTACTCTTCCTCAAAATAAATCTTCAAAAAGTTCCCATGAGAAAATATGGGTAGCCACTACTATGTCAAGTACACTACAGATCACTCATATAAACTGGTTAGACCAGCTAGAAGGATGCTTAACAGCATTACAAGATGACCAAATGTTTTCTCTTTTCTTTTCTTTTCATTTTCAGGAAACTACTTTGTCAGTTGTAGTAAAAGAAATGTTTTTCTCGATGGTGATTGAACCAAAATGCTGAGATTTCCTTAAATAGGGAATCGAGATGAACAATTCCGAACGACAAGTCTGAACCTTTCTGTATCGCTTCACAATTAGTGATGTTAAAATCACAGATTGTTCAATGGAGAAGCTGGGGGATGCATACAAAGCGCTCGGGATAACATTCACAGAGCTTTTGGCTGCCATTTTACTGAATGCTCTGTCATCACTGTAATCATCATCACTCTAGGAGGTTGCAGCTATGGAGACCCAGCATGTGTATGGGTTGTCCAGGCGTCAGGACCAATTTGTAGAGTTCCCCCGCTCCCGGGCCGGTCAAGTGCTTTTATCAATTCTGACAGCTACACTGCCTAATTTGTGGTAGGACTAAGAGGTAGGAATGTTTCGGAGCTGCCTAGAGAGTGTTGGCTCTAATAGGGGTTACAGGAGCTGGACCGCCTGTGGACCATGTTAGTCTCTCTGCTGGACAACTATGGGAGCTGCAGGTAGGCAGCTCCAAGGGTATTGGGTCATTTTGTGACCCATATGTCACCTATATTAGATTTAACAAACATCACAACTATAATTTCCATTTGAGTTGAATAATCGCCCAGTATAATACAGCATATGTAGTAGGTGTAAAAGCCGTACTTAAACTTATCACCATTGATAATAATCATCACCATTGACATTGAAATAGTCAATGTTGGAGTCTTTTCACTACATAATGTGATTTATATCTGTCAGTGCACACAAAAAGTACCTTATGATATAGGTAATTGATCATCCCTGTTATTATAATCACCATATTTTGATCAACATTATCATCATCATCATCATACTCATCACCAGCTCCATCATCATCACCACCATCATCATCATCATATAATCATCATCTCCTAATAATCATCATCACCATCAGTATCATCATCATAAAATCATCATCTCCTAATAATCATCATCACCATCAGTATCATCATCTCCTAATAATCATCATCACCATCAGTATCATCATCACCATAGTCATCTTCATCACCACCACCACCACCACCACCACCACCACCACCACCACCACCACCACCACCACCACCACCACCACCACCACCACCACCACCACCACCACCACCACCACCACCACCACCACCACCACCACCACCACCACCACCACCACCACCACCACCACCACCACCACCACCACCACCACCACCACCACCACCACCACCACCACCACCACCACCACCACCACCACCACCACCACCACCACCACCACCACCACCACCACCACCACCACCACCACCACCACCACCACCACCACCACCACCACCACCACCACCACCACCACCACCACCACCACCACCACCACCACCACCACCACCAGCCCCACCACCAAACCCAAGTCCAGCATTCCAGACTGCACTTCTTCCCTGCCTGTAAAATCTCATCCTGGCGTTATCTTGTTTGAATTAAAATACTCAAGATAAGTCATGTTCACCAACTTATCTGACCTCTTGTTTGAATTAAAGCAGAAGTTGTGATATGCCTTGTCCACTGACTTTGCCGCGATAAGCTAAGTGCAATGTACTGATATTGACAGTGACAATGTCACAGCTGTTTCTTGGAATACAGTCCTGAGAGTAGGGAGAATTCAAAGAGCCCTGGGGGCTGTGCTGGGACTAGTAGGACTAGACTGTATCATGCAGGTTCTCAAATGTCATACATGTTCCTTGGAGTAGTATGGAAACTATCCAGATTTGTAACTGCATCAAAATTGCATGAATTCCGGAGAGCTACAAAGTGTTCTTAGTCCATGGAAATGTGCCAAATCTTACTCCTTAAATATAAATCTATAATCATTTAAATGAAGGGTTTTAATCCCATGCAATTGTATATAATGGTCTTACAAATAAGTACATGGATGAACAGGCAATATTGTTTCCATGCCTCAAGGTTTTTTTTTGAAAAACATGTATCTATTAAATTACCTCTCAAAAGTAACTGTGAAGCCACACAATGGAATGGACTTTACAGTCTCTTTGTTTCCATTTATAAGCACACACTATATTAGGGAACATTACCTTATCAATGTGTTGCATAAATTTCAGTGGAACAAACACTACTATCTTATTAAGATGTGAGCTTAGTTGTGCAATACTTTCCAATGACAATGAATGAATTTAGCAACCTTTGTGTAAAGACCATTTATCATATAAATGTGTGTACCCATACACTTATTCAATGCAGTTTATAATGCAGAATTACATATAACACATGACCATATTATGATTACTGATGTTGTCTAATGAAGATGTGAAAATGGTAGTGCAATTTGTATTTTGTTGTCATATAGAGTGATTTCAGCAACCTGTGTATAAAGACCATTCATCTTTGTGATACTTTCTAGTAGCTTATGAAGCAGAGTCAACAGAAGATCACTTTCTGATTAAACTGTTGTCTTATGAAGATGTGAGCTTAGTAATGCAATGTTTCTTACTTTCTTGTGATCCTGAGCAAAAGTCAGCTATCTGTGTATAAAGGCAACTATTCTTTGTGAAACATTCAATGTAAATTTGGTAGAATTGACAGGAAAAAAACGTGATTAGAGTACAGCTGTATGTCATCTTATGAAGATGTGAGCTTAGTGGTGCAATTGGTACTTTGTAATATAGATTGAATTTATCATAGTGATCACTCATCATTGAAAACTATGAAATTACACAGTATGCAGCATATATGCAAAAGAATTCTATAGCAGAAATACTATTGTTATTTTCTATAATGAAGAAATGACCTTACTTATAAAATAAGTTCCCTAAAATACTCAACTCTTGAAATGACTGCTGAAAATTCAAGGCAATTGACCAACCAAATGACATTAGGGAGAATCTGGGCAGAAAAACAGTGCATTGTCTTTTAAGTTATAGCAGACAATTCTACACAAATACATCTATATTACACACACACACACAGAAGCACCATTAAATGAGCTTACTTTTACCACAACCATACTCATCGCTCCTACGCATTCAAACCCAAAGGACACAGCATTGTTTGTTACTAACATGGCTACAAATTATAATACGCTCTGCTGCTGAAGCTACATATATGCACAGATTCAGAGAGCTGAACACGAAAGTGTCAGTTGCATTTAGTAAGGGCCATCATGCTAACGACTAATTAAAATATTCCCGCTTCAGTTTAGGGATGGTTACGCAACTGTCTGATTACGTAAGACTTTGAATCATCTATTGTTATGCTCTTGGATAGCCCCCAGCTACGATGGACGATGTACTACAGTGCTTCCAGAAACCATGGAAACTGAATCAGTCAACATAACCGAAAGACATCTCTAATAAATTCTGCAATAATGCTTCTTCAAGATACAAAAATGAAAAGATAGCCCCACATATTCTTGTACAGTTATTATACCTTATATGCAGATGCAAAGGTATAGATAACGCTACTTCTTTGATATGAAAGAAAGAAAAAGAACATATACATCTATCTCTCGTGGCACAAACAGCAGTTATGATAAATACTGTTCATATTCATTCCACGTGCTACATATCGATCAAACAGCTGCCATGTTTGTGTCTTGAGTTCACACAAAGGGCCAACTGTACCCGTCCACACATCTCTAATGCCTGCAATTTGAAGAGTGTCAAATACAGACGGAGCAAATTTAATGTGTCGCGTTTAGCACAAAGTGAGTACAGGCGTCTAGCGCATACCCCAGAAATTGACCAATGCGGCGCTCAAGGCCGGAATGTGCGATGTCTGACCTTCTATGGCATACCAGGTGAAGACTTATGTAACTCTTGCAGGAGAGCGATCGACCATTTTGATGTACGAAGGTAGCCATACTCTAGATTCCAATCCGTAGCATTTGAGCTGATATGGAATTTAGGACAAACTATCCAGTATCCATCCTATATTTCCAATACTTTATCCCATCTACATGTAAGAGGATTTCCAAAGCATTGTGCATGTATATGTACCTAACACACAGTATATCAAAATGTAATTTAAAAAAACTAAATTACCACATGAAGGCAACATACTTTTGGAGAAAATAATAAATGTCATTAATGATGATTTTTTTTTTTTACAACACAGCACAAGAAAAAGACACAACAGAAACCATAAGAATGCTATTTAGGGCTACATGTAATATTACTTAAGATGCACTGGGATTATACATTTGGGGCAAAAGTCACCAGTATAAGAGTAGAAGGGCCCAAATAAAAGAAATTAAATCCCAACTTAATGTAAATCAGCCAATTTAAATCATTAAAAAAAAAAAAATTCCATTAAATGCATTGCATCCCATCAACTGAACCAAGACCCGCCTACAGGAAATATTTATATCAATTTACATAAAAATTGAGACCAAAACCATTTTCTGTATGCAAGAGAAGTAACCTTATGAAAAGAAAAGAGAAAAGATCACAAAATATTACTGAAACATCCATCGTCAACAGTCTGTCGACATTGCTTGCCGACAGGCCAATAACTAAAACAAACTGGCCTTTCTTTAAAACAGAAAAACATGAACATTATTTTATCAAAATCTGAATATACTGTGCATTATGACCTTTGCATTCAATGCTCAATTGATTGAGAACACGCTCTAGGTTTTTTGCTTTGTTTTTACTTGGCTTTCATCTCCCTCCCTCTCCCAAAACCAATTTTGGCAGCCCGCCTACCAACTTGATGGATGTCGGCTTCTAATATCCAACTAATCATCTCTTCAACACCAATTAAATGAATGAGTGGGTATGGGGCAATACAAAACATTATCTCCCATATTAACCATGCTCCTCTTTTTATCCATTCCCGTCGGATTTCGTGGCAAAATGAGTTTATGCCCAAACAGCCATTTCTATTTGCACTTTTTCTCCGCAAACAGCCATTGTGCATCCTATGCAGCAGCAGCTCGTTGCGGAGCAATTATCATAACAGAGTTTAGGCCACGGACTAAAACACCGTCTATTACGATTGTGTATTCGCATCAATTATAACCGGGTAATGAAATTTCTGCTTTATGATCTTCCGTCTTTTATCATGGCAGCAAATTGTGAATATTGCAAGGGATAGGTATTGCCCCTGCAAGGCACCACTTTGTATGAGGAGTGACCGGCCTACTCAATTATAACGCTTCTTTCTTTGAATTTGCCGGCTTATGATTTATTCATCACCTTTTTATGTTTGATTTTCTATTCTAAAAAACCGCATGCATAATGGCTCATTTCACTCAAACATATCATACTGCTAAATGCTAATGCATATTTTTTTATTAAATAATGACTGCACAGGTTTAATGTCTACATATATAGGATCGCTGTAAGGCAAATTATTTCAATAAAACTATACTCAATTCTAAAGTAACCCCCCCCCCTTCCATGATAAAAGAAACTGCCTGAAAGTAAATATGAATCAAAGACTATTTGATATATAAGGAACTACATACAATGTTGTTGCTTTTTTACACATGATATCATAACATCTTGCTGTTAATGAATATAAATCATTTCAGAGCCTTTAATTTGCAATAACAGACATTATAAAAGGACTTGAGAGCATAACAATTATCTTTATTAAATGCCAAATTATTTGGAACTAAATGACATTTTTATGACAAACAAAAGAGAGACCTATTATGAAATTCAATAGTCTCTTCTCCAAAAACTGTCTGACAATATACTATAGATGAAGCTAATAATGTTGGCTAGCTGAAAGATATTAATTGCTTTATTGATTGATATTCAAAAAACAATATTCCATTAGAGTAGTATTTACAACCACCACTGAAGATCAGTCATTCATCAAAGCAGCGAGCACATCCCCACATTAACGTGAATATATTGAGGCCATTATAGCACACTGTGTACATGTACAAATGTATGCTGAATGCTGAAGACAAAGTGTACATGTAGACGCAGAAACCAAACAGGCCTCATCCGATTTTAACCCGCTTTATACCGCCCCATCATAATCATCTCCACTTTACGCCATGTTCCCATCCACGGCAGCATTCGTCAGCTTTGCGTTTGATCGTGCAAGTGGCTGCAATGCTACGCACACACGCAGTGGGAAATCGCATCGCCGCCCTGAGGGACCAATCAGGACTTCACGAGCCGGACGAGTCGCTGCGATTCACCAATCTCATTAATTCAGGATTTACGGACAGCTTTGCTCAGAATGAATAGGCAATGGCAACCATGACGGTAGTACAAGATCCCAGTGGACATTTAACATATGGAGGGGAGAAAAATGGAAAAACGTTTAAGACCTTGTATTTTGAAAGCAAGCCTCATTTTGATTTTTGAACATTTGTTTAGGTCTCTGTTATTGTCTTCTAATGTGACGTCACATCTGCCACAAGTGCCAATATTTTGCAATAACATTCGGGATTTGATACAATGACAGCACAAATCTGTCAACACATAATCTTTACTACCATTTGTATTTCAAATTCTAATGGTAAATTCACACATGAAATAATGGAATTCAGTTTCAATTATTAACTACCTTTAAAATTCTGTTTGCTTTCAATTTTCATTTTGTAACCAAAAATGTATGTCATTTTTAATAGCTTTCAGCCTATTTACACAGATTTTGTTTGCAACATTCATTAACAAGGCATTTGTTGTCTTGCAGTGCTTGCTTTGACATAACAGCAAGTCATTTTCATTACGAAATTTACAATCCAACACATACCATTCATTTATATCATGACTTGATGTTTACTATTTCCTTCAAAGATATTGAAATTTGATAAATGAACTTCAAGGTAAAAATAAATTGTTGAACTACCGTTGCATTGTTTATGTCTATATGACTACTTGATCCTCGCTTTATTTAAACATATGTGACTCACTGGATGCTTCAAGTGTCTGCAGAAACCATTACTTTGTACCATTTTTGTATTTGTTATCGCAATTACTTTTATATACAAAATCAACTCAAGGGCGATTTCATTACCGTGTTGCATATCTCATAGAAATCATGTGCTATGACATGACTCATTGTAATGCTAGAAGATTTCAAATGATGGATGGACAATTAGGCTATTGAAATCACCTTGTGTAGATGTTTCAGATGTCCTTGCGATCATATTTATCATTGTATTCTCCAACCACAGAGAGTATCTAATGAGCTCTCTCATTTTTCATTAAAAACATACTTTCATTCAGTCTAATTTTGTTTAAAAAATAACCAACAATGAAATGTACATGTACAGAAAGCTATATGGTATAACATTTGTTTTGTTTTTCCAAAATTCTAATATTTTCTTGGAAAGACTGAGAAAAGCATCACTATGAGTTGAATGCACATAAATATATAAAGCTCATTGTATTGCCCTTAGTGCCAGTGATGATGATGATGATGATGATGTCTTATACATGACTGTGAGGAATGTCCGTCTGGCAAGCTATGAATGGGTACTAATGTTATAGTCATCATGGTGCGCTTGACGATTCATCGGCGCACACAGAGTGTCTGTCAGCGCCTTCATATCAGACTATGCATAAATGGTGGGGAATTCTCCCAAAGGACAATTTAGATTAAAATCTAAAGCAATGCATCCATTAAAGGTAAAGACCAGTTATGGTCATGCGATTGCATTGTGAAAGAAACGTTGTGGAATCGATCAGAAAAGGTTGATCATCTAGCATCTAGCATCTGCAAGGTTCTGGAATCATCAAACTGATAAGAAATTTGGCCCTTTCTTTGTAAAGTTACAAGCACTATACACAGAAAGATGTATATGGGACTACCCTATATCTCTCACAGACCATGAGAGAAACAAATTTACCAAATATATGAATTAGTAGGCGGTTCCCGGCAATTTTTTTATCATCATGTATTAGTCAAAACATATTCTTTCACATGATTGGAAATGAGAGCTTCCATTTCATTTTTTGAAATTGGGGCATTTCCAATACTGGTCTTTACCTTTAACTGGAGCCTGCTAACATGGAGGGGAGGGTGTTACAGAGGGAGAGAGAGAGCGAGAGGGGGGACAATGAAGAGTTCAGGAGGCTCATATTGAACCATATGATCTAGCCAGGTCTGAACTTCTACCATGAAAACAAACATGCACATTCATTGAACACATTAGTAAGGCCTATTTACACAACCCACACTCCATTTTGAAAAATCATCAATATTTTGGGGGGACTGCCATTAACACTCCTGGAAAAAAAAAAAAAAAAACCGTTGGTGTTTGCTCATTCAGGCATGCGCCACTTGTCGCTGCTCTTCATGAGATCGCATGGGAGCGAGGAGAGTCACATGACCAAAAAAAAGAATTGTTCGTAAGTTTTGAGAGCGGGCATTTACACTGCAAAAATCCGTAAAATTTCATCCAATTCCAGAGGTGGGTTTTTCAATTTCAATTTTCCGTAGGATTGTGAAAAAAATCAATAATTTTTGGTTGCAGTGTAAATGCAGCTACTGTTTAGTTTAAACTCCCTTGTGAAAAAAAGAATGAAATGTAAAGACTTATGTAGGTCAGGACATATTTGATATAATCATCCAAAATGGTTTTCAATAAGGTACCATTCTGTCCATCATTCAGAGACAGCCAATTCAATTTGCTTTGAATTCAGCAGGAGAACAGCTGGAAATGTTGTCAACTTGTCATCCTATTGTCAGGACATGAAAGGGGCAGTGAACCATCATGAATATGGTTCAAAATGTCAAGAAGGCAAATCAAGAGCAATATTTCTCACATCAATTCAGCTTGGATGGCATTATTGACCATGTCAATGTTCAAGAGAGTAAATTGCTAAATAATTATGAATTACCATATCATGCCTATTAAATTTGTCCTTCATTAGTTAATTCTTCTACCTTCATTCCAAATATATCACTTAATTTTACATGCTATTATTTCTTCAGGCTGAGGATGTCTGGTACATAACATTTACCAAAATATGCTTGCAAAATAGTCGGTGTTAACTAAATGTTCTGGCTGTGACAGTGGCTGCATTCCTGCGGCATGTTTATTGTAACCTTTTAAAATACCCCCCTCAACCTGCAGGTAGCAGCGTAATCGCGAGTAATATATGTGTATATATCAGCTCCCTATCCTAACAATGCAGTCCAACCTTATTGTGATAAACCTATGATTTTCAACAACAATTATGCATTTTGTGATCATGACGTGTCTTTTTGTGCTACTACAGTTCACAAAGCTATCCTACAAGATTCATGAAAAGCTGTCTGTCAACACGATTCATAACTAATCAAAAAGACGTTCTTGGCCTGGATAAAAGTACCCCAAAAAAGGACTAATATCGCTGCAAAAAGAAGCAAATAACAACTCTGTCAGGTAACTCTGACTTTGAATTACGACTGCCAAGGGTTTGGGCCTAGCTAGCTGCCAACTAGGTCCTGGCATGCGTGCATGTGTATCATCGTACAATGACATCTGCAAAGGACATGCAGAGGGGGTATTTAGAAAGGTTACAATTAGACATGCCATAGGAATGCAGTCACTAGCTGTCACAGCCAGACTACATGGTAGTGGAAGAGATGAACATTGCTACAGATATACCACAGATTTGTACATAATTTACACAGTGACCGCAGACAGAGCGGGGGTTGACATGATGGACGTATTTTCGCTCTCGATCTGCAGGGAGGGGGAGGGAGATCCCCACTAAAGATAAAGCATCTCATTTCCTACAGTGCATAAGGTTTTTTTCAATGTGATAAATGCCCGATAAAAATGTGTTATTTGACGTAATAATATCTAGAACTTTATTTTCAGGAAGATAGGTGTTGATATTGCAGATATTTCTAGCAGTCTACTTTTCAGAATTCAGCAGTTTATCTGACATAGAAATAGAAATAACACTCTTCAAGTTGAAGAATCTGTAATTCCAACCTACATGTAGCTAGCTCCAGACTCTGCAAATGCTAGAAAGACGAATGACAAGCAAAGGAACTGTATATTTCTATATTTATATGTGACTGCTTAAATGGACAAGTGGAGAGGAAACTGATAACTTTCAGTCCTGCTAGATGTAGATGGACCTGTGGAGAATCAATACCTAATATGCGCTAGTGCATCGAATGGGTTTTGAACCCAGGACCTAATATAGTTACGGACAGACCAGTGCTTTTCACAGAGTGATCACTGCTCCTCAAAGGAAAAGAAGAAGTAAAACAAAGAGAATAAAATTGAAAACAAAAATACTGGAAAATTTAAACATCAAGGCTGCATACCGGTATATTGGCCTACATACATGTACATTACAAACGAAAGCTAGGACAAGGCACATTTTAATAGGTAAAAAGGCAAGTAGGAAACTACCACACATACGGCAGGAAATACCTTAAAGAACTTGACCGACAGAGGAAGGTAATAAGAAACTATCTGCTTCTGCAATCTTCCTATCAAACAGATTAAAGTAGCCGATCACAGTATATAAATAGCCTTTGAAGTTTCCCGTGCTGCATAAACAGGTCTCCTGTTACAAGCACCCGGTACTTAGGCTTATCATGATATTGTGATCATTGCAATGTTTTTGAGCAGATATGAAATATATGATACTGTGGCGGTGAACTTGGAAGAGATAGGCCAACAATTGGTCAGTTGCATAAGTACCCAGATAAAAAATTATATCATTTAAACCAAAATATTTACCAAGAGGTATATGCCGACAACTGCAGCATCCAAAGAACAGTCCTGTGTCGATGCAGGACTGTCAGCTTGTTTTGAAGATTTAAAGTAGTCATCCGAAGAAAATTCACAACTGATCATTATGGACAAATTATATATGGATGGAAAGATTTTCTCTTGAAAAACATGAATAATTTGCTGAAAAATCATAAAGATATCATGGAAAGGCGTATGATGCAATTTTGTGGCTAGCTGTGTCTCACAAATCTTGAAGGTCTACAGAGGCCCCCTGAAGGTTTGGATCTCAAAATTAACATTTTTGAGTGATGATTACTGCGGGCCCCAAACATATTTTGAAGAGGGAAGTTGTTATATTTGACCAGTAAGGCTTACCTTCCGCAATGATATGAATTTTTCCTGAATTCAAAACACTTTTGATTCTTCAGGTGACTACTTTAACCCATTGCCTTATGGAAACGGGATGGTGCCTGTACTAAGGTTATGGAAATGAAAAGATCCTACAGTCAACAGATTAATTCCTCTTTAAATAGTAACAGGAAATATTACCTTTGAAAAATTGGAGACATTTACTTGAGTGAACTGATGGACAAGAGGAAGAGCTGAACTTGCTGTCATTATTCACATGAACATTGCAAACTCAAAAGTCACACAGATATAACTTTAGATATACACAGTATTAATGTGTACGGAAATACCTATTTGATACCAAGCAACTTTGGATTTTCAGATATGTACACACAGACATAAATGTATGAATAGACGTGACATATTTTCTCAACAAACAGATTCCTCAGATCTTTCCATATTTCACAGAAATGTTTGCTTCGGAGAGACCAGACTATGAAACATAACACTATACAAGTACCTGAGGCCTATGATAATACAATATAAACAGCTTCAAGAGAAAAAGGAGAGAGAAATGAAAAAAGGAAAGAGATATATACAGAGAGAGAGAGAGAGAGAGAGAGAGAGAGAGAGAGAGTGAGAGAGAGAGAGAAAGAGAGAGAGAGATAGAGATAGTAGGATAGAGACAGTAGGATAGAGAAAGCAGGAAAGAGAAAAGGAAATAAGGAGAGAAAGTGAAAAGGAAAGAAAGAGAGAAAGAGAAAAAGGGGGAGAGAAAGAGAAAAAGATTAAATGAGGGAGAGAGAAAGAACTTTTGAGAGACAGAGAACACAAGAATAGAATGAGAAAATCACATGTTCAATTTTGGCATGGAGTTGTTTCCTGCCCTACATACAGAGCAAAGGTCTTTTTCCAAAGCCAAGTGATGTGAAATGCCAGCGATTGATGAGCATTTAAACGGTTCTCCACCTCACAGCGAACCACCACTACCAATCTGTCACAAAGCTATCCTAGAAATATGACAAAGCTAACGAGCAAAGAACAAGCTGTATGCCAAAAATGCCAGTCATAAATGTTACGCTAAACATCCTTGGGTAGGTGTATAGTAGTATTGTGGTTCATACACTGTCTTGACTCTCAATGAAGAGATGGTGAGCTCTACCTATTGTATAGTACTATGTGCAAGGAGACAGTGTTATGATACATGCATGAACAGTTTCTCTTCACCCAGGAGAAGCATCAAAATAGGTAGCTTGTCACTATGAATAAATATCTTGTAAAAGAACAGAGTAATATTATGAAGAGAATCATCACACAGATATAATAGTTAATCGTTTAACAATGTTAAATCTGAGATGCATGGCCCTACGTGTTATCAGTGTCTGTGATATGGTGTTATATTGAAGCCCTAATAAAATTGTGCTTCAAAATGATCTTGAAGTTCCTCAAAAAAGCCAAAACCTTTTAGTGACCGGTTTTACCATACTCATTTTCTCCGATAGACTGTAGTGCTATAAAAAAACCGTTAGGAAAACAAAAAATGAAATTTCTGTTTCCAATCATAAATATCTTGATAATCAGACAGGCGATCAGCTTTCAAAAGTCATGGGGTTCCTGACTGACCAAAGGTTTATAATAATGATTGCGGCATGAGCGAAATCCAGGATTTTGTTTCAGAATCTGAGGCAATATTACCGAGCCACTTTAAATCTAAAAATGAGAGGATGTCACCCATTGTATCAATATCACATCATCGATCATATCTGTTTAGGTATAAGGCTGACAGTACAGGAAGCCTGAACTTGTATCAATGGCAAACCTGATTCTAAACATTTTTCAGAACACAGACAAAGTCATGAAAAGCAGAGAGACACTGTTTTCCTATTTGTCCATAATACCAACAACCAGGGTGACACATTCTACATCACTGGAAATGATTCGAAAGATGTGTAATGCTCTTCCATAAAATAATAAAATGGAAATGTCCGAAGCAACTTTCAAATATGTTGTTTTGCCCCGTGTTCCAAATCTCATGCAATTGCATTTGTCATTTCCCTACACAGCTGCACCGCTCAATTTCCTGCATCAAAGCAAGGTCCGATAAGAATTTTATCTGGAGTACGAGTTTGTCCCAAACTCTTCAACGGGTGGCGAGTAACTGTACAGTCAGTCGTAACTGGAATGGATTTGATGATGATGATATAATCTTGATTAACACCAAAGCGGCCCCCATTAATCAATAGTAATTATGCAGTGAAATGATCGTGTAATATACTCTTTTCACACTGGTTTTGCTTAACCCCGTACTTTGCTTAGCCCCGTACTATCCTTAACCCCAGACTATTTTTTTGGCTTTTCACACTCGCTGTTTTTAGTCCCGTACTACCGCCTATTCCGGAATAAGAAAATTCCCGCTGTTCTCACTGCATTTCGTTAACCCCGGATATCGTGTATGTTATGATAGGACATACTTCGCATCTGGCCAGCTGCGATACGCTCCATTGCGTAGTACCGGACTATTTTTCGTTTCTGTTCTCATTCGTTTGCTTAGCACCGCAATTGCGGGGTTAGCAGGAGTTAGCACCACAATTGCGGAGTTAGCCCTGCTATTTTGCAGGGTTAGTTAACCCCGTACTATAGGTGGGGTTAGCCAACTATAGCCCACTTTGGTAAAAGCCAGTGTGAACAGAAAGTGGAATAGGCTTAACCCCGTACTATAGGTGGGGTTAAGACCCCCCCTTAACCCCACCTATAGTACGGGGTTAAGGAAAATATTGCCAGTGTGAAAAGCATAATAGAGTGGCTTTCCCTGGCCACCTATTGACATAAGGTGAGGCCAGAAAACTAAGAGATCATAGTCTTCAGTTGCGAAGAGACCACCAGTTTTATTTTGTCTCTATGGAAGAAGAATTTTGGACGCTATAGCCTAATAATTAATTCACAGGCAATGAAACAAATGACCTACTAAGCTGATCAATGTTTGTAACAGAACATAAACAAAACTACCTGATTCTTTATTACTGTTCTACTCAGTTGGTCACCCGCGCGACACTTTGTAAATTATTAAGGAAACAGTGTTTGCATAACACTCCAGCATGCACTGAGCACCTTCATTCAGTAAAGAAAGAGGATTTAAGCTGCTTAAGTACCTTCTGTTACGATTCAAGGAATATTCCCACTGGACTTATAGTTAAGTGATGCACAACCCTACCTCTTAAGTATGATTCAGTGTTGAAAGGGAGTGTTGCAGTGTTTTGTCATTGTATCATTTACCTCTTCAATACTAAGCCCAAAACAGCTAGGACTGGAGACTAAAAAAACATGATATAGCAAAATGAAATAGTACCCTTCCCTTGTAACCCTCATAAAATCAAAATACTAACCATTCATCTTTACTTTAGCAAAAGAAAGCTCAGAGCAAATAATGCTGACTAGTGTGTCAGATCACCTACATGTAATGAAGAATTATCATGTCTTCAAGATTCTTTTGGCAAGCAAAATGAAAATAAAAGCTTAATAGCTTTATTCAAATTAAACACTAGCTTACATTCAAAGGGTATGTATTATGAACAAACCCAAAGTCCCTCATCTTTAAATTCATCAGGAGATATCATTATTTGAAGCTTTTAACACTCCATGTAAATCAACATGAATATGAAGTCTCAACTTCAGCATTTAAGGGAAAGTACGGATGGCAGTAGAAACAGACTCATACTTGTAGTACCTTCAAGAGGCTAATGCATGTGATAGTGGGTGGCGGCTTTATTCAGTCCACAGAACAACAAGAAGGGTAATGACATAAAAGAGAAGTGGAATAAGTGTGTGTGGGTGTAACGGATTACAACTGGGACACACAGAGATTATCTCTTTTATACAGTTTTATTGTACCTGCTGGTATCGTCAGTAAAATCCCCTCTCCCTCTATATACCATCCCCCTCAAAGAAGATAATCAAGAGGAAAGGATCGATGGGGGACAGATGAATCTGGACTACCTTTGACCTTCAAAACTTATAATAACCAAAGAAATAACCAACATGCTCCTTTTTTCCAATAGTTCAAGAAAATCACAAGTGACCATTGAGTTGTAATGAATTGTATACCGTACTTCCAGTTCACAGTTTAGCATGTTTCTCTATTCTTGACAAAATTTTGTTTTGCTTGAAACTGTTTGATATGTTGTTCCTCTAGTATTTCAAGCCACTGGATCAATTAAATTTGTCAGTAACAAGCGCATTTTCCAAGCCGAGACATTTCAGTCACCACTATCAACAGACAATTCCATCATTTTAATTTTGAACAGCTAAAAATTACTACAGGGGTTTGATAATAAGACTACCATCTTACATAACACATAAACCTAGTAGTGAGAAATAAACAATAATAATAATACTAAAAAAAGAAGAAGGAAAAACACTATGAAAAGTATTTATTGTCAAAGGACACCTCACAAACCAAGTGAGTATTTCCTATTCAGATAAGGTACCCATTACATTACCCACTACATGTAAGAACAGCAAATAATTGATGGGGGTCAAAAGATTTATTGAGTAGGTGTTTATTTAACAGTCCATACAAACAGCTTCCTTCCTTCCTAGTGCTGGGATACAAAGAAATGTTGAAACCTAGTAGGAGTAGGAGCTATAATCGCCCGAAACAGTGTCTTGACCACAGTATACAAACCAATATTATCTACTAGGTACAGACAACATACCACTTGTAAGTTGTATTTGTCAAGGATATTGATGGCAAATATGGTTAATTCTGGTATGTACTGAATGTACAAGACTGCATGTAACTTATCTTGATGGTCAAACAACATCGGAAGAAAACAGATACAAATCAGGAAAGGAGAGAAAATTGAGCTAGACTTCCCAACCACCATGCATTTAATACATATACACACAATATGTGCACATGTGAATTTAGCCTTTCAGTGAATAAGATTTTCAGCAAGTTTTGTGTTCTTTTTTTATAGTTTGCTGGACATCATTCAGAACGAAGGTCCTCATGAATTCAATTGAACAACAGCAACGATAAAATATATTGGTTTTAAAAACAGATAAGGTAAACAGTTATGTAAACATGAAAGTACTGAGCCCCTACAAGATTAGATTTTAAATTGGATAAGGTTAACAGTTATAAATAAGTACTATATAAACTATTCATAATAAAGCTGTGGTCAGCTACCTAAATTCAACACACTCTACACAGGACATATACTTTATGTCCACATGTATTACTAGATAGTAAGCTTACTTCATTGTGGAAATATATACTCTGCTGATCAGGCTAGTTAACCAAATACCTCTTCGGTATTTGCCTCCCTTGTTTTGCATGTTACTGCTTAAAGAGAAGGTTGAGTTCTGGGAAGAGGTGAAAAATAATTTGTGAGCGTTACTTATTCTTATTATGCAAGTGTGGAAGAACATCAGATAAGACATGTTCCCTGAAAAGCATGGCTCTTCAAATGTCTTCATATTATAAATATGCATGTAACATCGTAAAAATCGGGGGGCCGGCTTTTTACGCCACGTGTTCGTGTAGTCCCATATACATCTTTCTGTGTACAGTGTTTGTAACTTTACCAAGACTTGGCCAAATTTCTTATCATTTTGATGATTCCAGAACCTTGTAATACACACAAATTCTTATATGTTAGATGAACAACCTTTTCTGGTCGGTTCCACACCGTTTCTTTTACAATGCAATCGCATGACCAGAACTCAACTTCATCTTTAACCAGTTAGGAATAGTGGAAGTAAATACTGTAGAGCCTCGGTTTCATGGAGGAGTTTTCTTACATTATTCTATTGTTCAAGAAGAAGGCTCACAATGAAAGGTATTCTCAGTTTTGAAATATTCCTTCATTGTAGCAAGTCTAACCATGAGGAAAGATTCTGGATTATGTGGACAATATAATTCCTGTTATGAATCATTTCAAACAGCTACAGCAAACATTCAACTTCAAACACGATTTGTAAATAGGCCATTTTCGTAATGCAATCAAATTGAATGCATATGCCTCAATACAAATTATTCCACTCGAATGTTACAAATAATTTCAATTACAAAGTATTTCAATAGTCAGAATGCAAATATTAGTTGTTGCTAGGTAGGACAAATATTATGGCTTGTCACCTTGCCCTACCTAACAACTTGTAATGTATACATGTAATTTGCATTCCGACTTTTGAAATACAATTATTCATAACAGGTGAATTAAATAATTTATGCATTAAATTTGATCGCATTACAAAAATGGCCCATTGTCTGGTGAGAGGTGAGAGGCAGAAGGACATTCATGCATGTAAGTTTTAAACAGATTCTAGCTGGCTCCGGACAAAGTATGAAGGTCTACGTGTAAATGAATATGTCACTGTTTTGAACTACCTACTGCTTTTTAACCTGTACGCTAGGCTGTCATAACTAGCAGCATGATCAGACTAAAGACAAATTTACACAAGACTTGAATAATCTTATAAAGAATCGTCTTAAAGCTAAAGGAGGGTACAGACTATAAAAGAACATCATATAAAGTGATCAAGAAACTAATTTTGAAGAGGTAAATTGAAATATCGGCTGGCTACTCATTGATGCGCGTTCATGATAAGCCCCTCCCCCCCCCCCCCCCAATTAAATGATTTTGTATGATTCCGACTAAAATCGGACCCCAATTCTTTATTCAGTTTTCATTCGAAATGATGCTCAAACAGGTGTTTTGCTATACATTACCTTATGCAACATTTCTTTATACGATATTCAGACTGGAAACATATCTTTCATATTTTTACGATTTTTGTACGGCTACATGTCTACAATGAATTGTGTGAAAAAGATTGATTGTATATATGTAAATAAAGCATAAGTCTAAAACACACCTGCAAGTGACCTTTGTTCTTCTTAAATGTATGATCTATAATCTACACTACCGGTATATAAACACAAGGGCCATTTTCAACTGTCAAGTCCAATGTTCATGCTTCTACATGTATGTACATGTATGTAAGCTTCTATTCCAATAAAATTATCAGCTTCATCTCAAGATTTGAAAAATATGACGGCCATAAATAAATTTAATGACTTGACTTGTTCGTAAAATTTCAGGATAATTTAGCTACAGTAGTACACTACCAACAACCCAACCCCAGAAGTACTAGGTAGTATTGAAAGAAGATCCAGTAGGGGTGGGGGGTGGGGGGGGGGGTGTCTAAAGTAAGTTTGGGCTCTTTCAAATTTTCCTTTCCTTCTCGTTTCTTGGGGGAGCTAGAGTCATGTGAAAAGTACACTGTGACCCAGATTCTTTCCTATTTACCAATCGAGTGTACATTTCACAAAATTCATTTGCCGTAAATTTAAGTTCATTGCATCTGAAAAAATTTCACTGTCTGATTGACAGGTGGAATGTGCAGAGACCCTTGCTTGTTGATGAGTATGTTACATTTCAATTCTCCATCATGTTGTAGATTTCAAGTACCTCTGTTTATTGAACAGTGATCCTTACAGAGCTCAACCTTTCGATTTGCATATTTTCCTCTCCATCCTACTTATCCTTCCTCTCTCTCTCTCTCTCTTTCTCCTTCTCTCTCTCCATCTTTCTCTTTCTCGTTCTCTCTCTCATCCCTCTCCCTCTCTTTCTCTCTATCCTTCTCTTTCTCTCCTCTCTCTTGCTCTCTCCCTCTCTTACCCCATCTCTTCCCCCATCTCTTCCATTACTCCCCTCTTTGTCTCCATCTCTCCAACGACATGTGATTCTCAATAACATTTAGGACGAAGGATACTATCAAAGAATATGAAAACACATCCAGCAAGTGCATAATATTGAAAAATTAGGTCATGTTAAAGTATTCTATAGGATTCAATCAGTTACAGGCAATAGAGAATCTAGTTCTCCATAGTCAAGAAATGGATCGGAACAATTCAGATTGAATGGTTAATGTATGTTTGTCATGTGCACTGGATAAAATGCATTATTCAAGATCTTAAAGGTAAAGATCATTTGTGGAAACGCCCCCCCCCCTCTCAAAAAATGAAATGGAAGCTCTTATTACCAATCATGTGAAAGAATATGTTTTGACTAATACGTGATGATACAAATTTTGCAGAGAAACCGCCTACTAATTGATATATTTGGTGAATAATTATATCTATGTGGACCTGATAGATATCACACATGTGTCGTGCACGTGTCGCGTAGTCCCATATACATCGTTCTGTGTACAGTGCTTGTAACTTTACCAAGACTGGGCCAAATTTCTTATCATTTTGATGATTCCAGAACCTTGCAGTACACACCAATACTTATATGCTTAATGAGTAACCTTTTCTGATCGATTACACAACATTTCAATTGCAATGCAATTGCGTGACCATAACTAGTCTTTATCTATATCAAAGCAGTGTCTTTGATTTTCTTGAATTTTACTTCAAACCAGAAATTGGGTGGTGATACAATCTACAACAAACTGAAGCATATACAGTCCTGGAATCGCACATTTCCAAGATCAAATAAAATACTTATAAAAGTCAGTCGTTTGTCACATTACAGCCTTCTGTGCGACTTTAAATTGAATATAGGGCTGCAGTTCGAACAATCTACGCGTGAAAAATGAGAAGCACAGAACATTTTGACAGTGTTCACAATTCAACAACAAAAAATTGCTTTTTGGAAAATACATCGATCATTCCCAAAACCTAAATCATGCCTGCATCAAAGTGAAAAGGGCAAAATAAATGCAAGTACATTTAGCAAACAATTGTAGGTACAGACTTGAGTCACAGTACGATCGATGCCTGCCTATGACCTAGTTATCTTGTAGGTACAAGACTTCCATATACTTAGAGTGTAATGTTGCACAGTCTCTTATATTTTCCTCTCGCTGCGGTAGACATCCATGACCAGATGCATAATTCTTATATCGGATAGCAGTGCGCTTTTTAAAACACACTTTAATCAATGTACAATATACTGTACCAACAGCATAAAAGGTGGGAGATACAATTCAGGGGAAATGAACAATATTTTAAGAGATAAAAACAAGCCTGTTTCCATAAGGGTGCTACAAATTTAATGTGTGTTAATTACCTTTACCTATCTAAGCCATTGCATGTACTTCAGAGCTTAACCCTGACAATGCTATTAAATGCCACAATGGTATGCACATACATGTATTTTAACTTGTCATAACATCATTTTTAAGGCTAAAAAATTAAACTTAAATTAACTACCCCCAGAATGTAACCCTGTCAATACATGCCTGAATACCCTGCACAAATTCAATGGCTTGTTCAGCTTGTGATAACAAGGGAGTTAACAATCTAAGGTCACAGGATCTGTCATTTGCATCAGCCGGGGAAGGGGGATGGTAAAAGCTATCCGATCCCGTACCCGTCCAACGATACAGATGGATGTTACGGGATGGTGACAGTGTATTGCCTTTCATTCGTGTTTGTTATCGAACCGAGATGTGAAATGCATTGCTCGTCAGCAGCTCGGCACACATGCCAATTGCATGAATTGCCTCCACAACGCCGCCAGCAACATCACCTTTGTCAGATGGAGAATGGAATGTTTTGCTCACTGTATATACATCTGAAAGAATACATGTGGTGCTTTCACACTAATAGCAATAAATGTTTAATGAGCAATATTATTGTCAATGGTATTGATTTTTCTCTTGCGAAAAGGCAGAAGCAAAAATTTGGTTTTGGTATGTTATGGCAGAAGGTCCATGTTCAAACCATCTCACTGTGAGGTTAAACTAAATTACAAATGTGAATACAAAAGCAGTATTAAAGCAATTAGGCTCACAATAGAAAGGAAGAAAACATGATAACTGTCCAGTGTGAATACAGAATACAGGGTTTTGTTACATCAGGTTTACCGGTAACCTAAATGCTTTCTGGAACAGGTTGGATCATGTATAAGCCGATAGGAATGAGAGAATGCGGTAGTCAACAAGAAGCAGGGAGCAAATTCAGAAATGTATATATGTAGTTGTAAGGGATATGATGTAACAAAGAGAAAATTCCTCATTCACATTACACAACCATAGGGTACATTAAAAAGTGTGAACACAGCTAAGCAATGAGTCATGTAGTAATAGAGAAAAGAAATCACTGGCTACATTACTCCATCACAGGGTTAAACTCAACAATGTGAATACAGCCAGCAGTAAGCAATGAGTCACAATAGTAATGAAGAGAAAATTAGATGTTGACTACTTGACCATAGTCTGCATTCCACAGGACCTAGTACTGCCTGGGATTGACCTGGATGTACATTCAGAGAAATAATTAACCTATAGCACTGTGAATGTACTGTACAAACGATATCAACTTTGCTACGATCTGTGTAAAATACTTGCATCCACACAAAAACACTTCAAAGTATATGCCTCAAAACCCATTTCAGCAAATGTGAAAATAATAATAATGACTTTATCGGAGGAGCCTGCTAGGTCCTACTGTGCCTAAGATATTATTTCTTTTTCGTCATCATCATCATCTTGAATTGCCATTCATCATAACCTGCTATTCACTTGAACACATTCACAATACATCACGTATGCGTTCATTATTTGTACAACACTTTCCTCTTGAAATGATATATCATCAACCTTAAAACAACTCTGGACTACTGGCACTACCTATACACTTCTACACATATCCATGTTTCATTTGTGAATACATTGAACATTTACAAATCAATAATTTGCATGCACTTCAGAGGGGGAAGAAAAAAATGTATTTGCAATTTACTTAATCAGGTCAAATAACAGACACTGATCGATTGTGCATTTGCAGAGTTGTATACAAATATGTGTATTCATGCATCCAAAAGAAGACAAAACGGAATACAAAAGGCACTAAATGCTATTTGTAAACATATTGGTATTACAAACAACTCAAAATCATTGACCTCCATGACCTTATCAAAACCCCTTGTAGAGTAGTAGTGCACACAATATAATTTTTGTGTATCTACGCATACTAGGCTTTTTGCCTGCTGTTTACAACACAGAGAGAGATTCTGTTCTAAAAACTGATTTTTTTTTTCTTCTTCATAAGTTAGAGCAGTGTCGTCGCATGATCAAGTTTTCATGTTTTTTCACGCTCAACTAAAAAAAGAATAAAAGTGTATGTCATATCAGTCATTTTTTTCTCAAATATCTATACAAAATTTAAAAATTGAAGGCCTGGTTTCATTAATTAATTAATTTAATTCTATTTCATGCATGTACAGGTGTACAGTAGCTAGCAAATATCTCATTCATAATAAATTTTTAAAGAATGCATGAAAAGCAATCTGCAAAATGATATCCAATACATGTATATCATAAAAGTTGTAGTAAATTCATAATGTTGTTGTTACGTGTAGACTATGTTTTAAGACAATTCGGTCAAAATTGACTATTCATGCCTGAATCATATGAGAATTAACTCTTTATATGCCACACAAATAATCTCTCTGTACCATGTTGTATTAAATAAAAAAGGCACTACTACTATCTGACTGTTTTCAGTGCAGGATTTATCTCTACTGGTGTTAAAAGTATATTCATGGAGCTGATCAAAACCAGAAATTGGTAATTTTGCAAAGCCATTGTGTTGCACAAAGTCAATTGGTGCCTATTGTTTCGTGCAAAAATGCTGGAGTGGTAAACTGGCAAACAAGCAACTATGCAGAAAGGCAAAGAAAGACAAAGGGTTGATGACTGCCAATAAATGTTCTCTTCTGACATATTTTGATTGCTACAGATTTAAGAGCTATACTTGTACAATTGTTGTAGTATTTGTAAATCTTAATTCAATTGCACCAATCTGCATTGTATTATACAGATGAAACATCACCATATTTTACAAGGCACTTACATTTGAATAATAGTAACTATCTTGAATAAAAACTGTCAGGACTGTAATTCTGTAGCTTTTATTTGGTCTACGGAAATGTAGGACCTACACCGTGCCTTCCACAAAATACTCCCATTTTTCTGAACCTCATAAAAGGCTCACTGAAATGTAAAACTTTAAAGTTAAATTCATGTAATCTAGAAATAAATTCAATTAAACCTGTGTACTCAATTCTTACATGTAGAATTAAGTCAGAAATGCCCCAGAAATGTTTGAAATTCCATTTGGGATGCAGTGTTTTTGTTTGGTTTATTGTGAAGTTTTGCTTGTAATGTAGGCAAATATTAGTACATGTAGCTAGAGTTTAGATAGTCATCTATAAAAGGCTAACCTGTATAGACATGTTTGCATTATGCACTGCAGCTTGTAGGCTTGTTTATGACATTATAAAAGACTTGCCACCAATTACAACGGACATAACACACGTATGCATGTAGGCCTATATATAGCCTAGATGTACATATTCATTGACAATCATTGTTTTCAAATTTCAACCAGAAAATTTCTTTCCTTCTTATCTTCTCTTGTTTTTCACAAGTAAATTATCCTTTAACAAGAGTGCCATATGCTATTATCTGCACCATGGTGATGACAGTGGTAATTGGTATTTGAAATTATTAACTTTTCATAATAAATGATTAGTACTCGTATTCTACACGTATCTCAGAAGATTATGAAAATCAGCATAATATTGAGCAATAATTGAGAAAGATAACTATGATTTTAGATCATCTTAAAGTTATTTATACCATAGTAAAGAGTATATTGTTTTTAGAAAAATAGAAGAAGAAAAAAATCCATTTAAAAAAATAAATATTTATATATTTATAATGCTTTAAAAAAAATTAATAGTAAACATTGATATAATTTGAATTCTCAGGGATGCTTTACTTCCATTCTATAACATAAGAAACATTTCAACTACTTTCATAACCATGTTTGTAAGATTTATATGCCCTCAACTCTCAACAGTATCCCTAAATTGCTATTAAAGACCATCTACCTACCATAGCATTTCTATGTGGTTCATATACAAGAGAGGCAGGAAAGATCAAAGAAATGCAATCATATAATTATAAGCTCACTTGAACTAACTTAATTCATAACCCTACTGCATTAGAAATTAGAATATTATTTCACAAAAGTTTTCTTAATCACACAGGATAATTTGAGTATACGGTATGTTGTTACCAGATTTTGTTATGCATACATGTACATGTAGGCCTACAGCTTTATGTGAAGTTTCTCTAAAAAACTTCAGATGATATTCTAAAGTTTCCATTATTTCCTTTGGTCTAACAGTTCAATTATTCAAGAAATGTTTGAACTGATAAGTTACTGTCAGGCTAATAGCCAACACTTCCTATAAATAGGATGGATTTTAAGAAAGATTTTAAACAGACCTACATGAATGGAATAATACATTTTAGCTCCAAGTTTACTTGCCATGGTCATCAATCATGAATGTTAGAACTTGAAAGTGTGTATACTGTATCCCATTAACATGTATAGCTTTTGTAACCATATATTTCCTGCATTTTTTTTCATGAATAGACATGCTGGTATTGTATGTCTCAAATTACCCAAAATGCCCACATCATATTATAAGCAGTGGGACTACAGCACTACACACTATTTCTGGTTGTCAATTCTTTGCACTACATATACATGCATAGTAGGCCTATCTACAGCCGTATATATATTCTGTGTGTATTACTAAAATATGAATCGACACAAAATGCACACTTGTAAAGTGCAGAACATTTGCATTTATATGTGTAAACAAGCCCTTAAATCCAGTCGCCATCTTCATAATCATCATCACCACCCTCACCACCACTAGCATCGTTATCGTCATCATCACCATCATTATCAATATCATCACCATCATTATCAACATCATCATCACCATCACCATCACCATCCTTATCAACATCATCATCACCATCATCATCACCATCATTATCAGCATCATCATCATCACCATGGTTATCAACATGATCATCATCACCATCATTAGCAACATCATCATCACCATCATCATCATCGTCATCATCGTCATTATTATCAGCATCATCATCACCAAGGTTATCAACATCATCATCATCACCATCATTATCAACATCATCATCATCACCATCATCATTACCATCATCACCATGGTTATCAACATCATCACCAATTCACCATCACCATCGTGCATTATCATCACTACCATCATCCCTTTCAAGTGCACTGAACATCAAACTAATAAATGAACATCATTTTTTGTTCAAAAACATACATGTCTTTAGCAAATCTCAACAGTTCAATAAAAAATGAAAATATACGTTGTAATCAGTTTGCAGAATACAGACAAGTCTTCTGCACGCTTCGCTAAGTACAAGATAAAGCAATCTAGCATCGCAAAAACATCACGGCTAAGGAGATGAAATCACAGATGGTTGTTCAAATGCCGAGTAGAATACATTGTCTGTACAAATATTGAACACACCCGTTCAATCGTCAATGCAATAGTGCATATGATTATGATTTGCGATACTTACGTTCCAATCGTGTGCTTCAAATCGTAAATATCCGACACCTTTTCTTTTCGCCTTTTCGTGAAGAGGGGCATGGTGGCTGTGATATTTGGATCAAGCTCGCTTCAAAGAACAACAAATTATGATTAATCCAAGACTCTCTTGGAATGAAGCTCGGTTAAACCTCCACTTTCCTATTACAGTGTAGTATTTGGTAAATTTATCCAATCCAGCAGCTATGTTTCCTCGCAAAACCTACCGGCTGTTACAAATAGCTACTGAAATCAGAACATTGCATGCAAGGTGTAGCTAGCTCAGCTCAATCTTTCAGCGGTACGGTGGGCATGCATCCGCACTGTTGCGTCGCTATAGACGCGTGTTGAGGAAGAGGGAAAAGGACGCGTCTATTTTTCATGTAGGTCATTTTGATATTTCCATTGAGATGCCAGGACAAAACTACCCTTTTTCCGATAAAATTATCTGATTAATAAATAGATGCTTTATCAATTTGTATTTCAAAATGTTCAATTTACTTTGATCATATTTTACATTTAAAAATACTAAATTATATATTTCAATTTTTTACCCAATACAAATAGTAGATTAGTCCAATTAGCCGAGTAGATCTATAAACAAATGAGGGCGTGGGAAAAAAAATATATTTGTTTGGAATAATCCAGTGGTTTTTCATTTAATATACCACCGATTTATATCTACATGTTTAGAGTATTTATCAAAGTGTGTTTCTTTCATCCATACACGTCGAACTTGTTTGATGTCAAAGATTACGTAAAACTGTTGCTATATATTGAATTTTTTACTATTTATAGAGTAAGAAAGGCTTATATACATTGCATTTTTTCTCTTTCTCTCGTCATGTCAACTGTTGATTCTTACTTTGAAATCTGATCATTATTTTAATTTCCAAGTACAAATCACTAAACGCGAATGGATATATACATTATTGATTATCCATTTATATAGAAATATACCTTTAAATCTCTTTAAAAATAAAACTCATTTATGTATTTCCCTTTTTTGATAATTTCATTGGTTTTTATACGTATGAGGCAGATACGGGGCAGATATCACAAATGAAGGGATGAATTCTTTGTTTGCTTGTTTTGGTTTGTTTACATTTTTGATAATTATTAACCTAGCTTTTCTAATGGGCTTACAGCTCACTACATGTAAGGTACTGTATAATTTACCAGGTACCTATATATTCTCCATCTGTATCTATCTATCTATACATCACCTACATCCATTCAACTCCCACGCTCCCTTCTTACTCCTTAATTTTTTAATTGCCTTTTCCTGTAAGTACCTAGGAAACAGGGGCGTCGATTTATTTTAAGACTGGGAGTGGGAGGGAAAGCAGATGACATTGTTCAAAGTGGCGGATCAAGGATTTTCTTGCTGAAGGGGGGGGGGGGCACAAGTAGTATTTATAGCATGCGAAAACGGGGAGGGGTCTCTCATCTGTATGGTCTGGGTCATTTTTACACCAAAATGTTGTGGGGGTAAACATGAGGAACTTGAGTATGGCCTGCTCTGAAGCTCTTTGTTGTGAAAATGTTGACGGAGAGACACGATTAGGGACACAATTCGGGGGCAAATTGACATTGTTTAAAGGGGAAGTCCACCCTGAAATTAAGTTAGTTTTAATAGGAGTAGAAAAACGAGAGAAACAAGTCAGTGAAAGTTTGAGCAAATTCCGATTAAAAATAAGGAAGTTAGGAATTTTGAAGTTGTGATCAATCAAACACAAATTGGCAACTCTATGACGTATCATGCGAGCTCAACTTCCATTTGCTCAGTACTAAAAAAAATCTAAAATTTTCATTTTCCCTCAAGAAAAATTTCAACCATACATGCACCCTAAATATAATAATTGCAAATATGTTTCTATACTCCCCCTGCAAGGAACAAATATATATTCCGTCATCAATAACGAAGAAAACATGATTTTATGGAATATTATGCACAAAGCAAATGAAGGAGAGCTCGTATAATAAGTCACAGAGTTGCCAATTTGTATTTGATTGATCACAACTTCAATAATTCATAACTTTCTTATTTTCATTCAGAATTTGCTCAAACTTTCACTCACCTGATTTTCTTATTATTCTGCCTCTATCGAAACAAACTTATTTTGGGGGTGGACTTTCCCTTTAAGTAATAAAATGCATGTCTAATTGAGTTCTGCAGTGGCCACGTGCCCCCGTACCCCCTTTCCCAGATCCGCCAAATTTCGCGGGTCTCTATAGGGGCACCTATACGCCATGACCAAACCTAACGTGCAGAGTTGCCCTAAATTAGAGGGAGTGATGAAAAAATGAAGGGTACCCATATTTATTGCCGCCCCCCTACCAGCCAACGTAAGGCTACAAATAGAGCACGTGGTACATTTTATGGAAATTACTTGAAGGTCACTCTCTAAGCACCTTTCCTCTCACTGGGAAATGATGGTTCAATGGTTCAATTTATACTTTTTCTAAATCGTAGAAAAATGACAATGATATTATTCAGTGTGGAATATACACAGTTTGTACCGATGTATGTGATTAAAGAAAAATGGAAACTACTAAAAAGTTTGCTAAAAACTTGTCAGGCGTAGTTCCGAAAGTATATTCAGTACAATAAAACTGAATACATCACATACTAAGAACAAAACAAACTGAAGTAAACAAGATGTACACTCAGTAAAACTAATCCGTGAACAGACATCATTTGGCACGCTGTAAACGGGCAGACAAACATTAGTAATAATTCATTTAAAAACACGATATATCACTCTTAATGCACTAAATGTAGTGGTGCGGCATGGATAAGGGAGACTGACCCCCCCCCCCCACCCAACTGACTGCTAATAATTATGATGAATGGTCAAAGAGAAAGAAACTTTCTGTTTGTTACATATTTTGAAAAAGTGTCTCAGCCTTCGGTATCTAAGTTGTGTCCTCTGACATACACGCATTTGTATGCTTGTAATTTCAACACGGCACAACTGTGTTCCAGTTAAATTTAATAACGTTCATCCTTTCAATCATGCATTCATACATGCACGGAAATATAAATTATATCGTTACCTACCGAAAATATCAAGTAAATCAAAATCAATATCTGTGCGTCATAATGTAAAAAACCCACATGATTATTATGATTTATTTCCAGCAGATGACATACATAGTTATCCAATACAGATGGCGCCAGATAACATGAAGCTGAGGAATTATCCATGAAGTTACAAATATAGAAATGTTGTTAAATTTGTATATAAATATTTGTATTGGCATATGTCATACCGTAAAGTTAATTACAGTAGATTTTGTGAACAACAATCCCTGAAATTATTAGATGATAAATCAAAGTTAAGTCTTGAAATATAGATAACAAATTAATGTTCATTCTCAATGAGAAATGTTGAATATAATCTCTAAAACCATATAGAATATTCAGATCTGGAGGAGTAAATAAGAAGAAATTCCAAAATTAAACCATTAAGTTTGATTCCAACTTAGTTTGCCCTGCCTTTAAAGATAAAGTTAAGTCACCTAAATACACATCAGGTGGAAGCAATTAGGAAAAGGTTGATTAATACAAAACAAATTTTAAAGGGGATTTTTTTTTCATTCATAAAAACTATCTCTAATAAGCAAGCAAGCAAGCAAGCACAAAAAAAGGGGAATAAGCATAACATTCATGACAATGGAGGGCCCCGAAAGAATCAGAACTCTTAACAATTCTTAAAAGCTAAAGTGTTAAATTACCATTTAAAAGGGCAGAGTATTGAGCAATTTTACAAAATAGTAGAATCATGTTCTGAACTTGCTGAATTCAACACTATAAAGGATGAATTTATGATGCCTTATTAATCAAACATTTTGATGAAGAAAAGTGGTCACTTCTCGGCCTTCTATAATGGCGATTCAACATTTAGTTTTTAGAGGGAGCCTGGTACTAGACCGTCACGAAGATATGAAATGTAATATAAAACGATCGCTGTATTTTTAAGATATCATCATATTTTCACTGGTATATCATCAATTTTAACGCGATATAAAATCATTTTACAAGACATTAGCCAAGACATCAATGTTTAATGCTTGTCATCACATAGTCTTTAATGATGAATATGCAAGGATGAATTTGCAAGTATGAAGTTCCAGCATATCCAAAGGCTTTCTCTCCCCGATCTCACTCGGCTAATTACATAATTGCACTGGTACGTTGTAGCCGTATAGTACCAGGATAATTACGTAATCTTAAGAGAAATTGAAGAACATAATTACCCCCTTGTGCATACGAAACACAAGCTGGTACGATTGTTTGAATTAAAATTAGATGCATTCCGTGTGTACCCGTAATTTCTCAAGATGATATTAATTATCTCATTTTATAAATGGATCGTAATTATGTATGAAGTATGCTTTGATGAACAACAAGCGAAGCGTTTTATAATAACCAGTGGGAGCTCGATAAAATCATATCACTTAATTATCTCGAAGTGTCTATCCATATACATGAACCGCTAAAAAATATATTGCATTGGAGCATATACTGATGGTGGTGATGATAATGGCGGTGATGACGACGACGACGATCGATCATGATAACAATGATAAAGATGTTCAGATGATGGGGAAAGAGGTGGTAACGGTGGGGATAATGAAGATGATGATAATGACGATGATAGTGGTGATAATGATAAAGGGGATTATATGTGATGATCTTAAATTATGAGCCAATAGGAGAGTTGTAGACAAGTTTTCCAATCATGTTATCCGAATCATATACATTTATAGAAAAATCAAAATTATGCGAAAATAAACTGCAGTACAACATCGTCATCGTCAACCCCATCAACATTATTCCCGTCATCATCGATCATCACCGTTACCATCATCACCATCACCATCACCACTATCATAATCATTTCCATCATCATCATCACACACACAAAATTAAACAATGACACAAAAAGGGAAAGAAAATCTCACACATACATGTACTGTAGTTGCCTGAACATATTAAATGACAGTATATATTTTTACCAACCGATCAGCTGCCTGACAGGAAAGTCATTTTCAAAAAAGGATAATGTAAATTCGTGGTATATCAAATGAGAAAGGCATGTTATTACCTTTTATCAAGTTTTCAAACATCTAGCCCCCTAGTAGCCGAATAACATAAAATAAATAGGTTTATTTCAAAAATGCTTTTTCACTTTACCTGCCAATGGTATGCTTCATCTTGAAAACATCTGTCACCTTTTCCTTGCGACTTGCAGTCGTTAACCGAGGCATCGTAGCAAAGAGAAGAAGTAATCAACTTTTATAAAAATCCAAAGCTCCCAAAGATCTTGAAGAAACTCCGGCAAAAGAAGTAGTCACACTTCCGTCAAAACACCTCCTTGGTAGCAACAGTACTTCTGATATTATGTCCAGGGTCAGGTATAGGAAACACGCCGCAACTCCTGGCGGTAACTGATGAGTATAGATAGCCTACTGACAGTTAACACGATAATCCAGTGTGTCTATTGCCCTTTACTCTGTTCACTGTTCAAGCCATTTTTTCACTGAAGACGTCACACCGGAGCCAGCCTTTCTTGTCACGGTTCGATAATCAAGGCAAAAGCAATGATTAGAGAGAATGGGCATGCCATGGACGCATTCATTATTTGCATAGAGGGGGGAAGAGGGTGGGGTGAAATCGTATCCTATCGCAAACGTAACTTATACATTCCATTTGTTGAAAGAGATACACCTAGCGACATCAAAAAGGTAATTGGCATATGTCATCATCGATTAGACACGTGATATCTGTTTGGAAAGTGATCCATGGCCCGGTTGACGTCGAAATTGTTGTCTTGCAGCGTTTAATGAAAGACTAGTCTAATTAGGAGCAATATATAGAAGGCAATAACCTGATGATAGCAATGCGGATGGGGTGACGGCAAATGCTTCATTTTCAAAGAATACGGGCTTCAATCGATTTTGTTTTATATAGGGGGTTTTATGTTTCTATAATAGCTAATCCGCTTCCTACCGTGTTGGTGATGTTGTTCGACCTCCTACCTCGTATTCCTCCCTTCTTTTGTTCGTATACCTGCTACCCGTTTGCCATGGTTGATCCCCGGTTGATCCTTAAATTATTCAATCTTTCTCCTCTTTCACAGTTCGACACCTCCAATATTCGCAAGAGAGCATTTTAATATTATAATGGCTATTTTACATTCTACATGCGCATGTTTAGTTATAAGAGAAAATCGGTTCCAATACAAGCAGCAACTGTTTACTATTATATCGGCAACCTGGTCGACAATGCTTTTATGCACATGACAAGGTTAAATTGTAAACAAGAGAAAGATGTATTATTTAAAGGGGCGTTATGACGTGAGTGGTAGTGGGCCACTAGCCTGCATATGGGTAATAGCCCCAAGCAATTTGCCAAGGACGTTGAAGCATAATTATATATCATTTGTACAAAGGAATTCCAATTTTACTACCCTAATGCTACCATGCATAATGTTTTACATGTAATTTTACTTTGTCACTGATGTATACCTTGTAAAAGAAACTGCAATTCGGCTCTCGGGTCGCGAATGTTTTTTAATGAAATAAACCATTTTAAATAAAAAATAAAAAAATAAAATAAAGAAATAAATGATTCGGTTTAAATGGACACCATTCACCACGACAGAAAATGAAACTATTCATAGATATTAAAATAACTGCATGACTTGACAAAGTTCATGCTGAGGCTTTCATAAATAGGTTAACAAAGATTAAAGAGCTTTCACCTAGATTGGTTGATCGATTGATTTGTTATTCATTTATTTGTCTATTTATTCATTCATTATTTCATTTCAGTATTATACATACATACAGGGTGACCCTTTCAATAAAGAGTATTAATCTTCCAAGGGACCCTGTCTGTACAATTAAACAAAAAACATTACACTTGAAAGATGATAAACATAGACAAATTAAAAAAGTGATACACATAAATTATTATGATATAGAACAATAATATAGCATAATACCTAAAAACACGTTTATAAAGACATAAAATCATAATTTAATTTTGGCTGCAAAAGGGACATAGTATATTAAACTGTTTGCATACTAGTCCCAGGTAAAATGTCAGAGGTTTAAACAAATTAAGAAATACAAAAAGTCAGAGGAAATAGGGTACACGAGTACATTTTTATCGTTTCAATCGCAAAATTAATTTTTTACCTCGCCAAAGCGCATTATATAAGGCCAGGAAGGTGAGAAGGCATATAGTTAAAACTCACTGAGGCGCCTTCAATAAGACGAGAAGGCGACTTGTTAAATGTCGCCAAGGCTCCTTGTTTAGTCGAAAAGGCGACTTGTTAAATGTCGCCAAGGTTCCTTGTTTAGTTAAGAAGGCGACTTGTTAAAGTATCGATGAGCATTGTTTAACATGAGAAGACGAGTCATTAAAACTCACAACGGCGCCTTGTTAAATTGGAGAAGTCTTAAACTTGGCGCCTTTGGCGAGTTTTAACCACTCGCCGTTTTGCGGCCCTTAATTTTGGTATAGTTTTGAAAAAGTATTTGCACCAGGTATGTCGTTCGACAGTTTTAAAATCCATATCAATAAACTCCCGGTAAATGATTTAAAAAAAAAAACGCGATAGCCATTTATATACAGTGTATCCAACCTCACGAAGGAGGATTTGTAAACTTAACAAAACGGTGAACAAATTTTTCGACAACCCCCTCTAGCGACATGACCATGCTCACGAAACCCGCTTTTTTTTTCTTCTTCAACCGATTGATTTCCACCAAGGCCAGTCCTTCTTTATCACTTAATGCTAAAGAAGGACTTAAAATGGTAGATTTTAAACTATTCAATCGTGTACAGAAGATTATGTGGATGAAAAGACTTATATATGGAGAATGAATGATGAAGTGGATAAACGATTTTAGATATTTGACTAGAAAAGTGGGAGGATTACTTCAAAGGCATGCATTACATTTATTGAAAGTAACGCCACCAGCTCTCTACTTAGATATGATTGAGATTTGGTTTGGTACTAAAGGATTTCTGTTGAGAAAAGAGATCAATGGAAGGAATGAGATTAATTTTAATCATTAGTTCATTCAGGTAGTTCCACAAACATATTAAGATTAACATTTATTTCTCAGAAATATCTGTAAAGTACATCATAACTGTTGACACTGAAGGAGCTCTAAAATCTTGTCAAGAGTTTTAAAGAATGGGTTTCGAGCAATTGGAAATTAATAAGATGAAACCAAATTTTGCTAATAAATCTTCCTTCATCGTGGAAAGTGTTTTTAAATAGAAATAATTATATGAATGAAGATACTGAACTAAATATAGAACTTTATTTTTGTTTTGTTGTGGAAGCAAGAGCATGAGTGTTTTTTGTTTTTGTTTTGTTTTGTTTTGTTATTCAAACATAACTGTGAATGAAAAGGAAAAATATTTGCAAGTATATCAAGGAATGTTTTTTGGCGGATCCAGGATTTTTCGGGGGGGGGGGGGGCACATTGTCCAAAGTACCATAGAAGAAAAGAGGGGGGGGGTCTTGAAACTGGGTGGTGTGGCACATGCTGAAAAGAGTGTACAAGACTTGTTTTGGCCAGGAAAGGGGGACACTGTGCTTCCTCCTTCCTCCTTGGGACAACTACTGTGATTAAGGATGAGGAGCGTAAGGGGTGAATAAATAACAGAGGCATTAGAAGCATGAGCAAAGTAGAAGAAAGGAAATTGCCGGCATCAATCAGTATCATCAAAATTATTGTGAACAAAAAGTTTGTTTACCTAGTCATCTTGGTCATGGAATATATTCAGTTGATACACAGCGAGAATTCCGAATATAACCCAATAAAAAAAATCATGAATTAAATAAGACAATCAATATTTGTGCACCTTAAAGGTTATCGTTATGAGATATAGATTAAGCCCTTTGCATACCACAGTGATACATCTACCAATGGAAACAATCGGATAAGACTAACCAAGTAACATTGCTGTTTGAGATAAGCTTTTATATATGGCATATTGCCATGTGTTGTCTTTTTAGCTTTAAACTACAATAAGGTGCCAGGTTTCCGAGTGTAACTTCCTGTTATTTTTGCCAAAAATATATTTAGATAATCATTAAAGTTCAAATATAAATGATACCGGAATAAATTTCACCAGATCTTTTGCTCATCTGATGTCAGTTTAATGATAGAGTTTCAAGGTAAGAGATGTCGATTTAGGGGGGTTGTGGGGGCACGTTCCCCTCAAATAAAAGTAGGAAACAAGTGGTATCGTCTCCCGAAAATGTTGTAAAATTGCCAAGAAGACGAAATAGCATCATGCTACATATTCCAATGTATGCTCTAGTGTGCTCTACACGTATCTATAAGCATGAGAATGTAACATTTTAGTTTATAAAAATCGTAAATATTCTCGGTTAGTCGCTACAATCCCTCGTATAATGCTAACAAACAAACATAGATTTTGAAGTAAACACAGTAGAAGATTCACCTACTAAACTAATACCAAACCCATGAAAACAAACGTTTAAGGGGAAACTGTGCCCCATCCCCTCCCTGCAATACATCCTTGGTTTGGGTTTTGAACCTGGGAACCGACGCATCACGACGGGTACGTGACCACAGCTCTACACATTAGACACACATCGTTCACAATACTGCAGAACAGGGTGATCAAGGCGCTTCAATAGTCAAGGAATGCCTTCCCTTACTAAGTATAAGTTACTACACTAGGGTCGAGAGAGACTACTTTGAATAAAAGGGTTGAATTACGCAAAACCTATATTATGTATATTCTGCTTGGGTTCTAGGACACTTCCCCCCTGGATAACCTAGGTTGTCCTAGGGTATAGTGAGCTGGGGAGGTAATCATCCTAGAGGGTAATTGTCCCGGGGGTAGTCGTCCTAGAGACGGTGGTTGCCCTAGGGGGGTAGTTGTTCAAGATGGTGGTTATCCTTGGGGTGGTTATCTGGGGGTGTTTGTCCAGGGGTTAGGTGTCCGGATACGGCTGTTTTTCATGATTTTATATAATGCAAATGCATGAGTAAATGCTTCACCTCTCTATCAATGTTAGTCAAACAAATTTTCCATGTTTGAATGTACATCGGAACAATATTTACATAAAATGAAATGAAGGCCTTGAGATTAAGTTATTACATTCTTATCATTAGAATATGATGCATACAATTATTACGAAAATATCAAATATTGAATAAACACAATTGTACGGATGCAAACATTATTAAAATCTAAGTGCCACATCCGAGAACGCTGTAGTACTGGACAAGGATTCGAACTCTCAACCTTGTTTATCATGAGGACTGAAGCTAAACGACGGTCAAACCACATGCCAGCGGTAACACTCTGTCACTTTAACAAAATATATCATGGCTAGCAGAAAACAGGAAAGTTTTCTTTTTCTTTTTTTGTACGTTTTTTTTTCTTCATTCAGAAGCTATTTGGAATACAGAGAGCATGCCACAGTTCAGTGAGTGGTCTGATAAGTGAAATACTGGTCAAACGAAAGTCGCTATTTGTGGTCAGAACATTAATTCTGTATCGGATAAACTACACAGTATTCAAGATCATGGACGGGAGAAAACATGCAGGAAAGATGTTTTCATTTGGCATTTTCAGTAAGAAGGACAGAAAGAATAGCTAAGTTCAGTCAGATGTTCTTAAAGCGATATAGGAAAATGAAATACCGGTACTGGTCAAACGAAAGTCGCTCTTTGTGGTCAGGACATTTCTGTATCAGAAGAACGACACAGTATTCAAGATTCAAGATCATGGCTTGTAAAAATCAGGAAAGTTTTTCATTGTTTTAAACTGTTTAAACCTCTGTCAGAAGATGACATAGAGCAGGGCCAGATTCAATTAGTGGTCAGATCGATATCAGTTAAAATGAGAGAGTCGTCAAATGAAAGACTCGATTTGTGGTCAGGATGTTTTCGTACTAGATAAATACAAAGTAGTCAAGATCGTGTTTTCTCTTCTCTCTTCTAAAATCTATTTTCCAGGTCAGAAGGATGTTATTTGTAAGACAGTGAGCATGGTCAAGTTCAGTTAGTGGTCGGTGCGATATCAGTTAAATGAGCTAGTGGTCAATCGAAAGTACCTCTTTGTGGTCAGAACATTTCTTTATCAGATGAAACAACCAAAGGGATCATGATCATGGCTAGAAGAAAACGGAAAACTAAAATCATGTACGCACTTGACTTTAACCTCATTAAAACAGTCATGTTTGAGCAATAATTGGACAAGACACTTAGTGTGATAATGGAAGTGAAATACACCCGATTCGATTTCGCCTGTGGGGTGCAGAAATATTATCTATTTGAAATGCATTTGAAATGTAATCATTGGAAGGCAGGAGCATCGATCCCGTGGGAAAAGGGACCCATGCCCCCGAAATGTTGGGGGAAAAAAGAAGAAAAAGGGTAAATATAGCACGTGTAGTTTGTTTAGATTTAAAATACATTAGAATGCAAACTTAATTACAGTATTCAAAAAAAATATTTTGATTAATTTAAGTTTTTAATAATCAAGATCAAAGAACAATCACACATTTTCCTTGCTCCCCCCCCCCACATACATTGTAGAAGAATTATATTAAGAAATATATAGGCACAGATGGGCAGAGATTCAATTCAATGATTACAATAGCTCCCGGAATTTAGAAAACTGCTTCCAAATGGTCTAAATTATGCTTCAACACTTCCTAACCCTGGTAGGGCAATACTCTCCAGACTATTCTGTGGACTAGAGAGCTAGAGAGGGAGAGAGAGAGAGAGAGAGAGAGAGAGAGAATGAGGGGGGGGGGGGAGTCGCCCTTGCTGATTCGCCTTTGAAATTGTAGTTTTTTATTGTGCATGTAGTATTCATGCAGCACTTCCAAGTTCTCTGTATTTGATTAAGTATTTGAGCTATTATGATCTCGTCATAATGTTAGTGTAGTAAATTTTATGTTTTAGGTTTAGTTTCACAAGAAATACTTTAAAATTTGGCACAAACTACAACTATTGTCAAGACTCACAATCTAACACACATTATCTAAAGGTGACTCACAACCAAATAATATTTCCATGTTAATGAGAGGCGTAGCGTGCTACTAGCACTTCAGCGGGCACCATGGTTTTATAAGGGCAGGGGGGGGGGCGTTGTTCTTACTAGGTCAATGGAATTCAAAAGAACAATACCTTCAAGTGAGGGGAGAGTGTGTGTCGGATCATCTTCTATTCACATTGCCCTCCCCCTTTACTTTTTTTTCTGTCGCTGTTTCTTTTTTTTTTGGGGGGGGGGGGGGCCATGTAATGGGCGGATGCCCCCTTGTCCCTAACGTAGTTACGCCACCAGAAGCTAACCAACCTCCCTCTAAGTCCATTCGACCTAGCTTGTAAACACACAAGGGCATGATTATTTCTAATATAAACACAAAGCCATAATTGTTTCCAGTGTATCTTATATGTCATCCAATGCCCTATTGATCTCAGAGCGTTAAACGGAACCATTCTTTTCCGCTCTACATCCGAATGATCAACTTAATTCCAGATCATGGACTCCGTGTCCCCACAACTTCATGCAACAATCCTTTTTGGTCAAAGTTTAGTATTACGGTATATGCGTCTTTTTGCATGACTGGATTACGACGAAATCTTTTCATATTAAGATTACACGCTATTTTTATTGTCATTTTCCAGCCCTCGTAATCTCAAATATGGTGTGAAGAGAGGAACATTGTGTATGAGACGAAGTGTTAGGGTGACGATATGTTAGGAAATGACACTTTTTTAAAAGACAATGATAATTATATATATATATATATATATATATATATATATATATATATATATATATATACACACACACATTTTCCTAAAAGAAGTACCTTTTGTTATTCATGAAAGGAGGGCTTTGTACCCAATTTCTTTACTATGTTTAATGTCGAACTTTCAAATTGCATACCCCCTCCATAATCATTATAACGATTGAACCAGGGTTTCTAAAACTAGTTCGATTGGGAAAATATACATTTTCCGTGTGTTATATCCAGAAAATATGCCTTTCCTGTCAAATCGAATTCTACTATACAAGAGACTAACAGAACAATACTTAGGCCATATTGACTGATTATATTTTGAATAACAGAATGAGAATGGTTTGGTATCACTTTACTGTAAAATAATGCAGTCGCTGGAAATAGATTCTTCATAACTGTGAGTTACATTGTTTATTGTGTATAGTCCCCGCTTTGTTATTGTATTCATGAGTAAGACCAAAAAGATATCACAGCTCGCTCGCTGTGATATTGGTTGGTTGGTTTGCTTGTTTAACGTGACTGCTAAAAACCATGCATGTGCTTGTATAAAAGTATAAAAGCAACCAGGGGACTGACGGCTTAAGTCCTCTCTGAAGGACTTGGTAATGAGGATTAATTAATGCCTTACCAAATGGATATATTGCAACGACTTGGTAAATCGAACCCGGAACCTACTGGTATCAAGACCATTGCTCTACCAATGAGCCATCACGCCTCCGTTCTTTTAAAAGTTATCATCTGTTCAATACAATCTAACGTACCATTTCTTCATCTTGTATTTGCTCCTATTTTGGAATGAGGCACGTGAAAAGCAAAACTGGAATAAAGTAGGCCATCATGACTGGATTTTCAAAATCATTTAAATCTTTTGAATTTCAAATTTAAACAATAACGCCATTAAGCAAGATGACATTGTCTTATCCAAACTTGTTTGTAGTGCATTAGCTTGTCATAATTTACTAAAGCACGTGGATATATAGGTCAGTGGCGTCTCCAGTATAATGAAAAACTGGGGTCCGACGCCCCCCCCGGTTTCAAGCCCAAGATATATTCAATGTAACTTGCAGTTGGTATTGGTCATCGGATGACCAGATACATTATACCGGCTGGTCAAGGTCCTATTAGCCATACATGTAGTATTTCATTGAGAAGTTTACTCTGTTAAACATATCATACGTGCGAGAAGGTTACTATTATAGTACGTGTCTTCCCGATAAATACTTAGCCATGAGCTATTACATTAACCTGTTACAATTCGTTTGTGTTTTTAACAATGGGATCATCACAAACAAGATGGGATTAAGCCAGGCATAACATTAAAAATATACAATAACAACATCTGGCCTCAGTTTCATTTTCAGAGGCTCCGGCCTCGATATCGAAGGCAATACCTAGGCCTCCGTCTCGGCTTCGGCCTGGGCCTCGGAAGCTCCGGCCTCGTCTACATGCTATGAGGAGGGCGTCCCCTTATTTTCCAATTTTGGATACGCCGCTAAAATTGCAAGGGAGGGGGCAGATATCTCGCATTCATAAATATTACGAACTGTGTATGTCAAAATCATGCACACATTGACGCATGTCATGTATACCAGAAAATAGAAAGACTAAGACAAACATAACGAAGAAGTAAAAAATGAGAATATTTGGATTGAATTGAGGAAATTTCAAAGGGGGGAAGTTGGAGAGGTTAAGGCAGTAGAGTGCTTCCAATGAGGATTTGGAGACTCAACCCCCCCCCCCCAATAAAAAGCCTTCTAGAACCGCTCCTGGTAAGGGGGAGATAAGCGAAGCAGCGCATAAAGGAAGCTGGTAGTGAGTAAGTAAAGAACATTTAGTACGAGCATTGATTGGGGGATCAACAAAATAATAATAATAAATTAAAATTCTCATAACCATTAACCTTATTTTATCAAGGTTGCCTTTATTTCTTAACCATACGCATATCCAGAGTGAATGCGAACAAGCCGCAACCTCCTACTGAACACCAAAAAAAAAACATGGAAAAGAGGCTTTTCGATGCTACATTCGCCCCTCCGTTCTTTTACTCTTGAGAGGACCCCACCCACCCCACCCACCCCACCCACCCCCCTAAAACTGAGGAAAATCCTATTTGCTCTTTAATCCCTCTTCTTCCATATAGACTATCACAATCGGCTGATGGGCAATGGACGGGCTTATTGATAAATATATCGCAATGACCGCCCTACTTTAAACATTCTTGGAACCTTGTCCTAACGACAGCCTTAATGGATGTCAGTGCCTTGTAAACTGTCTTTGGGTATTATAACTAAAGTATTAGTCAGTGAAACTATGTTGAAATCAGATCAAGATCGTAATCAGATCAAACGTGTGAATTCTATAGCGCACGTACGCTTAATTATCGCTCTTCTTCACAAGTTTTAAAAACAAAACATTAATTTGTTTCATCTTAAAATATATCACTGTTAGAAACTTAGAGTCATACTTTGCAAATTGATTTCAGATTGTCAGTATCATTATTGATTGCATGACATAATTTCAATATGTTCTCAGAAAAAAGATGGTTCTAAAAGGTTTTTTGAAATTGAAATTCAAAGAAATCATTCTCCTCCGAGGAACGTTGTAAGGTTCTGCATGTTTCTATTAGAGAGTACAGGTGTCGTAGTCGACTGGTTTAAGCACATGACTCAAAATGCAAAGGTCACGGGTTCGATCCCCGACACGGCACTAATGTCCTTTGGCAAGGCATTAATCTACTTTTGCCACTCCATACCCAGGAAGGAAATGGGGACCTGGTAGGATGACAAAAGCCTTTGTGTCATAGTATTTGCCATAATATGCCCTTCACAGTGACCATGTGGTAGGAATACGCCTAGGGATTGGAGATGGTGCACATTGTGCGAGAATGAATCTGATGACCGGGATAATAATATATGTACAGCGCTTAGCGACGGTACTTCGTATCACGCGCGAAATAAATCCAGATCATGAATGTTATTGTTATTATCATTATTAAGTTTCCTTCACACGACAGAAAATGCTTTTTTTTTTTTGGGGGGGTGGCACATCAGCTCCCTGGTACGACGCGATAAGGATTCGACTTAGTGCCGGATCACACGCAAAGATGGAATTAATATAATATCATGCACATATTCGAGGGACAAAATATCTATATAATTATGTTTGCAGCATATTACTAGTTTTTCATAATACGAGGACATTTAGAATGGGGTGTGGAAGTTCGGGTGTCGGACATAATTTATCAATTTCATTTGCTTAAGTAGTTTACTATAGAAAAGTGAACATTTCAGCAAGGATACTTTTGCTTTTGATTCTAAATTTATCAAGTCATAATCATGATAATGAGGAAGAAATGATAAGTATCTAAGTGACGTCATTTTTGTAAGTGTATACTAACGAACATTTTCATTTTCTATGATTGTACGATATTTGACATGGCCTAAGTAATGGATTTTTATTTTGAAGCAGCTCCCCCTCCCCTCCCTGACGTCATTGGCGATGTAACCTTGGACCATACCAGATCGCTCTCGAAATGACAATGAGTTTATTATCAAAATAATAGAAAAAGGTTGGGAAAGATCCGACTTCCTTTATCAAAGGTCTTATTTAATACGCATGCGCAGAAATGGCAACCAACACCAAGCCTCTAAAATGCGACCGTGTTGAGATTGTTAAAAAAAAAAAAAAAAATCAAAACCATTCTCGCGATCTGCTGCTATAAATAGCAGGCGAAATCATTAAGCTGGCTCATTGGTTTGAGCAGACGTCCATGAGCAGACCAGATGTTTTGAATCGTCTAGCGGTATTTATTTTTTGGAAACATCAAATCCAAACCGCCTGCGTCTGAAGATTTATTGAAATCTTGATCCACAACAAACGCGTTTCTTTTGTAGTCACTTTCAAAACGCTTGAGAGTGTTTTCAGCGAAACGCAACGCGATCCTGAACGCCGCCGACTTTGAGACGAGCGTGTTAGAACTAGAAGGCGCTTAGTGTTGTGTGGACGCTGACGAATACCTACTTTAGCTGCCAAAAAGACGTATGGAGAATCCCATCTGCTGTTCCATGGACGGGAAATCAGACCAGTGCTCATCATCTCGATCGTCTGCTTCGACCACCGTCGTCTGCGATAAAGGGCTTGATCAAGTCCATTTCGACTACGCCAGCTACGACACCCATCTTAACAAACAGCTCATCCGAAACAACATGATGAATAAACACAGGTATGTTGTTAAATTACCTTTTTTCCCCCACAATATATATGTGTATATATATATATCAATTTGGATATTCCTCCGTCACGGCAATATACAAATAATATTAAAAATAATTAATTGAAATAAAAAGCCTTGAGAGTTTATTTCTTCACCATGATCAGTATCCATTATTGCAATTGTTATAATTATTGTATTAATATATACACTATATACTATTTATTCTATCTGAAGAAATCAAATTCAAACCGGTCATACACTGTAAAAAAATAATAGTCGAAATAACTCAATAAAATTGAGGAAAAGAATTGCCTTATTTTTATTAAGTAAATATTACCTACGGCATCTTAAGTAGAATTTACTTATTTTGCTGAATAAATTTTTACTCAGTTAAATCGAGTTACATTAACGTAAATAATTTAAGTATTGTAATCATTTTAATAATTAAAAAAAAGCTATGATAGGATTACATATTGCACGATTTGGTACCCATCTAATCTAACAAGTAACATCCACTAATCATTCACTACTTCTATTTAAGATTTAACCGTATATATATATATATATATATATATCTACCACCATCACAAACTATTACATACGCTTCAATTCGACACATATTGAAAGGCTCCAAATTTTATATATACTTGATCGTAGCATCTTAAAAGGAAAATTGGTTGACAATTTCCTGAAATATCAAGTTTTGATTTGTTTTTAACTGGGTAACAATTAAAAATTGTCTCGTCTTTGCTTAGCCATGTTAAATGAATTAGTAAATGTTTTAAAGTCCTTAAATTTTCATTCAACCACAAAAAAGAATTGTTTTATTTTAAAAAGAGTTTAATTTGGTCTTAATGAATATTCATAAATTATGTAAATATTTCTATTACGCACTGCATCGGTCCTTACTTTAAAAAGATAAGAATAATCAACATAAATTGTTTGAGTAATACGTATAATTTCTGATTTTGAGTTAAAATTACTAAATTAATACAAGCTGAAATTACTTAAAGTTCTTATGTATTTGATTTTACTTAAATATTCCACGTATGTTCTACTAAATTGAAAGTTTGAGTTAGCAAGACTTAAATTTAGTGCGTAAGTGGCAAAACTAATGTTTTCAAGTAAATTCTACATGGAAAAAATACGTAAAAATTACCAATGAACAAATTCTTTTTTACAGTGTAGTGAAGAAGAGAACTCTCTAAAGGAGTTTTATTTCAATTGTTTTAATTATTACGATTTGTATATCGCCGTGACGGAGGATCGATATTAAATTATTTATTCTATATATTTATACAGTGCGTCCCAGAAAAAAAACGAAACCGAGAATTATCGATGTCTTATCATAACGTAATAACAATTATAATAAATAAATTACAACTATTTGTAAAGCTTAGATCCTCCTCTTTATTTTGATGCAACTCATATGATGCATATTTCACGCATGAGTGATTTAAATTAATTTGAAGAGAGGAAACCAAAAGTCATTTGGCGGACGGTATATTGAATTTCAAGGAGAAATCTTTCGTCTATGGCTGATCGTCAACGAAACGGAGTTAAGTCTTTTGTCCATTCCGTTTGTTGCTACGGCAGGCAGCCAATGAAAACGAATTCGTTTAATACAATTATGGAAATGCAAGCATCACTTTAAACAAACAGAACGTTTTTTTATTCCTTGCTCATTTTTCCTGATTGAGGTGTCATGAAAGGGCAGAAACTGATCTTTCTAGAAATGTGATTTTTTTTTCTTCTTGGAAATTCAGATACTGTCCGCCAAATGACTTTTTGGTTCCCTCTCTTCAAATTGATTTTAATCACTCATGCGTGAAATATGCATCATATGAGTTGCATCAAATGACAAAGGAGGATCTTAGCTTAACAAATAGTTGTCATTTATTAATTATAATTGTGATTAAGTTATGATAAAACATCGATAATTCTGTATATACAAACAATGACAACAACATAAATTCTTATCGATTTATAAGATACTGGCTGAGCTCTAATTTTTTTCCTTCCTTTTGTAACATTTGTGTTGATCGCAAAACACAGTTTGGTTGTATAGTGTTATTTGAAGGGTTTAAGTTAGAAGCTGGACTATTTTCGGAAATGGACTGGAGACCAACTGTTGCCGGTTTGTCTCACAACAGATTTTTTAAAGAATCATATTAATGGAATGAATTTTGTTGGCCAACAGAAGAAAAAAAGGAAGAGGAAGAAGAAAAAAAAGAAAAGAAGAAGAATAAGAGGAAAAGGAAGGGGAAAAAAGATGTGAAAATCCAAGGAAAAGGCTTGTCGTTTAATATGTTAAGGAAACATTTTTAAGTTATACCTACGTACATTCGCCAATTCAGTGAAAGTTCATTTGGAATAATCTCTACGATCTACAAAACTGATCTTTCCAACATTCTTTTAAAACAAATTTATACGAGAAATGTTTTCCAAGGCTACTTGAATGAGTTCACGAATTATTATGACTCGAAATTTGTCCCCAAAACACTGAATTTTCTATGGCAGTTCATAGTACTCTTTGTTAACAAAGAATAAGTCACGTAGAGTTCATGAGAATTAGATGCCTGGATTTCAATTTCTGGGAAATTAATAATTGTCCAAATGTACAAATAAACGATTTTTAGCTGACAAATCATTAAATGTTATTTAATGGGAGAATTACCGGGGAGAATTATAACCGCGAGTTTTGTCAGGCCTATTATGATCACAATATGTTCAAAGCAGTTTTTCTTTTACGGATATGTTTACACCGGTTTCATAATCTTTGAGCTTAACCGTTTCCTTAACTTCCTTTTATTGAAAAGAATACTTCGTATAGGATGTAAACATAATTACATTGATTCGAAACAGTCTGCAGCCATTCATGTTATAATACGATGCTTCACAGCACACGAATAAAGTTCAAGTTAAAGTTCAAGTTTTTATTTCCATTTTCATCAAGGAAAATACAAATGATATACAATAAATCAATTGCAAACAACATTTTACAAAGTATACAAAAGTAGTCATACAAGTGCTGATGTTATTTGTCATGCATTGTAAAAAAAAACATTATTATATTATTCTTAATTGAGTTACGGCGAATTATAAGATCATAATATGATACAATCTAAATCAAGAAGAAAAGTAAAAAATGTTGCTGTATATTTTTATGTCAAGTGAAAATGGAGGGATCCACTAAAAGCATGTCTTGTAAAGTGTGGACCCCTCATAAAGACCAAAAAAGAGAGAGAAAAAACAAACATATTTGGGTTATGGTACATAGTTATCATGACAATTGACAATAATTTGTGCTCAATTCCTAACAGATGGATGATACCATACTGCACAGTGGCAGCTGTCTTCATTGCATGTGGAGCTCTGCTCGGTTTGGTTGCAGTCTACGTGGAGCTATGTCGGGCAAACACCGTTCTGATGACAAACAGAGAACTGATCCACGCTCAAGAAATACAGATGTTAAACCAAACACATGCAATGGATCAACTGAGAAATGCAATGGAGGTAACTCTTCCCTGAATTTGATTGTTACCTGATTTTAATTATACTGAACCTCTTTGAATTTCAGTACTTAATTCCTGTTGAACAACATCGACGATTTGTTCCTGACACGATAAAGATGTATTCCTTTAACACCACTTTCAACATTGAGTTGATGTTTATAGAGCGCTTTTGATAGAAGATACTAATAAGATTGGTATATGTTACATGTTTATATCAATATTATTCACATCTTGGAAACATCATGATCGGATAATCATGATAATATTCCAATCATAAGACCGCTTCCTCCTAATGTGCTATAATTCCGGCCTTGCATTATTTCAATGATAAACCTTAATAGGTACTCACTTCACCTGGGTCAAGAGCGGCAAATGTTAGATTAATGACTTGAAAATGGAAATGCCATGTCGTGAGTGTAACTCACAAATTTGCATCCCGCATCCAGACCAAGCGGCAATGGTTCTAGGAAAATTATCCCCCAGAAAGCCCCATGAAAATACCCTCCGGAAAATAACCCCCAAGGACAACCACCCCCCCCCCCCCCCCGTGGAAAATAGTTTGTATCTCCCGAATGTGGGGGTAATGTTCTACGGGGGGGGGGGGGTTAATTTTCCGTGGGGGTAATTGTCTTCGGGAGCGGTTATACTTGGGGGTAATTTTCCGGGAGGGGGGGGGGGGAGTATTGTCCTTTGGGGGTACTTTTCCGGGGGTAATTTTCCGGGGAGTGATTGTCCAGGGTGTGATTGTCCTGATACAATCGGCAATAATGATGTTAGCAAGAATGGTGGATAAAGTCGGAATAAAGTCTAATCAACTGTATTCGATCGCCCTCATTCCGTAAATCTAGGGCCACTTAATTTGACCCGATCCCTATTTTTTTGTTTTGTAGCATTCTTTATTGCATTCATTCAGTACAAAATATGCAAAACATACATCTTCATCGATTTACATAACATATCAAAATGTAAAGAAAATTGTACATTCCTCAAAAATACATAATATAGATTAACCCCTGGGACGCCGATCCAGGTCATTTAGCGATCATTTGTGGGCATTCGTCCATACACCCTCGAGATGGACACCTCTGCCCTATATTATCCTATATAGTATTGCATAATCACCTTTCAGTACATGTATACATCTTTCAACAAACCTATCAAATCTCCAACGACCTATAATTGACACAGTTTTACTCCGGAAAGGGAAACAATTCGCGTCACACTTTTTTCTGTTTAATAATTCCGCTGACCATTGTGTCTTTTATCTCACGAAACTTTCTTTTTTTGTGCAAGAAAGAGTTTTTCTTGCACAAGAGGGAAGAGGATATTTATATGCTGACAATATCACAACCGGTTATGTATACGGTTAACTGGGCTGTGTCTCCTGCTGAATATCCGTAGTACAGGTGTGAAACTGTCCATGGTTGACAGTTATTTATCGGCACCGATTTCCCACCTAAATGGAGATCTGTTTATCTGCACTCAGCAAGTCGTAATAGACTTGATTTTGTCTTTGGTGTTTTATCTGTCTTACATCACATACAAAATGTATAGAGGTGGAGCCAGGGGGGGGGGGGGGGGGGGAATTGCTCCGTCCCCCCACCATCCCACCCCGCCTATGCTCGAGACGATGAGGGCTTGTTGGTTATCAAAGATTATTATTCGACGGGGGGGGGGGGGGGGGGCTAGCCGCCAAGAAAAGAAAAAAAAAAACGCTTTCGAAACAGCAAACAATCCGGCATCTGGCAAATATTCCGTTACAAAGAAGAAATTAGGTATATAAGGAGTTGACATTCATTTATGGTCAAATTGAAGAATTTAGAACATGAGAAAAATTCAGATTGTTTTTATTTTGGAGTCAAACATCACGAGCCAAGAAAAATAAACCCCTGTTTCTTTTCCCTACAACGGCTTCCTTTTTTAATGGCTCTCCTTGTTTTGTTTTTTCATGCCAAGCGAAATAAATGGAGAAAACTGATTATACGGTGAGCTTATGCAGTTCGATAGCAAGATGTGGCACTATTCCCTTTTCACGTATAGCCCTTTACATTCTAGAAAAAAATATGCAGGGAAACTATTAACTTCTTGCGACCCCCTCCTCCCTTTTAAAAAGAAACATCTGCACGAGAAACTGGTAACATGTACACTTTATAATATTGTAGCGTCGCTCGCGGGGTTGAATGGATAGGGGGGTGGAGGGTAGACCCGTTAATATTCAGAAAAGGAGAAGAAGTGTTATTCAAAAGAACTGGGGATTCATTAATAATGGATGGATCCTGAAGACATTTTTTTTTCATGCAGGAAATGGACAAATGTTCAGTTTAAAATGAAGCATTATATCGCGATGCACTTTTTTTTTCCATGAACATTTTTCAGCTCGGTCACCACACGACCTCGCAATATGAGCGGCTATTTACGCGTATAACCTTAGGCATAATGGGGTGCAATAATTAACACATTACCGGGGAGATACAAGTGATGAAGATGTTGATGAAGCTGATGATAAAGAAGATGAAGAAGAAACCAATAAAGCAAATCAAATCAAATCAAATCAAATGGTAATATTGATATGGTAATATTTTTTTTTAAAGTACGCAGAGTTCTATACTGCAGCATTGGAAATGGATGGAAAAGTTTTAATTTATTTCTCACTCACATCCTTCACCCAATCGTGAAAAGACCTTTTATTCGTAACAAACTATTTTATCAACATTTTTTACTCACCCCCTCCCATTAAAAAAAAAAAAAAAAAAGGGGGGGGGGGCAATGCCGATCCAACTACAGTCTTACAAAAACGTTCCGTTACCTCAAAGTCTATATTGAAACATCATTGGTAGCCCCCCTCCAAACCATGATATAGATCAACGCCCCTGTCAGGTAGTTATTGGACGAGGTCGAAAGTCGTTGGACACTGGTCAGCAAACTTTGAACTGGTTCGAACCGCTTTTTAGATCAACGTTACCATCAAGCCTACTGTAAAATATGGTAGTAATAATAAGGAAGAGGGGTAAAGAGACTTTACAAGTAATACGAGTTTCACCTGTTGCGCAAAGTAGTTGTGTTTGATAAAGGAAGTGATTTTATTTCTGGTCAAAGAACAGGAATTGGACCCGATATCAAGGTGAAAAACTTAGCGGTCATGTATCATGGCACTGGAATTGTCATAATATGCGTATTTCTAACAAAGACTCTGCACTCTAAAAAGACATTTTAAAAGTGTAGAAAAGTTGTCCTGAATTGTAATTATAAGTCATGTATTATTTTAGGTTAGTCTGGACCAGAACAACATTTTAACCAAGAAAAATATTTTTAAAAACTAAAAAACAAAGGTTTCGTGTTTTGTACAAAGCAAACACACTGAAAAGGACACACATGAGATAGTATACTATACTACTCTATACTTTACTATTATTTGAAAATCATTTGTACGATATTACTATATACCGTGCCTGTATTTATTGGCACTCCGTGCAATTTCTATGTGAATATCATTTTTTCGTCATGATCAGAACTTACAGGACTAAAGACTTTACTTTGATTTATCAATTTGTTTAGCTCTAGTTTAAGGTATTTTAAAAATGCAGCATCCAGTATAGAACATTATAAACGGATTTTACTTTTATCCCTTTACAAAACAAAAAATGCGTAAATTGGATCCTCACAAAATAAACAAAAAGGGGCATTAATGAGCGACCTTCGGCGATGAGATATCGAGCGAATTCAACTGAGCTTACTCCACGAATAATCGCATTCATTTCATAGGCAAGGCAACCACACCCCCTTTCAACTTACAGTTTTCTTTAAATGACATAGCTTTTTACAGACAGATCAAAAGAAAACATGATGTTATAATTGTCTTTGTAGGTTCATAAGATTAATAATAGAATTTTTAAAAAGGCGATTTTAATAGTGAATTTGAAAGTGGAAATAGCGAACTAAAATTGTGTCAATCACCGCTCCTTCCGTCTTTGACCGACATTTGTGAGCTACAATCACAAACTTCCATTAACTAAATAAAACATTTCGACATTTGAATGTTTTGATTCATCGATCATTCTATTACAATCCAGGCAGTGGCGTAGGAAAGGGAGGGGCAAGGGGACGGGTAGGTACATGCCCCTCAATTGAACGCCCCCCCCCCCCCCAAAAAAAAAAAAAAAAAAAAAAATGAGGGGAAGATAGAAAGAAGACAATGAAAGGAAAAGTAAGAGGACCGAGAAAGAAAATGAAAGGACTTCGCAATCACCGTCCTATAATCGATGGCCTTGTTAATTCGCATTCATTTCAACGAGTAAGACACCCCACCCTCCTATTATAACACCACGTCCTAAATTGTTGGATCCATACTACGCCATTTTATCCAGGTTGAAGGATGGCATAATACAGTGCATGGCTTTCCGCAAATTGCAAAACCAAAATAATCACAGTCGTCACTCTTATAACATGAACCTAATTTATACCGACACAGCATCTGTCACAATGGGTATAAAATTGGGCTATCAAAACACGAATCTGTTTCTCCTTCTTCCCGAGTATCCCAGGTTCGGTTTATAGTCCTTGTAATAAAAGGTCGACCAAAAAGTACTCAGGAAAAAAAAAATGTATTGGTCAAATAGTTAGTAAACCAAAACACACCCCAAAAATTGTTTTCCTTAAAAAGGACAAAAGGTGTAGATTTGACAAAGAGAGCAAACACACGGAGAGGAAAACTATATTTTCTTTAATTTACCATCCTTTTGAACACTTAATCCACCTTTACCTTTGGCACAATTTTAGATTGAATTAGTGTCATATTAACTGCTATAATTTCATTTGAAACAAACAAACAAAAAAGAAACGAAAGGAAACAGTGCGGTCTCATAGTTCTTAATGTATATCGTGGTTTTTCAATTCCGATCTCTCTGATGTGGTCTATCGATTAATCTCATGTTCTACCAATTGATCGACGATACAGACAACTTTCAATCGCTATCAAACAGCGCGATCATGTACTCCAAAATGAATTAATCTGTAAAGCAGCCTAAAGTGACTCATCATCAATTACACAAATTAGTGTGTCTCAGTCTAAAAGTAGGTTGGGCTCAACAAGACAAAAATCTTGGTTGCTTTGTGGACTAATAGATGAAATACTAAAATGAATACTGAAATATTTCTTTCTTTCTGATATTCTTCTGAGATACCAGATGTATTCGTATCGTTATCTCAACTTGCTCTATCTTGAAGTAGAAAAACAACACAAATACAAATAAAAAGCATATAAAACGAGATTGAAGATATTTGCTTTTGTAAAATCCATTAGTAAAATAATAAGAACAAAATAACTAAGACTTGTGCCGACTTAAACATATTAATTACGACAACGTTTTATAAAATCATTATAGATAGAACATTTGATGTTCTGTGTTGAATATAAGATTTCAATTTGTTCAATTTTTATAAATAAAGTCATATCTTTATATTTAGTCATGTCTTCTCTATTAAGCCTATGTTGAAGACAAAATGTACATCAGAACATCAGCTCTTTGTTCCGTATAGTAGACTGCTCTGTGCATAATTATTTAATTGGCAATCCAGGAATTTTCACTGATATCTTAAACAGACAAAATCGTGAATCCCTGCTAGTTTTCCGCACGCCATATTTATATTGATTTTCATCACTTTTTTCTTCTCATTGTCCAGTGTGTTTAAAACCCTTCCAGCTCATGAAAGAAAGCGGTTGCAAACCTCTGATATGTCTAAAAGATAAGACCTTTGTAACATCGCTGTGCTCATGATTATGTCACTGACATGTCTATTAATAGCTTGGTGGACTTTTGTAACGCAGTTGTCTACATTTTCCACACAATTGAAATGAGTTTTTTTTTTTTTTTAAAGAAACAATCCAACAACGTAACAAACAAACAAAATCAGAAGACACTGCGATATCAATAGTATTTTTAACAGCGGAATATTATTATTATTAGTGTTTATTTTGACACAAGCATTTAACTTTCGAATATGACATGACGGTCGGCTAGTTACAAATGAAAAATATATCTGGTTACACCACATTAAATATATTGAAATAAACATATATATATATTTATATATATATATATATATATAAATTCATTCACATATAAAGGAATTGGAGAAAAAAATCTTATTTAAAAAGAACCGATTGAAGAATAAACAGGTGCATAACAAAGTTTTGGCGTGACCTTAAATCACCTCGTCACCTCAACCTTTGTAATATCACGCGTTTGTACCACGTGATTAGTTTAAACATCCTGATAGAAGGGAAAAGCCTGCTCTCTTTGACCCCCAACCATAGCAATCTGAGATACATCAACAAAACAAAAGGATGTAATATACAGGTGTCCTCCAAAAAGGTTATTGATTTCATCTAGCTGGTCTGCAATAATGATTTTAGCTGAGAGATATTTTGAAAAAAAGTAAATTGCCCCATTCAATGTAGTCACTTTCTCTGTTGGAGTGCAAGGATTCAGTCGCTAGTTTTTCATATACTTGCCAAACGACACAAAACCCACAGGCAAAAAAGAATAAACACAAGAATTGTCAAAAACACAGAAGCTTTTGCAAATATTGCCTCCATTTAATTAGTTACATGACAATCCTATATAACATCACAATAGATTTGGTAAAACTAACCCTTGAGAAATGTGGCAAAGGGGCACATTTGCCTGGCACTTATTGTATAGTAATATCATACTTCCTTTGTGGATTTTCTTTCACAATAATATTTTATCATAATTACTAATCATTCTATTATCAAATGTTGGACAACTGTTTAAATACTCCAACAACTGAAAACATGCTGTAGGATACGGTTTGTCCCCCAAAGAAGGCAATTGGGGATGGCGCGATGGCTCAGTGGTAGAGCAGTTGTCTCGTAACCTGGTGATCCCGGGTTTGAAAACAAGCCGATGGTCTAATTCCGTTTGCCTAAGGCATTATCCTCATTACCAAGTCCGTCGGAGAAGACTTAAAGCCGTTGGTACCCTGGTTGCTTACCTATACAAGCATAAAAAAACATAAACACATTATGCTTTCCTCAGGTTCTTAGCAGTCGGGTAACAAAAAACAAACAAATTTGCCTAATATACTAGTTGCCACTTCTGATTCTGAGCTATTTTGGATCAAATATGTCTTTTTTTAACTCTAGGTAATCTTTTGATGATTAAAATGAACCTTCGGAATAAACTAATCAATGAATCTGGAATTTCAAAGAATCTCGAGAAAGGCCACTCGGAAGAACACAATGCCATTACTCACTATAGTCTTTGCATGCCGACATGCAGATACACTATCATTAAAAGCGGAACATGAATGAAGGTCTCATGTAACTTATTTTAACTTTTTGAAGACAACATTCGGCAAGCAAATCAAGCGCCATGTCAACTGTAATTGGTCTACCAAAAGCTCACACGGTCAGCGGATGTGTAAACATTGAGATAAGTGTCGTATATACTGTCGCTCCCAAAACGATGAGTATTTTTGAAATGCCTGGATAAATTCTGACAGCTTCGAAAGTTTTTGTTAACTTTGGTTAGTACACCTTGACCGCAATACAGCTTGTCAGAATGAGCTTCAGGTCCACGTCAACCTTTCCTGTTCCGCAAATGACCACCTGACCACGACATGGCCTTCTGAAATATGACCTGACTTGGCTTTGGAGGTTTCTGAAATACGATTTGACTATGACTGGAAAATGAAAGACGACCGGACTATGAACGGACTCTGAAAGATGATCGCGGGGACTGAGGATCTGAAAGACGATCAGACAACGACTATAGTCTGAGAGACAGCTTGACTACGACTAGAATTTAAGAGATACCTGACTCCGATTGGAGCCTGGAAGACCTTACCACGATACTGTTCTAAAAGATGGCTCGACTATGACTGGAGTCATGATAATGGGACTAGGATGAGTTCCGTAAGACGACCTCAATACGACCATGATGACGAAATGATGACGAGTTAAGAATGAAAGATGATCTTGCTGTAAAATGTAAATGGATTCTGAAACACGATCTTACTATAAGACTGGAGACTGAAAAACGACCATGATGACGAAATGATGACGAGTTAAGAACGAAAGATGATCTTGCTGTAAAATGTAAATGGATTCTGAAACACGATCTTACTATAAGACTGGAGACTGAAAAACGACCTGACTACGACTTAATTCTAAAAGACGACCTGACTACTGGGGTCTGAAAGAGGACCTGACAGGGGTCTGACATACGACCTGACTACGACTGGATTCTAAGAGACGACCTGACTAACTGGATTCTAAAAGACGACCTGACTTAGACTGGGGTCTGAAAGAGGACTTGACTGGGGTCTGACATACGACCTGACTACGACTGGATTCTAAGAGACGACCTGACTACGACTGGATTCTAAGAGACGACCTGACTACGACTGGATTCTAAGAGACGACCTGACTACGACTGGATTCTAAAAGACGACCTGACTTAGACTGGGGTCTGAAAGAGGACTTTACTGGGGTCTGACATACGACCTGACTGCGACTGGATTCTAAGAGACGACCTGACTACGACTGGATTCTAAAAAAACGACCTGGCTACGGCTGGAGTCTGAAATACGGCCTGCATGACTACATCTGGTTTAAAGACGAATTGAGCGACTCCCCTTAATATTGTTATTATTTTTGCCCCGTTCATGACTAGTACACTTTGGGTATTATGTCCCATGTAAGTCAATTGTTGGCGCGCCAACAAGATATTCAGTAAAATTTCCGTTACTTCCGTGGATTGATTTTCATAGAGGTCTTTTTTTCAATCGAGGTTGGAAACCATTCTAAATTCATCCAACGATAAACCTGTCAATGTCAATTTCTTCGAGCTTAAAATTAAAAATGAAGCAGCTTAGAAGTTCGCCTGACGGCGCTGTCCTTGCATATTTATGAACATACAGAAGAAGAAAAAAAAAATCGACTTAAGCCGAACTTATTCAAGTTATTCAAAATATAGACCGAATGGACATATTTGTATGTAAATTAAAAAAAGAACGTCGACCAAACGTTAACCAAAATGTTACTAATACATGTGAGAGAAAGAGAGAGAGAGAGAGAGAGAGAGAGAGAGAGAGAGAGACCCCCCCCCCAACACACACACAGAGAAAACACACATAGTTCAAAGTCATTTCCTTATCTTTCTTTCATCTGTGAACATATCCATCAGATATGGACAGATAAAGAAATACCACTTCCCTTCCTTTCTTTGAAATCAGATGTATAATGTTGAAATCTTATCTTAATCAAAGAAACATGTATTTACTGCTGTCGCTATACATTTCCTTTTATTGTTGTCTTCATTGTCATTGCCAATTCAGGGTCCAGGTACCAGGTTTCAAGGGGCGCCGAGGGCCGATGTTGTCTCCGAGGAGGCTTCCGTAAAGGCGGCTACAGGAACAGTTTACTTTCACTGGGGTGTGGGGGACTGCCCTGATACATCCAGCTTGGTTTATTCTGGTAAGTATTGAAGTTTTTGTTTGTTGTTTTGAGGATATCACCATTGAATCAGCTTGGAAAATAATGTAAGAGATTTTATCAGTGGCCGATACAGGGCAGAGGGGGACAGGGGGCTTGTGCCCTCCTCCAACCACTTCATACAAACTCAGTCAACTTAAAGAATAATTTAAATTTACACGAAATTGGGTAGGGTGAAGGGGTAGGGGATGGCAAAGAAGACTTGTGATGATGTCCTAATAACAAACTATTGTGCTGTCCAAAAAATGTGCCAGTGGGAGGGCATAACATGTAAAATATTAATAAGAGTCAATATAAATTGTGTCCGTTAGTTCGTTTTTGTTGAAATCTGAACATTCTTGCATTGGCATTATAAGTACGAGATCAGAAACAATTACTGCTGTAGGCATCAATACCATTAACAGGTGGATCAAGGATTCTTTGCTGTTTTTTGGGTTTTAATGCAGACAAAATAAAAGTAAAATGTAGTGACAGTTACAAAAAATACAATGCCAATTTATTTAAATTGTGAACTAACTAAGTAACAAGGCATTTAGGTGTTTTTTATGATCCTCCCACTTCAGATGTTTTATTAAATATGTTTGTATTTAGAAGATTATGTGATATTCTTTCTTGTCTTGACTTGAAAATAAATAGATAAAATGAACTGAAATAAAATGTCCACTTTATTTCTGGTGGTGTTGTATAGGTTTTGCAGCATCTGGCAGCAGCATGTCAGTAAACAAAGGGGGTGGAGGAAACATCTTGTGCATGGTGAGCGATCCAGAGTATGACATGACTACAGGAGGCAGCCAGGACTTCAGGGGAAAGATCTACAGTCTCGAGTACAGGAACGGCAACAACTTTGGCACCCAATCCGACCTACATGGGCATGTGAGTTACATGGGAACTATCATTCTTTTTTCTGGGAAGAGGGGCAATGAGGAGTGAGAAAGGGTGGGCTCTACAGCCTGGAGTACAGGAAGGGCAACAACTTTGGCTACCAAATAATTATGATCTCCATGGGCATTGGCCCAATATTTCTTTCTGAGGGTGTGAGAAGTGGCGAGGGTGAGAAGTGGCGCAGGGAAAGCAATACATATGACATCCAAAGTGAAATATAAGGACGTGAAAGTTACAGAAGTGCTATAATTGGTCTGATTAGAGGAAGATGTACGAAGTTGGGAGGGTGAGGATTACAGTGGTAGGATCTCTTTTCTAAGGAAATCTGGAGGTGGTTGATGTTTCAACTTGTATTTCATTAAAAAAATGAACACATGAGTAAAATTTTCGAACTATTCTTTCTCCACATCTCCCCCCCCCCTCCTCCTGTAGGATGTCCCCTGTGCTGCCTGTATGACTGGGGGAGGACGTCAAGCAACTCTGATGATTCCTGGAAGGATTACTTGCCCCGACAACTGGACCCGTGAATACAGTGGCATCCTCATGTCCAGCAGGAATAACAATGTGAGTATATATTCATGGGATTGATATCGGGGCGATTCCGGACAGTGTCGATTCATTTCATTCAAAAATGAAAATCTCGTGATATGACCGTTGACTAATTCTTTCTTGTATCACTAACACAAATGGTCAAATCGTGATATGGAAAAATGGGGTTAAAAAAGACACATTTACATCTACACATATTTAGGGGTCAAAGGAGCAACATTTTGAGATAAAAATAAAAATGTTGAAACTTTAACATCAAAATATCAAATAGTACATCTAATTTGAACAGGTACAAAAGTCTAAAATAACTGTTTTGTTTACCGTAATTAGTCTTCACCAGGATCTCTGATATGGAGTTATATCTCTATGATATGAGTTTTGATAATTTGATAATTTTTTTATTTGGTATGTTGTTAAGGATAAGTATGTCAGTGTACCTGGAGTATAATGGAAACTGGGGTATAATTGGCAGATGGATATATTCATATGTCTTTGCTGGAGAGCTGGAGGGGTTGGGTTGGGGGTATTCTGCACTTTCAAAGTAACACACAAAACAAAAATCAAAATATCAAGTATGGCAGGAGAGGGGGGGGGGGGGGGGGGGGGGGCATATCCAACATGTACCCCACCCCACCCCCCAGTTACTCAACTGAATACTGGTTCGACTATAACTATAACAACCATGTATTATGATCTCTGCCAACTTTTCTTGTAGGTGCGAACATCTTACACCTGCGTTGCAATTGCAGCGGAGTCTCGACCTGGCACCATGGTCGAGGACGGCAATAGCTCTCTTCTCTATCCTGTGGAAGGAGTGTGTGGAACCGGTGGAGGGTTACCTTGTGGCCCGTATGTAGATGGCAATGAACTGCAGTGCGCTGTGTGTTCCAAATAAATCGGGAAGGCTATGGAGTACAGTTCAAGCTGCTTCAGTGACTAACTGTGTATAAATAAAGGCCACCTGCCTATAATGGTCACTCACATCCCAGTCCTACCAAACCAACACCAGACCGACAACAGACTGCACAAGATCTACATTACCTTATTAAATGGCAAATACAGTCAAACCTGTCTATCGAGGCCACCCACGGAAAACAGAAAGTTGACACTGTAGACAGGTGATCTTTCTAGACAGGTACAACAACAAATATTTTTTCTCGAGGTCGACAAAATGCATGGCCCCTATAGACAGGCGGCCTTCATAGATAGGTGGCCACTAAGACAGGTTTGACTGTATTTTGTCAGTTATTGGTTGAGGTTGTTCTTGTGGTGAGACTGGGGGAAGATTTATAAGAGGAAATGTATGTATTTGTTATAGAATGCATCTAGAAAGGCCACCAATCCTTGATTACTTCTTCCATCTTTCTAGGGTGATTTTCATAAAAGAAGAAATATTGTTGTTTAAACAGAAATACCCCTTTTTAATCACATTTTGAAGGGGACTTCTTGATAAAATTGATTACTCTTGGAGGGGAATTTTCAAGAGGTTTAATAATATATTTGTCACAGTATTATCTACAAGATGACAGATCCTTTCCCCCCCAATTTGTACATTCCAAGGTGCCAACGTTTTTTTTTTAATGTCACAGACCCAGCGGAGAAAAATATCCTTATTGTAGGACAGGTATTCTGAACTTACTTGGCAGTGGGCAAGAAATATACTTGAAATTAAATTGCAGACCTCTGAATTTTCATTTTCAAAATAAGAGGGCATTTCTATAACCCTCCCCTGCCGATTATATATTTTCATACAGTACTTTAAATTTTTATTCTTCCTATTTTGATTATGATCCCTGTATACTTGGTATAATATCATGATGGAAATGATTATCTATGAGCTAGGAAGCCAATACTTTTACAACCAACAGTTGGAGGTGGTGCATTATGCATCTTTTTACATAATCTAAATGGAGTCCTTCAAACAAGTCCTTCTTGTTTTGCGTTTTATGTTTGTTGCGGTCTGCATTGTCTGGCAGGCCAGATAAAGTCAAGAAATCTCAATGAATAAAATATCTGTCTAGGCCATTACAGTAAATAACATTTGTAAAACATCTTCTCTTTGCTGCAAGTATATTAGCATCCTTAGGCAACTTGGCTGAGAAGTAGTTTTAAATGCATGCAGTATATGTTTAGTAGATATGTCTTTGTTATTGTAGCTTCTATATTGAATGGGACTATACGTCTTATAGGACACCTGTAGAAGGTTCATGTATATTGTAAATATGATATGTATTTCAATTACCAATCCATGTTATAGTAATTATGCATAGACTAGTGGACATGACATACATGCACTACTATCTGAATTAGTTACTGGGATGTAGGTCTCAAACCTCTGTATTTGTTTTTGTTTTTATAATGATGTTCAGAGTTTCTCTGAATAAATGTAAATGTTCTTATAACTTGTACTGCTGTGACTTTTATCAAGTGTGTCTCTTGAGTATGAGGAAGTTTTGTTAAGTGTTCAGCCGTAGTGAGGAAAGAATGTTTGGTTGTGCTGGTACTTTGGTTTAAATTTCTGAATATTTTGATGTTAGAGCTTATCTCTCAAAATCCTGACTAATAATGATGGTACTGCAATACTGTTCATATTTTATACAAATTTATTTATGATAAACTGTACGACAAAAAGAAGAAAAAACAACAATGAAATATAGGAACATGAGGGGGGGGGGGGGGGGAGATAAAATCAGTGAAAAAGATTACTTTTTCTCTGTTTCCCTGTTTCTCAATTATTCATGGAAATCATTAATTAACAATTTAAAAAAATAAATCATAAAGGTACATATAAGAAAATTATGCAAGCCATTACCTGCCATGTCCTGTTAAAAGTTACATCTATTTTTTTCCTTATGTTCATTGTTTAGTAATCATGCTTATTCACTAAAGCCAACAACTCATAACTTCTGTGTCCTGAAAGGCACAGGGGAAAACGACTTTAACTTTCTAAATCATAATACTTAAAACAAATCCTGACAAGATGGATACCAATTTGGAGCTGAACACAGGAGAGGGCACAAATTCTAGACTATAAAGCTCTTTAGAAAACATAAAATTCCACTGCTCGGAATGGACAATAAAGATGAGCCTTCTCTGTAAACAAGATTCCAAAATTGTAAAAAACATAAGCAGAAACAAAACTGGATGAGGCCTTGTCCTAGATCAAGTTGACACGTCTATCTCTGCTCCACACTCTAAAACATTGCCCAGCATGAACAGAATTACATGGATTAAGAAGTAGAGCACTGTATAACTTGATCTTGCATCGTTCAAACTCTAATGGCGTTGCATGGATGCCAGTAAGATTTGATCAGAGGGCCTGAAAATCACCTACAATGATCTATTTTGTACACAAAAAAGCCTAAACTATGGTCTGAAAATAACTTGTCAGGGCCTGAATACAGGCTATTGCCTGAAAACTTGCATCCCTGGCGTTGCTATCATTATATTAAGAGAAAATGTGATCAGACTTTCCATCAAGACTATCCTCCAAGGTGCTTCCATAAAGCTCCACGTCAAGCGATGGCCAAGTTGATTAAATTTATGCTGATCAAACTGATGTCGCCGCCGTAGCTTTTTCAAAAGAACATCAGACTTTGCATCACAATGGTGCTCTAACATGGTTCCATGAAGCAACGGCTGAAGCAATAGCTGTGTTTCTACTCTATATCCCCCACTTTCTTCGCTGAATCCTCCGCTCCAGATATCCCTGAGATGCCATCCATTGGAAATGCATTTTGAATGAACACTGTCTCTATTAGGTAAACTTACTCATTGTAAGAAAGAGGAGTATGGAGTGATTCTGATGCCTCTAGCATCCTTGGGAAAGTCCAAGTGCATACCAATCCTCTCAATTATTTAATACAGTAGTTTTTTGGGAGGGGAGGGGGAAGAGTTGACAGTGTCACTTGTCTGTCAAGGAGGTGTCCATGGACTCACTCATCATCGAGTCTGATGTGGTATTCAGCTTCTGTGGCCCATCATCAGCTGCAAAATAAAAAGGATAGAAAATGGATAGACAAGGATTAAAAGGTATGAAGTCACATAATATAACAGACTAGGGCCCTGTTTCACAAAAACTTGTTATCAATATTGAAAACTCCCACAATTCTCTAACAAATGTTCTCTCAGCCAATCAAATGCAGACTTCAGTATCTCATGTCAATAATTGTAACTTGTAACTGCCAAGTTTTTTATGAATCACAGCCCAGTTCACAAATGTATGCTTCAACAATAGCAATTAAACAGAACCACCCATAAGTTTATCAAAGGCTCATCCAACTTAACAACAACCAGTTTATTCACATACATTCTGACTACAGAAATATAATTCCTCATAATAGGTGAATGCATTAGTTGGCTCATGGCTCTTAAGAGAAAACCTGCTAACAAATATGAATATAATTTTGAAGTTTGAACATGTCTCTTAAAAATTGCTTTCTATTATTTACAGAAGTGGGAAATACCCTCTTGCGTTGAAAGATTTCCTAAAAAGATATACGTAAAATATGACAAGCCATTAATTTAGGCTTTAAAAATAATCCTTCCCAAATAATCTACTTACTGTCAAGTATCCTCTGCAGCTCATGGATGGCGCTGATGAGAACATGGAACTGCTTCTTCCTATCCTCCAACTGTGGATGAGAGACAATGGAAATAGAAGAGCAAGATGCACCATTAACCCACAAGTTGCTAACTTCATGCTCACTCGCTCATGGTGAGCTGCATCATCAATGTACACCTGCTTACACTATGAACATGACGGACAAAGAAAGAGGACAAAATATACAGTTCCTCATTCTACCCTCAACAATTGCTGTGGTAGACAAAGCAACATCCCTTCACTGCTATTATGTAAAAATGTGTAGAACAGGTGTCACATGCATATTCACCTGTTCTACACATTTTTACATAATAGCATTGAAGGGATGTTCCTATGTCTACCACAGCAATTGTTGAGGGTAGAATGAGGAACTGTATATTTTGTCCTCTTTCTTCGTCTGTCATGTTCATAGTGTTACATCTTGTTTGCCCACTTGCCAATGAACACAACCAAAGAAAGTTGATGATATTATTTCTATGCTTCTGCTTGCTTTTGCTCATCACACATCCAATATCTTATTTTTATTATGTTTAACAAAAATCCTAGAGAGCATTTGAATTGGGGCCTGAACATAGAATACTTGGATTTTGAATATATTGATAATATAGAGAATCAAGAACTATTACAACTTGTTATTGATATCATCATCATCATCATCATCATCATCTATACGGGAGTGTAGGATATCCTGTAGGTCTCCAGGTCAGATCACTTGGTACATCAGTAAAGGTCTATAAATCAGTGCATGTGTGGATGTCAGACTATGCTATTACAAAGTGTTTGTCTGACCAAAAAGAATCCAAGCTGTGTTTAAATGAGTTGATGCTGGTAGCAGTTACTAGAAACACTGGTAAACTGTTCCAAGACTGGATGACCCGTTTGCTAAAAAGTTACTCCTGACATTCAATCGACAGCGAGTAATGAATAACTTTAATGAATGGCCTCTTGTTCTCTGATACTGTGATTTCACAAAAAAACATTCTGGATCGAGTCTATCTATTCCATGAAATAACTAAAAAACTTTGATCATGTCTCCTCTTATGTATTTATATGAATCAGGGTTCTCACTCAACATTTAAGTTGAAGACGTTTTAGGTACTACATCAGTCTGGGCTGCACATTGTTTTCCTTTTAGCTACTTTCAGGAAACCAGTTTAATCTCTTACCTTCTGTTCTAAAGACTCCTTGGTGCTATTCAATTCACCAAGATCCTTATCCAGTTCCTGCAATTTGCTGATAGGGACATGGTAAAGGGAAAATATAATTGTCAGTCAGAAGAGAAACAAGAACTGTCTACATAAAACATAGGAGACAAAATAGAAAAATATCCCCAATGATAAAAGGTAGCAACCAAAGGACATTGGTGCCACTGCGATGGCTGGGAAAATGGGACAGGGACCGTGAACCAAGTGATCCTAAGTCAAGTGACTAATCCACTCGACCACACTGCTTCTACACCTGGAAGGCTACAAACAATATCAAGGAAAACAGTAAGGTGTTTTTTTCGTTGTTGATAAAAGAATAATGTCAATATAAAAATCACAAAGCACATTGTTCTTCCCATTCACACCATGTATAGTTTATCATTGCTTTGAAGAATAATAAAGGGAGAGAAGATAGGAGAGAGATAGAGAGAAAGCAACATACATGTGAGTGACAAGGGAAAAACAGAGAGTGAAAGAAAGAAAGAGGAGAGGAGGAGAAAAGAGAGATGGGGAGACCGAGAAAATGTGTGAAAGAGAGAGGGAGAGGGATTGAAAGAGAGAGAGAGAGATGGAGAGAGAAAAGAGGGGGGGGGGGGGAGGGAAAGTGTGGGGGGGGGGGGGAGGGAAAGTGTGGGGAGGGGGGGGGGGGAAGTGTGTGGGGGGGGGGGGGAATACTATATTACAATAACTTATATATGACATAAAGCCCAGAGCAATTGTCATAGGTGCTATTGTTAGGTCACCGAAATGTGTCTTACTTCAAGGTTTCTTTCCTGTCGGGTTGTTTCTGGATAACCTTTGCTAATGTGTCGTACTCCTGCCTGTTCTTTCTCTCTCTCTTGGCATCTGAAAGCTCTGTCTTGCATGCATTTATCTGCTGGTGGGCATCCTTGATGTTGCGTTCTGTATTCATAGGGATTGTCATGGAAACATAATTTGTTTTTAAAAAATGTTTTACTCTTGATGTAAGGGGTCCCACTCACTTGATTAAAAAACATATCAAGAGGCGATTAAGCTAGAAATGATTTAACCCCTAAATTACAAAAAAATAAACAAGAAACACCCAGTGAATAACATAAAAAGAGAGATAGTTCCCAAAAACACAAGGAATTACTGAGGGAAGAACTTAAGAAGTACTGAAAAAGATAAAAATCATATTGCATAAAACATTATAACAAATGCTTTTGTAATACACCTTTCTTTTAACCAAAGATTTTTATAATCTTCATTTCATTCCATACATATCACAAGTTTAGAATCTTGTATGGTAGTAATATAGAGATAATTTTTATGAATAATTGGGTATTTGAGCAATGAGATAATACACTTTATAACTCAACTTCAGCGAAGGCCTTCCAGATTTTTTCTTCTACAAATACAGTTACATTACCGGAAATCTAAACTTGTTCTGAGTTACATTTCTTGAACAAGTCTCTTACCAATTGTTGAGTAGAGCTCTTCATAGTTGGACATCTCTCTGATATTCATTTGATGAATCAGCTGTGTTCTTTCTGTGGCAAAGTCTACCTGACATAGCATCATCAGCATCTTCTGGTATGTAACCGTGCTGAAAAATAAAGTTATAAGTAAAGATTTACTTTATGACGAACCATAAATACACTCATCATCATGAATTACAGGTAGCCCATTATTCATTCTTGCCACTTTTATATTTACTTTGATTAAAAAAAATGTATACATATATCCAACTTGTTACTTAAAATCTAGGCATCTGTACTCCTTGGCCAGTGCTGGTATAAACTAGGCCTTGTTAATTGAAAAATCATATAACCTGCAATTAGTGACATTATATCTTGAACAGGTATAGCAGTTAGTTGTCATGGTTTCAGCATCTGTTCTTTATGGGACTGTGTACCTTAATAGAAAAGTTCTCTCGGTAACTACTCAACATATTTCATATACTTTGGAAATCTTGTGGCAAATTGGTCTGTTTGGACTAGTTTTCTTCTCTTCTTCTTTTTTTGGAGAAGTACAGGCCAACATGTTGTTGATGTATCTTTGTACTTTTAAAGCTGTTCAAATAAAAGTTGATGTAAGACACAACAACCACCAACGATAACTAACCATTCTTCTTTAGTCTGATCTGTGTGACACCATTTCACGAAAGTTTTGAGTAGATTGCTGATTCTCCTGTCATCTCCACCACTCTCTCCTTCAATTAGGAGCCTCTTCCTTATTACTTCTTCTGCATTTATCAAAATAATTCAAACATCAACAATTATGATCCCCCTGACAAAGGGGTGTGGCGGTATGCATACCTGAAGTAAGCGACTGTAATAATGATCGTCATCATCATAATGTGAATTACTAGTTACATGAATTTAATGAGGATCTGAGATTACAGTCACTAACTTCAGTCACTAGCCCGCACCCCTTATGCAATTGTATTTTTGTGGAGTGGTTTGCGGTGAAACCTGTGAGAAAGTGTAGATCTATATTATAATATCTTTGGTTCTAGGAAAAATACTCCAAAACAGATAAGAAAAATGACACAAAAGGGGTAAGAAACATAATGCTTTTAAATCGTGACCAGAAAATTAAGGCATTATCTTTAACAATTGATGAAGATTTAGATCTATCATCTAGACCTCTAGTTGATGTTATGGTATGATTTTTATCATTTTACTTGTCACAACGGATTACGGGTCAAAGTCTGGATACGAAAGTACATTAGCGCCCACCTATATATCGATAGAATGAAAATAAGGTTCTAGTTCAGAAGTCTATCCAAACTATGACCCGGATCATACCAAAAAATTGACTAAATCTTCATCAATTGTTCAAATAATGGTCATGATTTAAAAGTTGTTATGTTTCTTACCTGTTTCGTGTCAATTTTCTCATCTTTAAAGGAGTATTTTTCCTAAAAACGAAGACTTATTAGACTATATACACTTTTTTCACGGGATTCAAGGCAAACTGCTGCACTGACGGTGGGGTGCGGGCCTGCGCATGTTTGTTAAATTAGCGACTGTAATCTAAGCAATACGGTTGCTAACTTAACACACGCGCGCTGCGCCCGCACCCCACCGTCGGTACGGTATGCAACTATTGTGCAGCAGTTTGCCCCGAATCCCGTGAGAAAGTGTATATAATAAGTCGACCATCGACCGACCAACAGTCTGACAAATATTAGAATAGAAAATGAAACCAACGACCATCGACCAAATACTATTGAATGGAAGAGTCCAGCAACGATCATCGACCAAAATAGTAAGGCATCTTTGTTTTTCAAATAGCCAACGACCATTGACCAGTACTAGTCCAGTCCAGTCTAAGCACAAAACTATTATATTTCTTTTGTATTTTTAGAACGAGACATCACTTGTTGATTAAAAAAGTCCAAACTATTTTTTGCAATTATGCAATGACATGTCATGACGCACAAAACGGCGTAGAATTCAACTTTTCATCCACCAAATGAATACGAACACTTGCATTATACACTCTTCAATACCTGTATCACCGTTAACGCAAACAATAAAATCAAAATCTATATCTACTGCTAATATATGAAGACTAACAATATGGTAGGAAGCCTTTGTGTTCCTCTTTCTCACGTCACTTCTATAAAAAAAAAATACTAACGTGATATCCTAAGTGTGGGACAACGCAAAACGAGGGGAAAGAAGCATTCCTGAATTTTTACCCATAAATGACAATTAATTTTATTGATAACACCTTGTGTGAGCTCGAAATGCTACAAACTTGTAACGCACACACTGATAAATAATTCTATGATTTCAATATTGGGGGGAAAAGTGAAAATATATCCAGTGAACTCACCGTCTGTCGCCATCATGAATAAATGAATATTTTACTCGTTGCCAATTTGAGAATCAGTAAATTTGTAATGGTCGACACTGCACTAGCACTGCACTATTATGCGATACAACCATCGAAATCCAATACGCGATCGAGAGATATAGACGGGGGGGGGGGGGGGGGGGGGGGGGGGGGGCGGAAAAGAGTGCAAGTTTGAAAGCAAGATAGGAACGAAGTTGATTGGTCAAGGATACACACAAATAATTACAATTGTACTTTTGAAACTCAACTCAGATCCTTTTATTTCAGTTATTACACAATGCTGTAGCATTTTTATTCAAAATTGGAAGGAGGGATTCTCCAATATGTGCTATTTTTTGTAAAAAGTCCCCCGAGATCTTAAAACAAACATATGTTTTGTGAGTGTGAAATGGTTGTTCCTTTATGAAAAGAACTGACTGATTATATTGACAATAGGATTAAGGAGTCTACAAAATGTGCAGATTTTAGTTAATATCTTTGGTCACTTGGCAGTAAACATGAAAAATGTACAAGTTATTTTTTTCTCTGTTTTAAATTTGATGTTATTAGATGTCAATTTCAGCAAACTAACCTAAATTTCCAAGCTTTTATTAATTTTCTAAAAATGAAGAAAAAGATTGAATACAAGATTGCTAATAAGAGAGGTAAATTGAGCCTGCATTTTAAAAAAATGGACGTTTGAGTTGTAGACCATTATGGTCCACCCCCCCTCAACCTCTCCAAAAGAAGACAAAAATATTGTGTACAGTTGGTATAGAGACATTTGTTGTGTGTGTGCGTGTGTGTGTGTTTTGTTTTGTGATGTTTTGTGTAGTGCTGTGTTGGGTACTTTTATTCCTTTCCATGTATTTAAATAAGGTTATGAATAGTTTTATTTGTTCATTCATTAGTAGTACACTGTAGATCAGTTGCTACTATGCAGATATATTGTATGATGCACTTTTCTTAGATGTTTTCATCTGCTACCTATACCTGCATGTTCTTTGTGTTGTGTTAAAGTTTTTCTATTGAAAAAAAGAAAGAAAAGAAGATAATACTCAACCCCAACTACATGGCGTGCTTACAGAGCTAGAGAATACCGCGGAGGCCGTACATCACACCCATAGTCATTGCGAGTAGATAAACCGGGTAATAATAACCTTTTTTTTTAAAGTGAGCACACTTATTTTCCCTTTTTTTATTGTGACCCCGGAAAATTGAAAATCGGGCCGTTCGATATTTCGCTCAGTGGGAGATGGAGGTGGAGGGGGGGGGGGGGGGGGGGGGGTGTGTAGCATGGTGAGCGCTATTTTTACTTAACAATTTTTTTTTTTTTTGGGGGGGGGGGCAGGGGGGATTCAAAGTTATTCGCTCTCATATCTTATATAGTCCCCTTAAATTAGAGGCACATGTTATTGAGAAAGGAAAAGGGGGCATCTGGGCATTTATCAAAAAGGGGAAGGACACTTAAGAAATGGAGCACGTATCAAAGCAAAAAGGGCAATCTAGTAACAGAGGTTAAAAGGTGCACTCACCAGAGATGAGAAGGGACAAGTATCAGAAGAAGAAGAGACTCTTATTAAAAAGTAACAGGACCGAGTGATTATCGTGAGGAAAAGGGGCACTTATTAGAAAGAAAAAAGGGCCATCAATCGGAGGTGAAAGGGAGCACCTCTGAGATTTGAATAGAGGCAATTATCAGAGATGAATTGAATTGTCCAAAAGAGTAATGGATCAATACATTCCTTATGAATCTACGCAACCTTCATCCTTCACACTTCGCATTAAATAGGCCAAATAAATTAATGCTCTCTTTTCTTTTATAACTAAAAAAAAAAAAGTTTTAACGTTTTTTTCTTCATTACACAAAGAATATTAAATTGGCAACATTGGCTATTGCATATTCATAAGTAAATCGCAGTTTCCACTCCGTTGATTGGCTGTGACAGCGCGCTACAATTATGATAGCACGTGTATTTAGTACAAAACTAGATCTATACAGCGCTACAGTATAGTACACAGCAGACTGTACATAATGATATGCGCTGCGTAGATTCTATACGTACACAACCTACACTCGCCTGGCGCGCCCGCCGTTCGACGACGTACGCGAGGCGATCGCGATAAGAATTAGCTGAGCTGCACTGAGGCGAGTGTTCACAGGTTCTTCACGTAAAAGTCACCCCTGCTTGGTGTAAAATCATACTCTTGCGATGTCTAAGAAAGTGAAATTAATGAATGGTGCAATGGAGCCACAAGTCGACGATGGTTTATCGGGACAGCAGCTGTTTGGTAGTGGTGATGGCCTTACATACAAGTGAGTCAGTAATGTAATTCTCGAAAAAACATGTTGTTTAGAAAAATTCAGTAGAAATCTACAGCCTAGACTACCTCCAGTGCAGGAATCAATGACCAGATGACGGATGGAATTGTAACAATGCAATGTAGATCTAGATCTAACAGTTAGATCTACATCATGTACAATAACAACAATAGTCTAGTCATGCACATGTTAGACAGAAATAACCATCTGAAATTGGGTCATTTCTTTAATAAACTGACATTTGTTGTCATTCCCCATAAATGGTAACCCAGAGATCTCGTACCGTGGGGGTGGCTATGAACATCTTTTCGTTCAACTTCACGACATTTTCTTCCCGATTTTCTTTATTTAGATCTAGTCTAGGTCTAGATCTAATTTTCTGATTTCTAAATCAGATGTAAATTAGGTCGGTCTATAGACCTAGATATCTCCTAATTACAGTTTTCAAAATTTGCTAACCTATCATAGAATAATCACGGAAGAGGTTTACGGTACACCATGTGTAAAGTCCTCGAGGGACTGAGGAAAGTGGATAGAAAATGGAAGTGAGATGGAAAGGCGAGAAGAAGAGAGTAGACTCTCCTGCTCCTGCTCTGCAACTCTACTCGCCTACTCAACTCTCCAACTCAATCCAGTCTTCTACTCAAACCTCTCATCCCTCCTACAACTTTCTGGTTTACAGTCCTTTTCAGGACTATACTCACTTCCGAAAGATACTCTTCCTTCCAACCTCCACTTTCTCGCCTTTCCATCTCACTTCCATTTTCTATCCACTTTCCTCAGTCCCTCGAGGACTTTACACATGGTGTACCGTAAACCTCTTCCGTGATTATTCATACCACCATGCAAACCTTCAAACATCATCTATCATAGAATGTGAAATTTTCGGACTTACTTATATGAATTATCCAATTTGTATCTTTGAACTGTGAAACAGTACGTTCATGCATGTTCATGCACTCGAACATAGAGCTATATGACCCGGCGGCCGATATATATTTCCGGGTCAATTCCTACCAAAACATAGCCAATGGCCAATCAGAGCACTCGTTTCGTGGGATTTCGTTGGTCAAGCCGGGCTGACTTGTACGTAGCTACGGTAGCTATTGGACGTTCGAAAAGAAAAAATGAATATTCATCAACTAAAACCAAGATGGATAATGTTGACGACGAGACTTTCTGGGATTGATCATTAATTTAGGATCTAAATGAGCAAGCTATCGTAAGTAGGTATGTGACTATCGCGCACATTGGCTTGGTTTCAGCGTGCCCAGCAGCGGTTTCACGCCCAATACGAGTTACTCTGCAGGGTTCCTCTTTGATTGCGTGTGGAAATGGCGGTTTCTCGCCAGATTTGGCTTGCTTGTCTGATGACGTCATTGGAAAAATTTCCTTTTGCCTCGACCTTGAATTTTCAGAAACGGACATGAGAAAGTGCATTTTTGTTCAAGTCAAAGTTCAATGTCATCTTTACTATCGTAATCTTCCCTGAAGATAAGTTTTAATAGTTCTAAAACTAATTTAATTCGTTTATTTATACATTTTTCTCGTTACTTGATGAATATAAATCAAATCGGAACATACAATCATTGTTTTTTTACTTCCTCAAAATTGATTGTCAGGAAATTACCGAAATTTGTCTGTCTTTTTGTGGCAGTGAGTTCATTAATGACTAATTAGCTAATTAATTTGCTAATTGCTAATTACTAATTAATTACAGAAGGGTCTATAGTACATCAAATAATACAATATTGGTTTTCTTCCCCTTTCACATGTTCTTTCCTTAAGGTTTTATCTAGAAAAATGAATAATTTTTACATTTTTAATGAGACCATCCTTTTTATTGGTCATGGTCGGTCACAGATTTTGAGAGGTCTCAATGGTAAAACAATGGCGATAATTAAATCAGATTTTTAATCTTTAAAAAAAATCATAACTCGCTAAATATTTGTCCTAGAGCTATGGTTTATATACCATTTTAAATGGTTTTTCAAGCCCTTTCCAATGATATAAGATACAATGTAATCCCACAATTTTAATTTTTTTAGTCACATACCTATCGTAAGTCAAATAAGCTATATATATGTTATTTTTAATTTTTATTATAATTGCAGCAGTTATGAGGATGTAAAGAGTGAAAATCTTGTTGCATATCTCATTCATCGCGGTCCGGTCGAACCGAACCATTTGTTCCGTACAGTGCCTCACAGAAAGAGGTCCCCAGACTTCAGTCTCTATAATCGGAGGTCTAGTGGAGCCAGACGTAGTCTCAGTGGAACAACCGACGATTAGAGAGACTGAAGCTTTCGGTCTATGCACATGTATGCCTCACCATGCTCACAGAGTCTTGTCTAACAGTAGACATAGACCTATATTATTAGGCCTGTTGGCCTAACAGTTTATACAAATGCATATTGAAATTGGATAGAAGTTGTAACTAGAAAGGCTGTCCAATTTCCTATTTAGTTAATGTTGGATCTAACATTTTATAATCTTGATAACATTTTCCATGATAAAAATGTAAAATTAAAAGAAGAAAAAAATGTGTCACGTCTCACGGCCGCACAAGTAAGGAAAAAATAATAAGACTGTCATTTTTTTTTAAGGGGTAGCCTAGGTCTAGTCCTCCCTGGTATTATGGTAATGGTAGGGTGTCTGATTGCGCACCCGATGTTGTGTGCTAAAATCCTTCCCATAGAGATTGCAGGCATCCCTATGTGGTCTACGTGCATTGTGCGACTATGCAAAATTGGTCAATGATTTTAATTTTTATGAACGATTTTGAAATTCAAACCTTTATTACTCGTATAACTCAATAAATGTGTCGTATGAAAGAGCAGGTTTTTCTCCATATTCCCCATAGGGAGCCACCCCCGGAATTCTAAAAATATCTTGGTCAAAACAGCGATTGAAATGTTGTTTGCATCCTAGCTCCAGACAACTCACTTTCCTGAGCCCCGGCTTAAGTAGGGCTAGACGTAGGGATAATATCCAGGTGCTTTTTTTTTCGCTAGCCCGAAGGGATCATTTGCTGCAACAGTTTGAAAATACCCTTCCAATATTTTTTTAATCGGCTAATTAGGGATGCGTGAGCTCCGCTCTGTCCAAACCATGGTAACATCGCGCACATAAATATGCATTCGGACCGCTAAAGCTTCAAACCCAGAAGTGAGTACATGTTATAAGTCAATGGCGATATCGCGGAGACAACGTGGTCAGGTTTTGCAAATTCAGCTACATGCATACCGTATTTGCCGGCGTAAAGGCCGCAGTATTTTTGGAAGAGAAAATATCAAAAAGCCTTGCATTGTTGAAATGAAGACGAAAATAAATGTCCTAACACAACATGTGCCGATAGATCTTGATCTAAGTTCGTGCCAATGAATTGCAAAGGTAAAGGAAGGGACAGTCTAACGGAGCTGCCGCGAACATCCATCCGAAGTCGCCATTTTGTTTTTTCCATTTCATGCAGTACATTGTGGTAGGGGTATATCGGACACCAAATCTGCCTGCGATCACTTTTTTAGCTAAACTTCGGGTAAATTATAAGAATATGGATGAATTTGGTATCAGTTTGTAAAAAAAAATTTGTGTTTTCGAGAAAATTATGATTATTTTGTTTTGTCTGTTTGTTTTTTTTCTCCTTTTTTTTTTTTCCTCTTTGAAATGTCAAAGTTGGGGGTGCGGCCTATGCGGCGGTGCGGCCTTATCGCCGGCAAATACGGTACGCATGCATATTGCGCGATGGAGCATCTGCTAGCTGTTTGGCTAAATTTAGCAAAACGACATAACTCTGCGTTTACGTCTTTTTCGTTGAGTCCGAGAGTCCAACCAAAATGATATGAATATTACAGAGTTTTGGAGGGGCTGTTTCTTTTGATTGAAACATCGGTGAGTCTTGAAATTTGAAATATATTATTATTATTACATTTTTTATTTACATATTTTAAAAAAAATGGTGAAAAACGAACCCTAGTAATGGTGTATTATTACTATTGTTAAGTTGGTTTAAAATCTAGGCAATATTCATCCGCTTTTTGTCAGATCAACGAAAAAGATGTACACGCAGAGTTATTTTGTTTTGCTAAATATAGCAAAATAGCTGCATTGCGCAATATGCAAGCGTACGCCTGTTGCATGCGCTTCTTTAGACCGAAATTTTTTGTCTCTTTCGTTCGTTAGCCTCTGATTTGGGTAGGGTCAGCTCCTCTCTTTAGAGACAGAACAGGACCATAAGCGTAAGTGTTCACGAATCGGTGTAACGTTTCTTTACACCAAACTTGGCCAAACTAATGCCTAATTTTGATATTTTACTGGTTGCATATCCGATTTATTTTATATTGTAAATTAGGCCTAGGCTATCGGTTCCACTTTCCAACTTGACTGAATAATTCCATTTAATGGTCCATTTTCAGGAAATTATGGTTCTAAATCGACATCCATGTTGAAAATCTTGCAAGCCGTATTTTAACTCTCGCTGCGCATGACGTCATCTATATCTCATTCCTTCTAGTCTACGCCGAAGGCAAAATGATTATGAAGGAAAAACTGCACGAGCTACAAGTTCTTAATGACGTTATCACAGTTTTTCCTGCCAACAGGAATGGCTGCATGATCGAGCAGCGAATTTGTATTCGCTTTTTGGTACAGATTTACCGCGCATTACCAGTTACACTGTCACTGCAAGTGCGATTTCTCATTTTTGAAGGCATACCGTGCTAAAAATTCCTAATTCTTATTGTCTAATGTTGGCAGGAATGGATATTTTGCAAACAAGCCCAAGATATCTTGGATGATTATCACAACCAAATATCCCATTAATTGCAACTGCGGGCTGATGAAGACGTGAAATTTATTAGCTTGATAATTTGCGATCAGGATAGTTAAAATGGCGGATTATTTGGCAATCTCGAGCTGATGAAGACTGGCCTAATTAGGAAAAATGAGCCAGAAATAACAAAGTTCTGTTTGTTAAAGTAATGCTTGCATTTCCATAATTTAAATAAACAAATTTGTTTTCACTGGCTGCCTGCCATAGCAACAAACAGTTGACAAAGAAGTTAACTCCGTTTCGTTGATGATCAGCCATGCACAAAGAAGAAAAAAGACTTCATGCATGATGGCTGATTGTCAACAAAACAGAGTTGCATCAAATGAAAGAAGAAGATCTAAGCTTTACAAATATGTGCCATTTAATAATAATAATTGTGATTAATTTATGTTAAAACATTGATAATTCTCGGTTTCGTTTTTTCTGGGATGCACTGTAAAGACCCTCTAACAGGACAAGCATGTTCATATTTCGTAGTGAACTTTACTAATGCATAATTTGTAATTTACAGTATTCTACATGGTGGTTTACGTAAAGATACTGCAAAAATACCTACAAAAAGTCACTAATTGAAAGCACTTTAACCCTCTATTTGCCTGTCTTTTAAAGAAAAGTTGATATCTGATTCCATGAAATATATTTTCATTTTAAACTTTTTTCTTTGCAGTGACTTCTTAATCCTACCTGGTTACATTGATTTCACATCAGATCAAGTGGTAAGTTACAGATTAGATTTAAATCATTAGAACTGAAAGTGTCTGAAAGACTGAAACCAATTCTGTCGTCAAGTCTGCCTTGAAGAAATATGCAACCTTTGTTAAGGTTAAACAAACGTAGTATGAAAAATAATGCAATTTCTGTTTGTTTAATTTTTTGTTGTTGCTTTTTTTGTATTTTTTTTTAAATGAAGGAAGTATTAAACATTGTTTAAATTGTGGATGTTTTCTTCATATTTTTCAAAGTGTTAAATTCATAATCAAGAGAAACAAAGGTTGAATTAGGCCCTTTTACTGTATTAAAATGTGGAGGATGTTAATCATGCATGTTCTTGTCCATTTGGTTTTTGCCCAAATTTTAACTGGCTTTTGATTTTCACAGGTTTTCTGAAAAGAAGTCATAATATTTAAGCTACTTGCATCCTTGTCATTGGCTTACAAAAGAATCCCAACTCATTTCATCAGAGATTTTCGACTTGAATTGCCTCTTTTGATTAGAATTGACTCAATTGAGCGTTCTACTTTTCTCTTTGTCACAGTGTTTACAGATGATCTTAAATCAGTGACCTTTGAAACGTAGGATTTGTGTCTTTTAGCCTACATGTGATATATCAGTTTTTCACACAAAGTAAACTTATTTATTATACTGTGTCCTTGGGCTTTCCACCTATGGGATGCATAGATTGATCCATACTCCTGACTTTTCCATAAATTTGCATTCAGCTGTCAGCTGTACATGTATGTGGGTGTGATGAAATCAAGGGAGATTGATTGTGGAGAGAGAGAGGGTTTTTTCTGGGGGGGGGGGGGGGGGATAAGTAGGAGGCTCAGAAGACGATTGTGATGGGAATGGAAAAAAGAGAGAAGAATTTGATGAATATAAATGAGTTTCACATCATACTAAAATGTTGGAAGAGTGAGAATGGTGGGTTTGGGCAGAGAAGAAATTATTGTTATAATAGGTGTTTCACCAGGTCCAGGATGCAATGATAAACTTGTTGTTGTGGCCTTGCCTGTTGCATCAATATCATCACATCCAATAGATTCAGCTGGCAGCTTGCAAGACTGTAAAAATAGAATCATATTATCGTACATGAAGTTGACATTTAATTTAATTTTTTTTTCTCTCGCATGGACTAGTTATGGAACAACAGGGTTCAGAGAATTAATCTCAACATATTGAAATTCAGTTTACTTCGAACAATGTGATTGTTTATTAAGTGGAATTTGATAGAATATTAAGGAGGAATTGTCGACAGCTCTTGTATATTTGTTTTGCTGGAAAATAGATAACTATTAACAAATAAACATCAACATTTTATTTTGAATGCTCAGTGACATGTTCAAAGTTCATCATAATTTTTCTGTGAACTACCGGTACTGGGATTTCCGAAATATTTTTTTTTCTCCAAAAAGAGTTGTCTGAGATTAAAAATTAATAAAAATGAATAAACATTTATATTATGAAACATAACTTCACATTGGACCCTGGACCCCCTACATTGTAGATGTTCCTACCTTCTCCCCCCACCCACAAACAAGAAGAAATAAAGAAATGAAAACAAAGACAATTAGACATGATAGAATGATAAAATTGATATAATACAACCTATTCAAAATGGATGAACAATAAAATCTAATCTAAAGTTATGCAACTTTAAGAGCACAGAATCTGAACCTCACTTGGTTTGCATTTTATAAGAAGATTGATAACAAATGTTTGCCTTTATTTCATGTTTGATGTGCCACGTAGGAGACCATATCACATGCATTATGAAAAATGTATCACAATTTTCATAACTTATGCGGAGTTCAACATTAATGCACGAAGATGGATTGCCAGCAATAGGTCACTCTCATTCAAATGCTGCCGCAGACATCAACAAAGTGATTTAGTTTAGATGGATACACACACATGTACTGTGTGTAAACATATTATCTACATGTAGAAGCCATGTTTTTCATCACATCGTGCAATGATGCATATACTTATATACTAGATATTAATATTTTAAAATAACTAGAAGCCATATCAAAATCCTACATATAAATCAAGCTTTTTACATTGCAGGTTTTCATGCTTTAAATATGCCTTTTTAATGCCATGGTTGGCTACAATTTGACTGGAGGAAAAGATACATGTACTGACTGTACATTGCAACTTGTGCACTGGTTGAAATTTCACGAGTGCAAAGTGAATTGTCCAAAGAAGACAGAAGGAGGTACTTAAATTATATGCATGATTTTTAATTCAATTAGCACCAGGCCTTTTACAGTCCATTAGACAATCACTTTGATCTGTTTCATCCCTATAGTCCTCTCCCTCCCTCCCTCTCTCTTTTTCTCTTTTTTTTTCTGTTTCACTCTCTTACTCTATTTCTCTGTCTGTTTGTCTCTTTCTATCTCTCACTCTCTATCTCTCACTCACATCTCTTTCTTTACCTCCTACTCGTTCATCCTCTCTCCTCTCCTCTCTCCTCTCCTCTCTCCTCTCCTCTCTCCTCTCATCTCTCCTTCTCTCCTCTACTCTCTCCCTCTCTCCTCATCTCTCCCTCTCCTCTCTCCTCTACTCTCTCCCTCTCTCCTCATCTCTCCCTCTCTCTCTCTCCTCTCTCCTCTCCTCTCTCCTCTCCTCTCTCCTCTCCTCTCTCCTCTCCTCTCTCCTCTCCTCTCTCCTCTCTCCTCTCCTCTCTCCTCTCTCCTCTCCTCTCTCCTTCTCCCTCTCCCCTCTCTCTCTCTCCTCTCTCCCCTCCTCCTCTCTCCCCTCCTCTCTCCCCTCTCTCTCCTCTCTCCCTCTCTCCCTCTCTCCCTCCTCCTCTCTCTCTCCTCCTCTCTCCTCCTCTCTCTCTCCTCTCCTCTCTCCCCTCCCCTCTCCCTCTCTCCTCTCCCTCCCCTCTCTCCTCCTCCCTCTCCCTCTCTCCTCCCTCTCTCTCCTCTCTCCCTCTCTCTCCCTCCTCTCTCCCTCTCTCCTCTCTCCCTCTCTCCTCTCTCCCTCTCTCCTCTCCTCTCCCCCTCTCTCCTCTCCTCTCTCCCCTCCTCTCCCTCTCTCCTCTCTCCCTCTCTCCTCTCTCCCCCTCTCTCCCTCTCTCCCTCTCTTCTCTCTCCCTCTCCTCTCTCCCTCTCTCCTCTCTCTCTCTCTCTCCCTCTCCCTCTCTCCCACTCTCTCCTCTCTCCTCTCTCCCTCTCATCTCTCTCCCTCCTCCCTCTCTCCTCTCTCCCTCTCTCCTCTCTCCTCTCTCCCTCCCTCTCTCCCTCTCTCCCTCTCTCCTCTCTCCCTCTCTCCTCTCTCCCTCTCTTCTCTCTCCCTCTCCTCTCTCTCCCTCTCCTCTCCTCTCTCCCTCTCCCTCTCTCTCTCTCTCCCCTCTCCCTCTCTCCTCTCTCCTCTCTCTCTCCTCTCTTCTCTCTCCCTCTCATCTCTCTCCCTCTCTCCCTCTCCCTCTCTCCTCTCTCCCTCTCTCCTCTCTCCCTCTCTCCCTCTCTCCTCTCCCTCTCTCCTCTCTCCCTCTCTCTTCTCTTTTCTCTCCCTCTCTCCCTCTCTCCTCTCTCCCTCTCTCCTCTTTCCCTCTCTCCTCTCTCCCTCTCTCCTCTCCCTCTCTCCTCTCTCCCTCTCTCCCCTCTCCCTCTCTCCCTCTCTCTCCTCTCTTCCTCTCTCCCTCTCATCTCTCTCCCTCTCTCCCTCTCATCTCTCTCCCTCTCTCCTCTCTCCCTCTCTCCTCTCTCCCTCTCTCCTCTCTCCCTCTCTCCTCTCTCCCTCTCTCCTCTCTCCCTCTCTCCCTCTCTCCTCTCTCCCTCTCTCCTCTCTCCCTCTCTCCTCTCTCCCTCTCTCCTTTCTCCCTCTCTCCTCTCATCTCTCCCTCTCTTCCTCTCCCCTCCTTCTCTCCCTCTCTCTTCCTTGCTCTCTTGCTCAATGCAACTGAAGTCAGTGATGCTAGAAGCTTCAGTAGCCTAAAAGGCAGTAAGTAGGAGTCTTGGGACTTGAAGTGTGTCGACTTCGCTGGCAGGTCGTTATGTGAAACAACAGTTACTGCTGGAGTGAGATAGCCTGAGCATAAATTAGCTTGCTCATCTCCTTGTGGGATGTTTACTTCTAGCCAGACATGCTAACATACATGTCGCCTGTGTTTTGGTTGGGTAGGAGTTTAAGAGAAGGTTGAGTTCTGGAAAGAGTTGAAAAATATTTTGTGAGCATTATCATTGTAGAAAGTGTGGAAGAACATCAGATAAAAAATGTTCCCTGAAAAGCATGGCTCTTCAAATGAGTTTATAGCATAAAAATTGGGACGGATTTTTATGCCACATGTGTAGTCCCATATACATATTTCTGTGTACAGTGCTTGTAACTTTACCAAAACTGGGCCAAATTTCTTATCATTTTGATGATTCCAGAACCTTGCAGTACACACCAATACTTAATATATACTAGAGGATGAACCTTTTCTGATCGATTCCATACCGTGTCTTTCACAATGCAATGGCATGACCAGAACTCAACTTTATCTTTAAAGTGTACCGATCACTCAAAACCTTCATGCTGTATGGTTGGGGTGTAGTGTTCTTCAATTTTGCAGTATAGTTGTGGTTTTGTTTGTGCATAATAGTCAAATGCATGTATAAATTTGTATTCTACGTGTACACTGTACATGCAGAATATCTCGACTATCCAATTTTCCATTGACATTTGAAATCGAGAAATAGCCTGTAAAACCCGATGAGGGTAATCCATTTCAATATCAAATTAATTTAAAATGTGGCACATATCCCATTTATCTGATGTCGCCGCATGCACGAAAGGGGAAGTCCACCCTGATATTACGTTGGTTTTAATGAAAGCAAATGAATGAGGGAAACAAATTATTAATTTTTATGCCTCCGTTACGAAGTAGCCGGAGGCATTATGTTTTCGGGTTGTCCGTCCGTCCGTCCGTACGTCCGTACGTCCGTACGTCCGTACGTCCGTCCGTCCGTACGTCCCGTTCTCGTGATCGCGTTATCTGAAGAACCGATTGATGGATTCCTGCCAAACTTTGGTCATGTATGTATCTTGCAGAGCCGATGAACTGATTAGATTTTGGGGTCACGAGTTCAAAGGTCAAAGGTCACAGGGCTCATTATGTATGCAAAAACAGCTCGTGATCGCGTTATCTGAAGAACCGATTGATGGATTCCTGCCAAACTTTGGTCATGTATGTATCTTGCAGAGCTGATGAACTGATTAGATTTTGGGGTCACGAGTTTAAAGGTCAAAGGTCACAGGGCTCATTATGTATGCAAAAACAGCTCGTGATCGCGTTATCTGAAGAACCGATTGATGGATTCCTGCCAAAATTAGGTCATGTATGTTACTTGCAGAGCCGATGAACTGATTAGATTTTGGGGTCATAAGGTCAAGGTCAAAGGTCATGCGGCTCATGTATGCAAAAATAGCTCGTGAACGCATTCTCATTAGAACTGACAAATGGATTACTATTTAACTCGGGACATCTTGTAGAGCCAATGAACTGAGTAGATGTTAGGGTCATGAGGTCAAAGATCAAAGGGTCATATATGTATATGAGAAATTGCTTGTAATCACGATATTCTGAGAAACTGTTAATGGATTACAATTGAACTTGAATTTGAAAAATTTCTTCTGTTTTTGTTTGTAAAATTGCTCTATGACGGAGGCATCATTTCGACTGCGCGCAGTTGAAGTTCCATCTAGTTTTAGCAAACATCCAATTAAAAATAGGATAGTTATAAATGTGTACTGTTCTATTTAGTGAAACAAAAATTGGCAACACCATGCCATATCTTGTGAGCTGCTCTCCAATTCGCTCTGTACAGAAAATTTCATAAACTTACATTTTCTTAGGTATTGGTGACAGAATATTTTTGTTCATGAATACTAAATATTTGCAAAATCATATGGAGGGAGACTGTATGATTGATTTTAAAAAAAAGGGAAATTATACATTTTTGAATACAGGGCAAATAGGAGCAGAGCTCGCAATAAATAGGGCTAGGGTGGGCCTCAGGTTTTGTGTTACTTTTAGGGTAAATGTTATTATTATATGATTATGTACAGTATGTGTGCATTGAGTGGTGCACTGTTGAAGATGGGAATACTGTCTGTGGAGCAACGGTCACTGGAGCATATGTCCTACAACCCATCTTTTTGCTTCCATCTCGGCATATTGCTTCAAACTTGCGGGTTGTTTTCATTCCACGGACTCTTCAATAAATTCATTATAATTTGCAGGATTCTGTTTCTATTAAATTCAGTGATTGACAGCAGTAAAAATATTGATGATTCTTATTGTTGTTTTCCCTCTCTCTCTCTCTCTCTTTCTCTCTCTCCCTCTCTCCCTCTCTCCCTATCTCTCCCTCTCTCCCTCTCTCCCTCACATAATAGGATTTGCAATCCCAGCTGACAAAGGACATCACCTTGAAGGCTCCGTTGGTGTCGTCTCCTATGGATACCGTCACAGAGTCCTCCATGGCGATCGCGATGGCAGTGAGTCTTGCCTCCTAATCACTTTTACCTCCCATGAAATCATCCACGGAAATGCATTACTGTTATTATCTGCTTTGCCCTCCATGTTGAAGGACGAGGATGGATGGGAATTAGATTGGATTTGTGATAATTGTATTAGATATCTAAGGGCACTCAGAATGAAAAGTAGCAAATTGCGTACAAAATCTTATGATGACGAAAAATATGCTAAAATTTAAACAAGCTGCTTTTTATAGTAGTAAAATTAATTTTATGTGTTTGTTTTTAGAGATTCTCTCCAACAACACCTTAATGGCTACTACAATAAAGTATTTTGTTGTTGAATATTTGGTTATTTAATGGGAAAAATCACACCGTTGAAGTTACACAGATGTTGATTTTAATATTTTGAATTTGTCTAGTATTAGATTTTTGTACCGTGCCTGAAACATTGGATACTTTTGTACCAAGCCCAAGTATATTTTTTGTTAATTTGTAAAAGTATTTCATATGGGTAATTGTATCAATTTGTTCTTGCACGTTCTTATATATTACAAATCAACATACTGCAATCTATAAATGATATCTCATCTCTCTAGATTTGCTGATATAAGTCATGCCTTTGACAAACTTTGTCTTGTTCATGCAGAACCTTAAAAACACACATATGCTTTAAATTTGTTCATAGTTGATGGTCTTTCTATATATGGACTTTTCAGTTCTTGATTTTTTTCCGCTCTATAATTCATAGTCATTGTAGCAGACCATTGTTGTTTTTATTTTCAGTTTGATGCCGAGATGGATCCTCTAAATCTTTTCTTCTCCAATGCACATGGATGGTGTTGCCATTAGCAACCATTCTGATGCAGTTTCCTGGTTTTCATAAAATTGTTATCTTATAAAAAGCAAAGTCAATATAGTCACTCACCATACCTTAACATCTACAGCAAGGAGAGAGAAAGAGCGAGTGAGAGTGACAGAGAGAGAGAGAGAGAGAGAGAGGGGGGGGGGGGGGGGGAAGAAAGAGAGGGGGGAAAAAGAGAAGAAACAAATATATGGATGAGGAGGATTGTGTTACAGAAAGAGAGAGTGCTGCAATTGCTGTTAACTTTGTTAGGGGAAATGAAATTCAATTTATACATTCATTGGCAAACAAGACCAGCTCAATTCAGTATTATGTTCAGTAGGCAGCAAGGTGATTCGCATACCATGTACAGTGTGTACATGCATCTACAAGGCACCATATGCGCATACATGTAGGCTTAGTTGAGCACCTCCATCTATACTAGCTAGTGAAATCATGTGCAAAAATATGAAACTAATATTTCTAATAATATGTAGAGTTAGTGGATGACGGATGTTCAGGGACCTGCAGTCATTGTGTATTTATAGAAGCTCTTAATTGCTGAGTACTTTTGCAAAAGAAGCTGTACAACAATGATTGCTATATATATATGGCATGTTTTTACTCATGCATTGTACATACATGTATGTATGCAGATGGAAATAATGGTTTTATTGAATTCATTTGTATGGAAATTTAAAGTAAAAGACTTCAAAAGAGTGTAGGTATTCCAAATTCCATTCCTGCTGATGATAAATCATGCTTATGATTTGTACATGTAATATTATCCCATTTTACTTTTTTTAATATGTACAAGGTGTAGATTTTATTTTATTTAGGTTCATTTTATTTTCCAGTCCTGCACTTTAAATACATGTACTCGTATGTAGTCAGGAACAGCACACCTGTACTACATACTGTTCAAAGTCTCCTTTATTCCTTGGATATTGAAATGTATACACTGTACTTCAAAAAGGAACACGCTTTTGTATACATTGTCTAATTTTAGAAGCATCAGGAAGTAGGATCTCTTAAAATACCATTGATACCTCTGTCATACCAGTGCCAAACCACTGTACACAAAATCTTAACAGGCGGATTTATGGCCAGTCGGGATGATTTAATTTATTTTCAATTTTCAGTCTGGTGTTGCTCTTGTGTGTTTGACCAAGATATCAATTATATACAGCCCAATACACTTTCTACAATGAAGTCCCTATATGTGCAGATACAGTGCATGTCGTTTTGCTTATGATAATATGTGGTTTGAGAAAAAGATTTTTTTTTTTATATACAGGTATACATGTAGTTTTGCTTATTTTTGTACTTTTTTATTCATATTTTTCTCTCACAAATGCAACTAAACCGACAGTTTTTACCTTTACAAAATTTTGTTCCTATTCTTTCTTGTATCTCTCTAATCTGTATCATACTTTAGTTATGTGGAGGCATTGGAATCATCCATCATAACTGTACTCCTGAGTTCCAAGCAAATGAAGTCAGAAAAGTAAAGGTGAGTATTAGAAAAGAGGAGGGAGGGAGGGAGGGAGGGAGGGAGGGAGGGAGGGAGGGAGGGAGGGAGGGAGAACAAGCTATAAAAAAATCTCAGAAATGTATTCAAATCAGGATATTATATCTTTTGTGAACAAAGTAACAAGTAAGTCATTTTACCAAAGAAGTATCGTTAGGAGATAAAAGCATTCTGTGAACATAGTAATGAAGGATTTAATTCTACTATTCCATATATTGGTATTTTGTCATGTGATATTCCCAATTAACACTATGGCCCGAATTCACAAAGCAAGGTTTGAGCTCAGACCAAGGTTTGAGCTCAAACCTCCTTTTGTTTCGCCAAACCTCCTTTTGTTCTTTACAAACCAGGTTTGTTAAAAACGCGTAAAAACGCGTCATATGACGTACGAAAACCAAGGTTTGTCGACAAACCTCCTTTGTGAATTCGGGCCTCTATGTTTGTTGTATTGCCTTGCAAAGTCTGAGAAGGTGAACTTTTGAAGAATGCTTAATATTGTCCTTCTCCCTCTTCCTCTCTCTCAACTATATTTCTCTTTCTCTCTCTGTGTGTGTCTCTCTCTCTCTTTCTCCCTCTCTCCTTCGTTATATTTCTCTCCCCCTCAACTATATTTCTATTTTTACTCTCTCTCTCTCCCTTTCCTCTCTCTCCTTTTCTCTCTCTCTCTCTTTCTCCCTCCCTTTCTCTCCCTCCCTTTCTCTCTCTCCCTCCCTCTCCTCTTTCTCCCTCTCCTTCCGACCCATTTCCCTTCATGTACATGTATCTTTCTCACTTTTGCTATAAAACTCTTTGATAATTCCAGAAATATGAGCAAGGATTCATCATGGATCCTGTCGTGCTTGGTCCTAATGATACTGTTGGCGATGTCTTCGGCTCAAAGGCAAAGCATGGCTTTTCAGGTAACATTAAAAACAATCATTGCTCATCTGCAAGTAATCGTATTAGAGCTTTTCTTAAAAGAATTACATTTATATTTATTCCTCCTTTGTTCAAAGAAAGTAGATGTATAATGTATGTTTGTTTGTGTATATTACTTGCTTTATGGTGTCATTTTATCTTGTCATCACGACTGCAATATTCATTGAAGGAATTAATGTAGAGGAGTAGAAGTTAGAATATTAAATTTAAGAAAACAAACTTTACTTTGGTCTGTGGTTAATGTTATATGTGAAGTATGATGTGCAAAAGTTATCCACATGTAATCCAATAAGTTCTCTTACCATTCTTGTATTCCTTGTCATATAATTTGTACAGACCTTGCAATGAGCGTTAGCAAATTAGTTTTCATTAATTAGACAGCTGCATGTACTGTGCATGGATAACAAAGGAATTGGGACAGTGAGTATCACCATGGAGATTGAAAGCATGCATTGCATAAATTCCTTGATGAGTTCTCTATAGGCCATTTTTGTATGGTAACCAAATTAATGCATACAACTTTGTTAATTGCCTCAATACAAATAATTGAATTCATCTGTTGCAAATAATAGTATCAATAGTCAGAATGCAAATTGCATAAATAAGTTGTTGCCAGCTAGGCTCGCCCTACCTACCAACACATGCATTTTGCATTCTAACTATTGAAATGCATTTATTCATTACGGGTGTATGACATATTTATATGGAGGCACTGCTAAAAGACTATGCATTAAATTAGGTTGCATTACGAAAATGGTCTATAAGGATAGTGAGTAACACCATGGAGATTAAAAGCATGCATTGCCTAAATTCCTAGATGAATTCTCACTTTATCCTCAGTGGCCAGATGCTGCATTCGTTTCTGTTTCATCTGACATCCTCCCAAACATTCAAGTATAATTGGAATACTCATTGTTTTCCTTCACTTTTCAAATATAGGACTAGAAACTTATCAGTTCCCTAGGTGCCCATTGACCACCTGAACTCCTGCCGCACCCACCCAGCTTGCCCAGGTGGCAACTGCTTTCACCCCCTCCCTCCCCCTCCCCCTCCCCCTCCCTCCCCCTCCCCCTCCCCCTCCCCCTCTACACTAGAGAATAATATTCAATTTCATTCAACAAAAAAACATTTCAGCTTAAAGGAAATCTCATCCCAAGATATACATTTATTCATTATCAGAGGTTTATTGTATTATTGCCCATCAATCTACAAGATTTCCCATCAAAGTATAAGAGAGTTTCTCAGCACAATATTTTCTTAATAACGGGACTACTATGCGAAGTCCGTTATCAAGTAAATGATTCAAATTTATGGATGCTTCCTTCCCACTGTGTACTGTAATGAAGTATTTCATTTACCTGCTATTATGTTTTGTACTTTAATTGTCAGAATGCAAATTGCATACCGATAAATGCAGTTGTTTACTCTTCTGGGGTGAAGGTTACACTTAAATGAAGTAGATTCGCCACCTGCTATATATTTAGTATTTTTAAATAAATAGTTAAAATAGGCCATTTTTGTCATGCATTGCAGTTTACAAAGCTCTACTAGACTTTTGTCTACATTATCTAATCTTATTGAATATTGCATGTACATGTATTTGCATATTTTATAAGAATGGAATTGTAAAGTACTTGTAATTACCCTATTTGTTTTATATCACATTCACTTCATGTTTTTGTGACATATGTTCCAATCTCTTCAAGGATGTGGTTTTATCATCCGTATCTTTAAGATATAATATCTCATGTGCTGTTTATTCTTTCTGAAACAAATTTCTTTCTTATTAATGATGTGGTTTTAGCATCCACATTTAATATTGAGACAAGTACATGTGTACACATATGTACCTGCATGTTTTTTTCTTGATTATTCTTCTTTTCAAGTAGAGGTATATGTAGGTATCACTTACATTGTTATCCAAACAAGATGTTAGATCAGCACGTTTTAATTACAGTCTGTACAAATGTAAACTTTTGTCCAAGTCACAGTTGTAATTTTTTTTGACACCATATGAACTGATGTTTAAGGGGCTGAATATGTTGTCATCTCTCAATACTCCAGAAAGCTGGCTTTAATGTATTAATTATTCTTTTTTTTAAAGTTCCCCCTGTAATGTAATCTTTGCATGAGATTGATAGATTTCTTCTTTTTATTTTATTTTATTTTTGTTGACTATTTACATTGGCTGCTTCCTTGTGTTTCTAGGAATCCCGGTTTCTCAAGATTTGCCACACAAGATCCTCGGTATAGCCCATAGATTGTTGTGTTGATCACTTTGATCATTTCTAATCCCCTTTTAATACCTGCTTTGTGAGATTTTTACCTGCCTTTTTTCGATGGGTTGGGTTGGATTGTGTGATAACCTCTTTAAAAAAAAAATTGTTTTAGTGTGTCTTCTCCAATCATACACTGACTATATCATATCATTCTTCACACCAACAGTATGGAAGGTAATCCTGAGTTCTGTAATTATGTTACTGCAGTAATTATGTTACTGCAGTCTCAAGATGCCATTCAATTCATTCTTGATATTTTTTGTGTTGGTATCGATATTGGGATGTGGAAGGTTCTGTGTAACATTGTGTGCTGATGTGAGTTTTTGATGTGTAAATTACCATACCATACCACAGAACTACATGTACTTTCAATATCGAAGGAGAAGAAGGGGGGGGGGGGGGAGAAATCATGCAATGCATATTCTGGGGGAAAAGCTAGCCAAAGATGCAGGTATATCAATAATATTTTCCCATTTAGTTTTGATGAAAAAAAATCCCAACACATACACAAAAACAAAAACACCTGTGAATAATAATAATAATAATACATGAGATTTGTAAGGCGCCGAATCGACCAGACAATTAAATGCTCAAGGCCTAAGTACAAAGTCTGACTTACCAGAGAAAAGTGCTATGATCTTTCAAGAACCCCTTTTTTCAATCTTGGTTGGAACCTTTACAAAGGTCATTGAATTCTGATGATAATGAAGTTGTTTTTTCCAACTTTCAAACAATATTTTGTTATAGTAGGGATTGCACACTGCACTATTAAACTAATTATATTTTCATAGTACTTAAAATGATATCACTCGCAATAAAATAGTTATCGAGGCTCATTCCTCAAATCGCTTTGAAAAATTGGAGTTGAAAATGGAGAATGCAAAATATATAGAAAATACAATTCATTTTTAATTTTTAGTCGTAAGGCTGATAATAATTGTTCTACAAATTGTGGGTTATTTTTCAGTTTTTTTTAATTCTGGGGTTGTTTTTGTTATTTCTTGTTGATTTGCTGTGATTTTGGTGTATTAACTTCATGTACATGTATCTTCCTATAAGAATTATTATAGTACATATAATAAATATAGTACCTACATGTACATGTATGTATTTATGAGCCACAGCTCCATTTAGGTACTAATGGAAGTATAAACGGTGTGGGTATTATGGTCAAATCCATTAACATTTAGAGTTTTGCAGAGTGAAAACAAATTTATTCTACAAAAACATTGAAAATGCCAATATATTCATAATGTTAATGTTTGTTACTCAAGTGCTAGCAGTCCAACAGGGTACCTCTCTAATCATATCTCTTGCTGTGAAGCTACTTTAAGAAGAAAAAATGCTTTATAACACATGGGCTCTAGTTAATGTGATTTATTCAACCATGTGTATTTAATAAGAAGATTGATTTTATAACATATTTAGGAGTAATAGCACACTTTCTAATAATAGAGATTCGGAAATGTGTATTATCGCTACCTACATAAATGAGAGGACTATTATTCATTGGATATTCAATTTAAGACTTTTATTTCCAATTGATTTAAAAAAGCAAAAATGGGTACCTGGTAGGAATTTATTCCTCGAAATGCTAGAGCGCCTTATGGCAGGAGGGTCAAATCTGACTGACATGGGCGCTATACAAGAACCCATTATTGTTATTATATATATTATAATATAAATACAATATAACAAAATAAAATTTAAAAATAAAAATACATCATGAATCGTATCGGACTCGAGTACAAACATGATAAACGCAGAACAAAATTTGAGAAATGAAAAGGAAAAATTGCGTAAAAAGCCCAATTAGGCTTGTGAAATAATATTTATTTTTACATGGAAAATATGATTACATATCATTATATGATACACAATAATATATATCCATCATAAAAGTTATCTGGAGTTCTGATAATATTACTGCTAGTCAAAAAACACAATGTATACTTCATTCTGAATGGTTAGTGATATATCAGACAAATATCTGTGGGGTTGCCTGGTCCATTCATGAAACACATAAGACTTGTTTATAAAGACCAGTTATGGTCATGCGATTGCATTGTGAAAGAAAAGTTGTGGAATCGATCAGAAAAGGTTGATCATCTAGCATATAAGTATTGGTGTGTACTGCAAGGTTCTGGAATCATAAAAATGATAAGAAATTTGGCCCAGTCTTGGTAAAGTTACAAGCACTGTACACAGAAAGATGTATATGGGACCACGCGACATGTGCGCGATATCTATCAGGTCCAAATTTTTTTGAGAGGGGGGCATTTCCAAAACTGATCTTTACCTTAAAACATGGATGAATTATGTGACAATTAAGTTATTTCTACAAGTGTATCAGTAGATCTCTTGATGGGAGAGGCTTTTTTTGCTGTATCTTTTGAAGTGTATATTCCTAATGAGTGCTGTGCCAATAAAACATTTTTTTAGGTGGTGGGTTGCAAATTGAACAATATGAAGTTTGAGGTTATGTTATTGAAATTGTTTGCTGAGACATCACAACATAATTTAAATGTAGCATAATATAGTCTTGGATGATATTTGGGGTTCATAGAGTAGAGAAAAACAAGTATAAAATGCTTTGGTAGGATAACTGAAATATTTGAAATTACTTAAACCTCATGAAAATGAAAGAAAGATGCATGATTTTACGTAGAAGAATGAAGGAATGTCTAGGGCATGGTAGTTTATAGTCGGTATGTAGCAATTTGAGACTTGCAATATAGACGTAGACTAACAGCTAGAAACTACAATAATGACAGCTGTAATGATGTATACAGGACATCCCTGTTAATCCCCAGGTTCATTGGACAATAACCGACCAGTATACAAGTAATAATTCATGTTTCTGATTGCACAGTCAGATAATGAACAAGACATGTCAAATTTATTATCCGCTCATTGTGACTTAACCAAGTGCAGTGCATATCACTAATGTACAAAATTCAAAACATGAATTATTTGTTTTAAAAAGGGGTCTATAATATGAATATAAAGTTGAGAAATAAGCAAAAAAATTGGATTGAAATTCCAAAGATCAAACAATCATGGAGGCTGCCATTTGCATTGAATGACATCACAGTACACAAGCTCAGCCAAACTATGTAATGCATGTGTTGGTGTGCGCATTAGTCCTTGCCATTTGAAACTACGTGCATTTCATCGCGACTTTAATTTTGTATAAGCAGCTGTGCATTATCACTTTTAGCCGTAGGTTATCACTTTTTGATGGGAACTTGCACAGTAGGAGTGAATAATGCACGTTCACGTAGTGTCATCTGACCAATTAGATTACCTATATTCTTGAACCTGCTTATGATATTAACTGTGATAAGTAGCCCTTTAATGATCTTTACAATCTAACAAATACTGCATGGATAATAACCGCTAGGACAATTAACTGTGTGGTTTAGTGGTAATGGTCCTAAATGGGTAGCTGTCCTAAATGATTATTTGTCCAAGGGAGTCCTCAATAGTAGGTGTCTCAGGGAGTAATCTTCCAGAGGTCATAGTTGTTTGATACGCCAATGAACCATCTTGCAACTTCTCTTTTCGTATTTTGAATATCAGTTTCATATAACATATAATATATAATATCTGTTTCATACTATTTTCTTTTAGGCATACCCATCACAGACACCGGAAGACTGGGTGGTAAACTCTTAGGAATCGTCACGGCTCGCGATATTGACTTCTTGAAACCAGAAAGTTACGTGAAGCCGCTCAGTACTGCCATGACCTGTAGAGAGGATCTGGTGGTTGCTCCAGCTAATGTAACTCTGAAACAAGCTAATGACCTTCTGCAGAAAGCCAAGAAAGGTAACATGTAATTAGTATGCCCCAAAGGATACAGCCTTTGGCATGGCAGGGTACTTGATTCAGTAGTCCACTGCCTGGACTGTTCTCTACATGATCCGTGCTCGCTCACATACTAGTACACCATAATATACACGTACGGACACACAACCTTTCGGGGAAGGTGAATTCGTGGGGAGTACGCATATCATACACGCGCGCGCATTTGGGAAAGGGCGAAAGATTAAAACGACCATAAGCTGGTCTATTGATTCAGCTGCACATCAAAGAGTGTACATGGGACCATGACAAAGTTACTATCATAGAAAAATAGAAAATGTGAATAATCTATCACTATCAAAATATTAACACTTAATGATGGGGATTATACGGGACTACAAGACTTAAACAAAAAATTGTTTTCTTTTGTATGCTAATTGCTGCTATTAAGTACTAGGCTTCAGCAAATGCAATATTTTACCCACGGTCCTGTTCTACTGTCGATTATCTTCCCACAAGAATCTACTCTGATTAAAGGAGAGGGTTTGCCTTTTACAAAATATGTCCACTTACAAGACCCTGGTTGAATGTTGATGTTTTGAATGGTTTTGTCATGATCCTCCTTCCCTCTCTCTCTCTCAGGCAAGCTGCCCATTGTTAACGAGAAGGATGAGCTGGTCTCTCTCATCTCCCGTACGGATCTCAAGAAACACAGGGAGTTCCCCCTAGCCTCCAAAGACCCCAGGAAGCAACTGCTGTGTGGGGCTGCCATCGGTACCAGGGAAGAGGACAAGCACAGACTTGACCTTCTGGTCCAGGCTGGCGTAGATGTAGTCATACTGGTGAGTGGTGATGTTTAGATAGTCCTTGAGTTGGGGCTGATAGCAGGTTAAGCCTGCTGGTCCCTCTCTAAGCATTTTGGGACTGAAAAGGAAGATAAGCATAGACTGGATTTACTGGTCCAGAAGCATAGACTGGATTTACTGGTCCAGATGTAGTCATACTGGTGAGTGAGGATGTTAATGGTTCTTTGAGACGAGGACAAGACTAGGATAAACCTTCTTTTGTTAATAACTTTCATGTTCAGAACTATTAATCAATCCAATACTCAAGCTTTTATTTGCGTACAATTTTGACTTGATAATGCCTAGTGTTTCAAGTGGTGAAGATGTAGTCATACTGGTACTGCTGATGTTATCAGTATCAGGCCCCCAAAACAGATGAAAAGCCTATTAGTCCCTCTTGAAGTGTTTTTAGGAAATAGGGAAGAAAGCTTTTTGGGATGTGCACAACAACATCCGATTCATTCGAAGCCTCTTAAGTGTTGCCTAGGTCGCAAAGCAAGCTTTTGCGATTTGACAGACGTGATGTTACAGACTGTGAAGACTTGGTGATACTGGTGGGTGCATGGGGATGTTTTGGGGAGTGCTTCTTGCAAGGGTAGTCCGGGATCGGTTATCAATGCAGTACCTACCACTTACCAACAATTGGCCCCACTTGGTAAATTACCATCAGAGCAACTGCCTCTCAGTCAATAACCAAACCTGGACAATGGCTACCGGTACTACAACAACATAATTAATCCTCTAGAAAAAGCTAGGTATGATAATATTTTTCAAGAGAAAATATGTCTGGATAGGAGTAATCCTGCCAGGGTGATTGTCCATGCTGAATTAAAAGGGAATTAGTGGGTCAAGGGTTAGTTCTCCAGGCGGCAGATTAGTGATTGTATTGATGGTAGTAACTGCAAATGGGTAGTTGTCCAAATAAATAGTTTTCCTTTGGTGTTACCGTGGGGTGTTGGGGGAGGGGACTCAGCAGGTGTCTGTTTGCATCATCATGGCTCATTTATCATTGTTGTGTATCCTGTATGGCATAAGAAGGTTAGACGTGATCCATTTGTACTAGTCAACATTTGGCATTCATGTTAAAACCCCTGCCCCCTTACTTCAATCCTAGATGGATAGAGATCTAGATCACGAAAAACATAATCGTCTGGTGAGTGTGACGAACATTGCCATAGACTCGTCCTCTTTCATGAAAATGTACAACATTGACAAGTCTTAAGACTGCCACACAAACATCTTCTTAAGAAGTTCACTCAATTATCGTTGTAATCCTCAGAAATTATTCCATCTGGTTTGTCAATATGAGAGCATCCACTCTCTTATAAACAAATTATACCAGCACCATATTTTAACCTTGATTTGTTATTCCTTTTGTTGGCTTGGGATTGAGTGAAAGTTAAGATTCAAGAATATTTTTTCATTTGACTTCAAAACAAAATTTGCTACTAATTTCTAATTTCACGCTGTGTATGAAACATGAGAATGACTAGTGACAGTCTTTATGACTTACAGTTGTTGTAATGCTTCATGAAAGGGGGCCCATGAAAGGTACAAACCAACTAACAACTGCTCACCATGGAAAGCAGTAGCAGTAGTCGCATCAGCAAGCAACATCAGCAGCAGCAATAGTAATAGTAATAGTAGTAGTAGTAGTAGCAGCAGTAGCAGCAGAAGTACAGTCAAACCTGCTTTAGTGACCACCTGTCTACAACAAGCACACTTTTTGTTTCCCTTGAAAATGGTTTCTCATTGAAACGTGTACTAAAGGAACCTGTCTACAAAGACCACTTTTTGTGTTTCCCTTGGGCGGTTGCTGTAGACAGGTTTGACTGTATAAGTATTAGTAGCAGTAGTAGCAATAGTAGAAGTGTAGAAGTATCATTAATGTATTTTGTCATGGGAACAGCTGAACCTTCTTTGGGAAACAAATGCTGCCACTAATGCCAGTTGTATACTAATGCATTTACTGTGCATCTATTTCTTATATTAGTTATTACTGAATTGGAATTATATTTTTTTAATGTTGTTCCCATTGAAAATATTGTATTCCTATTTTAAACGAAGAATTCAAATTCCATTTACTATATTTGTTTGTAAACTTACAGGAACTGAAAGGGTAATGATTGTACCACAATGTCCCAAGACTCAAAGAAAATATGGTCAATTGCAACATCAATATGATGCTCCTGTTTAAATGTAAATTTATAATGTACATTGCACAGTGCACTGCAACAAAATAAAAAATACATATACAGGTATATGGTATTTCAACCCGCTCCTCCCCTTCAAAATATTAGTATTTGACATTGAATTGATTTCATTTGATTGTTTAATATTTTTTGTTGTTGTAAATATTAAATGTGCAAGAAAGTTCATAGAATGGTCCTAATGGTCCAGATTCTTTTTTATTTTTTATCGGAAGTATTCAAATCAAACATTGAATATTTAAAAATTGCAACATTTTTTTTGCTTTGGAAACAGCAGTCGGTGATAAGTTGCTGGGCTTATGTAATTTTTTCCTTCTCCATATGAATACTAGTATGACATGCTCATTGTATAGAATAGGTCTAAAGCAAAATGTTAATAGCATTAATCAGTATGGCTCTTATATGCACTAACACGATTATAGCACTCATGTAAAGCTTGTGGGCTGGTGAATATGGACTGAAGATTAGGTAGTAGACATACAATTAACTGTGCACTAGCATGGCTTACTAATCTGGAGCAGCTATGCATGTTACTGAGAACTTCATTCAAGAGTTGTGACATTAATGAGCAGTCTAGTCGGAATGATTGTTAAGCTTGCAAAGCAAGGAAAGACAGACATGGAAGAGCAGACTGCCAGAATTCAAATATTTTGAAGACCTGTAACTTGCATTTTTTGGGGAAAAGAAGAAGAACTTGAGCACATCAATGAGTAGAGTAGAGATATAATACAATGTATATGTCACATAGTGCAGTGTATATGCTTATAAGAACTATATTGACTTATTTTTCACTCATTTTGTTTGAAGCTGTAGGTTAATTTTATAATTGCCCTTTTACTATTCCTTTTTAGTTGAGATTATAAAATTCCTTTTATCCTTTTCAGGTGGTTTTTTAACTTTCACTAGGAGTAGTTTCATTTTTTGGATTAAAAATTAAAATGAACACTTTAGCATGTGTATTGTTTTGTAATGTTTACTCCTGCATGATACACTGTATCTACGTTGATTTAGAAGAGGATGGTAACATTTAGCTTAATATGTAGTTTATTACAAATATAGCATATACTATGTAGATGTAACATTATTCAGACCTTTATTTGCAATCATACTGGGGCTATTTATCTATGCTTGCAGTTTGCAGAAATAAAAATCTGCAAGAATAATAAAAATATTGCAACAAGGGCTACATAGATTTAACTTTAATGCTGATGTACTGTAGGTTTATATTTGTATCTGTATTTGTATCTGCATATCTGTATATGTACAATTTAGGATGCATTCAATGTTAGCAATTGAATTAACAATATTATGCAAATTGGTCATAAAAAGATAAAAATTGTCACTCCTGTATTAACCAGACAAACTGAGACCTCCATTGTTTGTTTGTTGCTTCATAACATGATGAAGAATTTCATTGTTTTAACCAACTTTAAAAAAAAATGTTACATAGACTATTAGACTAATCCCTATTTGTAAGTGTACTCCTTAACAATCCAACTTAGAGACCCCCCCCCCCCAAACAAAGAAAAACAAAAACATAATGATCACAAAAGAAATCCTCAAATTCATCTCCAACAGATGGCCAAAAGATAATTCCAGCTCTACAAGATATTCATTAAGCTAAATGTTAAACTTGTCAATCACATAAAAAATTGAGAATATCCAACTTTCGTGATATCTGTTTCACTTGTTATATATCCACATGTTACCAAGACTATACGATGGCCCCAATGAATTTTTAATTACTCTATTTGCAGGATTCTTCACAAGGGAACTCCAGCTTCCAAGTAAGCATGATCAAGTGCACCAAGGCCAAATATCCAGAGTTGCAGGTGGTGGCTGGCAATGGTGAGTGATGGACTGAATGCTATCAAGAAAGCAAACAGTAATAAAAGAGAAGGTTGAGTTCTGGGGAGAGGGGAAGCATAATTTGTGAGTGTGGAAGAACATCAGAGAACAATTTTCCCTGAAAAAAATGGCTATTCAATGCCTTTATATTCTAAATTTGAGAAGTAACGGCTTAAAGATGAGGCTCGATTTTATGCCACATGGTTGTGTAGTCCCATATACATTTTTCTGTGTACAGTGGTCGTTACTTACCAAGACTTGGCCAAATTTCATTTCATTTTACGACTCCAGAACCTTGCAGTACACACCAATACTTGTATGCTCCATGACCAACTTTTTCTGATGGATTCCAAACCGTTTCTTTTTACGATGCAATCGCATGACCAGAACTCAACTTTATCTTTAAAATATGTCAAAAAGGGGGGGGGGGGGGTTTCCTGGAAATCATACACATAAAAAAAACTCAAGGGGGGGGGGGTTTCAGGTAAAACCCTCCTCCCCCCCCCCCCCTGCGTACGCGCCTGCATACCATTCAAGGATGCACAAAATGGGGGTCTGTATACAGAGACATTTGATTCAATGCTGGTTCAGTTATTTTGATTAGGATTATGAGCCTTTGAATTTTATTTCTTGCAACAAATTTAAACCTGAAGAAACTAGGGATTGGAGGCAAGAAAGGGACCTGTGATAACCTTTGGTTACGGCAAATTTTGTGATTTCATAGTAGAGTATAGATGTAAGGGAGAGATTTCATTTTTCATGAAAGTGAACATTTACAACAACTATTACTTTTTGTCTGCTTAGAGCCAGAACAAAGTTCTAAATGTATGAAATGACATGAATTATCATCTTTCTGACACTGCATATATTCTATTATAATTCTTTGGTTTCCAATGATATGGCACATGCTTAACAATTTTGACCAAGGGTTATTTATATTTGTTTGATTTTAGTGGTGACCGTGGCTCAAGCCAAGAATCTGATCCAGGCAGGTGCCGATGCTCTGAGGGTCGGCATGGGCAGCGGCTCAATCTGCATCACACAAGAAGGTAAGGAACGAGAGAGTGAGAGAGAGAGAGAGAGAGAGAGAGAAAGGTAGTGAGAGAGAGAGAGTAAGGTAGTGAGAGAGAGAGAAAGATAGTGGGAGAGGTAGTGAGAGAGAGAGAGAGAGAGAGAGTAAGGTAGTGAGAGAGAGAGAGAGAGAGAGAGTAAGGTAGTGAAAGAGAAATAGAGAATTTGTCAGCGAGTGGGGAGAGGAGGGAAAGACAGACAGAGGAAGGGGGGAGGAAAGTGAGAGAGAAAGAGAGATGGGAAGAAAGGTAGAGATAAAGAGGGACAGAGTAATAGAGAATCAAATAAATGGGAGAGAGAGAAAGAAGCTGAAGTTTTAAGGATTGAACTGTGCACTCATTTGAATAGCTGCTCTGGCCAAGAAATCCTGAAATCTACAATAGCATGGGCACAGGATGTAACATACTAGCAAGGAATTTTAATTAATAAAATGAACAAGGAATCGACAAGCAAGGCATCTCTCCTCATTCCACCTGTCAATCAAACAGTGAAATTTACTTTCAAACACAATGAACTTTACAGCAAATGAATTTTAGACTACTGTGAAATTTACAACAATTTGGTAAACAGGCAGGAATCCAGGTCACAGTGTTTATGGCTGACCCAGTGGCAACCAGGTTATTAAGGGTCGGTGGCATCCAAAAATAAGTTGATTCCTGTTGATGTGCAGGGATGCATACAACTCCTATTTTGTTATTCAAACATCTAAATATATTTGATAATTTTTAAATATTTTTAAAGATAATTTTCTCAGACCTGCTAAACTCCACCCTATTCATTCTTGTGACATCTATCAATCAGTAGTGAGCTAACAAGAGACAGTGGTGTGTAACTTCCCCCAGCTCAGCACATGCTCACAAAAGAATTGCATTCTTTCATACAAAACCTCCACATTACCTTTCTTTTCCTGGTGATGCTACAACTCAGCTGACATAGAACTCCTATGTTGGTATTGTATGGTCTAATTAAAGCAGGTGGTCAAATAATTAATGTTGTAAAGGTTAATGCTTTGCTAATTATTTAGGGTGCAACTTGGGGGGGGGGATCAAATAGGAGGAAAATAATTGCAAGTACCCATAGGATTAGGTTGTTTTGAAAGGGAAAACCTGTATTTCCGGCTTCTGCCCTCAAGACCCTTTCTTTGCTGATCTATTTCTATCCTCTTCTCTATCCACATTTGTGGTGTATTTCACTAACTTTGCTATTTTCATATTTTGTCTATCTTTGCTCTTATAATTCATTGCTTTGTCAGTCACGTGGGCCGTTTAGGCTTTCGATTTGAGATATTTCTGCAGGATAGTTATGTTTATTTAGAGGTGATTCTACTTTTCAAAGTCATTTGAACATAATTATTCTCATAGTTTTCATAGTCCTTGTAGATTCACAGCAAACAACAATTTCTTTTAAGTAAATATAGTATAGAGCATGATGTATATGACTTTTAGCATAGTGTTGAACTGGATGGCAGAAGAGGGAAAGGAAGACAGAAAGAAAGCAGTAAGGTTGGTCTAAACAAGTTGGGCCAATAAGGGAATCCTTGAGACGAGAAGAAGTGGAGGGAGGGAGTGTCATCATGGTAACAAAATCAGTAACCCCTCATAAGAGGAAAAAGGCTGACTTCAATAAATGATGATGATGACATTTATAGATACTTTAGATACAATGGGCATTTTGATCATGGGATGTTGCTTGTCCAAGCGTATTTTGCTTTTGTAAAAGTGAGAGAGCCTAGTAATGAACTCCAGTCAGATAAGTGTTTGAGAATATGTTCCGCTGTTGAAGGATTTCAGGATGAAAGGGTGTGAAACGGGTGTACAACAGGAGGTTGCACGTCGTAGAGGTTGAGAATCATTGAAATTGTAAACTTGTCCTTCATTTTAATAATACGTACAGTTCTATGGCACATGCTCCAGCAACGAATGCTCCGCAACCTTTATCCTCACTAATACTTTAACTCTAGACCAAACGCTTATTCTAGTCCGAACCTAAAATCCGATTGCAACCCTCACCCTGCATCTAAGATGAAATAAGCCTTGGGGGCAATTGCTGCTGGAGCAAATGTCAGGTGTCAAGTCACCCTATGAACATTTGTTTGATCCTGCACATGTAGTAATAACATGTAGATGAATAAAAATGCAGCATAGTCTTCATGTTACATTCCTCATTTTTTAAATGTCTTTGAAACTTGGAAGACCTTTTTTGGAATGAAATTTTCTTAGAATTAACAGTAATTTTCATCTCATTTTTCATTTCAAAGTAAAAGAATCTTCCTTTTTTTATTGCATGGATCATTTTTGTCTTAATATATTAATATGGATGCAAGCTGCATTGAATATCAAATTAAAGTGCTTTCTGCCAAAGGCAACAAACTTAGAGGTAGAGACATAGTCCTTTTTATTTCTTTACATGTTGTCACTCAAGAATACATCAGAACCTGTCCTACTAGTCATGCCATTGACAGTTTTAGATTGATTCCTTCACTAACTTCTACCGACTAAAACATTCATGTTTAATAGATTAATGACATTGTGTTGATTCAATGTTGACTAACTCTTCTTTTCATAACTCCCTAATATTTTCCCCTAATCCTTTCTTCAATCAATTTCTTCCTCTTTTAACCGATCGTCTTTTACGCTAACACAATCTTAAACAAATCTGTCACGGAATTCTTCGTTGCGTGACCAGCACGGGCAGCACGAGCTCCTAGTAGTAGGCCCTGTAGGCCGGAGGGTGACTTAACGTCTACCTGTAAGTCTGTTGCCTCCGCTACACAGTAGTTGTTAAAACACCCTCTTGCTTTTTCTGTTTTGTATATGCTATGTCATAGACCGTGCTGCAATCCAAGCCAAATGCACAGTTTTGGAAAAAAATGCTGCGTTAAAAAAAAAAATGTAAATGAATGACAAGTGTGCGAAAGAAAAGTCCTACGCGTATTTACTTGAATAGCTCCAGTGTTACATGAAAGCAAATGTGAAGCCTATTGCAATTTTCCTCATAATTAAAAAAGAAACTGCCTTGGTTTACCACTGCTTATCTGAGCAAGGCTTTAGAAGAATTTGTAAAATATTAATGTGAAAAATGTATGTGTACACCATATTCAAAACAAGCAAATCCCTCTTTCAGGCCCATTTTTTCAGCACTGTTGTCATTCAAAACCTACCACAAAGTTTGTTCATGGTAAATCCTTTCAAAATATGCACCAACTGTGAAAAAATATGGATTTCTATCTGAAAATTCTGTGTGTAAGGCTGTACATGTATCTCATATATGCTGAGAGCAGAAGGGCGTTTCTAAGGTAAAATGCAATGATTAAAAACCCCTATGGCTCTTGGCAGATGATATTCATTGTGATTACGGTTTGATCCGCAATTCATCTAAGAAAATGAAAAAAATATGCCAAACTTGAACAAAATTTAATGCTATCTTGAAAAGCTGCTTGTTCAAATTAGAATATATTTTGAAATAAATTAGTTAAAAAAGCACCATGCTTGGAAGGTTGCCTCCTTAAACACTTATATGTAGGAGAGTTTGACTCATTTAGGTGTATTGCAGGCCTGTAAAGTGTTTTCGCTTGTGTTAAAAAAATACAATTACATAACAAATTAGTTGATAGCTCTTTGAACAAAGTTCCAAAACTGTTCATTTGGTTGAAACACTGTATTCTCACTGGTTAGAGGTCAATTGCACAACTTTTGACCTGATGCTGTGACCCTTGGAAATCCTGATCCTTGCATTAATTAAATACAAAGCTCACAGCCTAGGAAGGAGGGAGTTTTAAGTGCTTATATCTGACGTATTTTACAAACTGGTAGGTCAAATTTTCTTGGTGTTTCATGTAGTATCAGAATAGCCGAGAAACATATTTCATCACAATTGTGGGTGATTTAAACAGAGACTTACAATTTAAACAAAAGGTTGATTACAAAGCAGTATTTGTTATTAGGTTGTTTCAGGAGCTGTAACAGTTACTATTAAGCATATTGTGTAGTCATCTCCTGTACTCGAGTTCAGGATGCATTGAAAATAAAGTATTCACAATTTTGGAGGTAAATAATTATTGTTTATAAAAGAATCACCTTGAGATGTAAGTTAACCTCAATAACATTAGGTGTAGGTCAGAAAAAGAAATAAGGAAGTAAGAAGAGATGTTACATGATGAAAAGGGGTCCGGGAGGGGGGGGGGGGGGGTGATTCAAGGGTCATTTAGCATCAGGAAGAGTTGTGCAATGTGTAGATAATCAAAGCATTGCTCCAGTCTGTATACATGTAGACTTGCCACATACCAATTGGAGCTTGTTCACTGCATAAATGTAAAATTTATGTCATGAATTTGTTGAATGTCATTCATGCATATCATGTATATAAAGCAGTTGTGCATGATTTCTTAGTTACTAGTCACACACCACTTTGTACATACATGTATGCCAACCTTATTTTAATCATGAGCCCATACCTTTAATAATGAATGGGTTTCCAGCTTTTTACATTGGAAATTGTCCATATTGATAATAAAGGCCTGGATCTTTAATGGGGTTTAAATTCAAATCATAGTCTGTGAACTTTTAACCATTGTTCCAAAACCTCCACATTGGACCAAAAAAAGCATATATTCAGTTACAACTAAATTATTCATACCCCTTGTGAATTTGATGTTATGGTTGAATTAGGGCCTGTGTTGAATACTTATTAGATGTAATCTATAATTTGTGACATTCTTAAACAAAACATAAATGGGGACAATCAATTTTTCACATGCTTAAAAAAATCACACGACCATGCGCATGCTACGGTCTTGGAGATTTGAACCTTTGTACCATTTAACCTATGAGTTGCATGGCTTTACATTTTCATCATTGTCTGAACCGGCAAGTGTATGGCTATCCTTTGGCTTTAACAAAAATTCCATCTGGCTCTTTTACAGATTTTCTTACTGCACTTTTATGGTTAGGCTACATATGATAAAGTGGTGGAATTATTGTTTTAAAAAAAGTCATATAATTTGTAGTTCTTCAACTCCAAGATGTGTTTCAGTCATTTAGTTTTGAAAGTAGATTTTTTCTTGTACATGTACATGTACATTCATTTTTTGTTCTGATCATAATGCCTTTTGCAACGTGCATGAATCTGTTATTTTGTGTATATTATTCTTTTCTACTTATTTTTTTCTATTTTACTTATTTTAGAGAAGTGTTTAGTAGATGTCTTTTCTTTGAACACAGTAATGCAAACAAAGCAAATCGTTCTCTACCAACAGCAAGAAGAAAAATGATTTTGAACTTGTATTGATTTTATGAAGGGTCATGTAGGAGAGAGTGAAAGAGTGAGAAAGAGAATAAAAAGAGTGTTTAGGGAAGTATATTTATAGAACAGAGTGAAAGAAATTTTTATGTACTTTCATTTTTTAGTAGCAATAGTATTGTTTAGAAGTGAGTTTTTTAAAATTTATTTACATTCATTCCTTGTTTATGAGTTGCGTCTGTGAATTTCACAATAAGATTAAGAAGATAACAGTGAAATGAACGTTTATATTAAGTTGTTATCATTATTTTGTTGTTTTTTACGTGTTTCTGATAAATTCTACATGTGCATGTTCCACATTTTGTTCATTCATTCATACAAACTTTTCCTCAAATTTACTTTTTATGCCTCCGCCACCGAAGGTGGTGCCGGAGGCATCATGTTTTCGGGTTGTCCGTCCGTACGTCCGTACGTCCGTCCGTCCGTACGTCCGTCCGTCCGTACGTCCGTCCGTCCGTACGTCCCGTTTGACCGTTATCACAATATCTCAAGAACCATTTAAGATTTAAACTTAAGACTCGGGAATAGTATTTATCACCATAGGAAGACGATCTGATTAGATTTTGGAGTACGTAGGTCAAAGGTCACAGGTCACAGAGGTCAACTTATGAAATTCCTTGTATTGAGTTTGTTAGCGCGATATCTCAAGAACCATTTGAGATTTAAACTTCAAACTTAAGGATAGTATGTATCACCATAGGAAGACGATCTGATTAGATTTTGGAGCACGTATGTCAAAGGTCAAGGGTCACAGAGGTCAACTTATGAAATTCCATACATTGAGATTGTTATCATGATATCTCAAGAACCACTGGAGATTTAAACTTCAAACTTAGTGATAGTGTGTATCACTATAGGAAAACAATCTGATTACATTTTGGGTCACGAGGTCAAAGGTCAAAGGTCACAGGGCTCATTATGTATGCAAAAACAGCTTGTGATCGCGTTATCTGAACAACCGATTGATGGATTCCTGCCAAACTTTGGTCATGTATGTATCTTGCAGAGCTGATGAACTGATTAGATTTTGGGGTCACGAGGTCAAAGGTCAAAGGTCACAGGGCTCATTATGTATGCAAAAACAGCTTGTGATCGCGTTATCTGAAGAACCGATTGATGGATTCCTGCCAAACTTTGGTCATGTATGTATCTTGCAAAGCCAATGAACTGATTAGATTTTGGGGTCACGAGGTCAAAGGTCACAGCGCACATTGTGTATGCAAAAACAGCTCGTGATCGCCTTATCTCAAGAACCGATTGATGGATTCCTGCCAAACTTAGGTCATGTATGTTACTTGCAGAGCTGATGAACTGATTAGATTTTGGGGTCATGAGGTAAAGGTCAAGGTCATGCGGCTCATTATGTATGCAAAAATAGCTTGTGATCGTATTATCATTAGAACAGATTGATGGATTCCTGCCAAACTTAGATCATTTATGTATCTTGCAGAGCCAATGAATGGTTCATAAGATCAAAGGTCATGGGCTCATTATGTATGCAAAAATAGCTTGTGGACGCATTCTCATTAGAACTGACAGATGGATTACTATTTAACTCAGGAAATCTTGCAGAGCCAATGAACTGAGTAGATTTTAGGGTCATGAGGTCAAAGATCAAAGGGTCATATATGTATATGAGAAATTGCTTGTAATCACGATATTCTGAGAACATGTTAATGGATTACAATTGAACTTGAATTTGAAAAAATTTTCCGTTTCGGTTTGTAAAATTGCTCTATGACGGAGGCATCATTTTCGACTGCGCGCAGTCGAATTCCATCTAGTTTGTTCTATATGTTGTTATGGAAAGTAATCATATTTTGGCAGCACCATTATTATCTTACTTTCGTTGCATGCTATTGCTAATGAATATGCATGGTTCTTGTATATGTGCTGCAACTTTTATGTCTTCTTTGCACTCAGTAAAACCGAAAGAGATTACGATCCTTAAGATACATTTGAATACCGGTAATCAAAATGTATGTCTGTGTACAATATGGCCCAACCGATATTTTTGTTTATTTATCTTAAAAATTCATTATTTATTTTTTTAGACAGTGTATCAGTCCTTTTATGGTTTAATAACCTTTTGCACTATGACCTGTTTTCGTTTTTTTTGTTAATTGCTTTTTTGTCGCAGTAAAGTAAATGTTGGCATGTGTGTATATATATATTGTGTACTTACAATGTAGATACCTGTACTTAAAATAAACATAAAGATTGCCTGCTGAGAGTGAGTGAGAAGGGCTGCTAGTCGATGCCCCTGTAGTTCTCAGCAGGCAAAGCAGTAAAAGAACTCTTTTTTTTTTACTTGGCAGGATGATGAATTATCAACTAAATCAGTTATTTTATTGTTTTTGTTCTGCTTTCCAGTAATGGCTGTTGGTCGTCCCCAAGGCACAGCAGTGTACAGAGTAGCCCAGTATGCCAGGAGCTGTGGGGTACCTATCATTGCCGACGGAGGCATCACGACGGTCGGTCACATCACAAAGGCTCTTTCACTGGGCGCTTCCTCAGGTGAGTGTTTTTACAGAACTTGTCTCTATTTCATTTACTGAATAAGTTTGTAGGTAGTGTATTGCCTTTAAATCATTTTTCATGAAATATGGTGTGGATCAGCATTGTACTGCAACAAGAGTCATAGATTTTGTAGTATTTGTGTGAAAGATGTTCAATAACTGTTTTACCTGACTGCTAAGAAACCGTGTGTATGCTTGTGTAACTACATGTATAAAGCAACCAGGGAATTGACTTTTCCTGGAGAATTCTTGTTCTCTGATAGGGTCCAACTCAAAGTACAGTAGAATGGGATCCTCTTATGCCATTTGCTTCTTCTTCTTCTCTCCATTTGGCTAATTACCTGAATCCTTTGTCCACTTTGTGTTATTCAGTGATGATGGGAAGCCTTCTGGCGGGAACCACTGAAGCTCCTGGAGAATACTTCTTCTCTGATGGAGTCCGACTCAAGAAGTACCGTGGCATGGGATCGTTGGATGCCATGGAGAAGAACCAGTCCTCTGCCAAGAGATACTTCAGGTAGGCCACAAAATAAAAAGGAGATGTGAGCTTTTGCCTCAGCCACACCTTTGGGTATTTGGCTTGCATATTGCTGCGTATTTATGGCAAGCCGTTTTAACATTTATTCCTATTTCTTGATATCGAGGAGATTTTCTGTTGTAAAGCAATGGTAATTCTTCAAGAAATAGGAATAAATGTTAAAACGGCTTACCATAAATACGCAGCAATGCGCAAGCAAAATACACAAAGGTGTGACTGAGGCATTAGGGCAGTTTGCCTTCGAAACTCTACAAAGGGATGTCATTTTTTAGGCTGTAGCCTGTAGCCTGATTTTAGGCCCTGGTACCTCCCCATAATCCGGCTTTATATTGTTCAGTACATATGAGCTCATTAGATGAAAGGAACTGGTATCCCTGTCTATGAAAGAAGTATGTGAAGATGGAAAGTAGCTCTTGATTATGAAAATATCTTTGTATGGTTTGGAATGCTGAACATATTGTTTGAGTTTGAATCATGGTATCTGAGGACAAAATTGGAGCCAAATCTTCTTCTTTTTCTTTAAAATGCAATGGAAATTATCATTTCTCTTCTTCAGTTGATATGGGATGCAGTGATTGAAATGTTTGATATTCTTATTATAAATGTTATTATTAATCAATGTAGAGGTGTTATGATCCAGTTGATAAGTCTACAGACTGAGCCACAATGTTCGTGGTTCGAATCCCTGCCACAACACTAACATCCTTTGGCAAGACGTTAATCTACATTTGCCACACTTCAATTAGGTGAGGTAAATGGATACCTTGTAGGATTATTCCTTGAAATGCACTGTGTGCTGATAACGACTCCTAGAGCTAAACCTCTTTGGACGCGCATAGGGACGTTATATTATAATGTGTTGTGCACTTTACAAGAACAGATTATTATGATTAATTCTGTGTTCTTTGTTTCAGTGAGCGTGACAAGCTGAAGGTTGCCCAGGGTGTTTCAGGGTCCATCGTGGACAAGGGTTCTATCCACAAGTTTGTGCCATATCTCATTGCAGGAATCCAACATGGCTGCCAAGACATTGGAGCACTAAGCCTCACCGTTCTAAGGTAAGAGCAGTAAACAGATAATATACAAAACATCTGTCAGTTTAATAAAGATTTCATTTAATCATTTGTATGGCAACAAACGGATCACAATTTGTTGAGCTTATTTATCTTGAAGTATAAAATTAACCAATTACCTTGGGGATCGTGGTGGCTCCTATGGAAATCAGGGAATTCAGTAGTCAATGGGTTGAAAACATCTGCTTAAAGGGATTGGGTGAAACATAATCCTGGATTTAGCTCATGCTGCAATGATAATTATAAACCTGTAGGTCAGTCAGGAACCCCATGACTTTTACAAGCTGATCGCATGTCTGAATATCAAGATATTTTTTTCATAACACTACAGTCTATTGGGGAAAACGAGTATGGTAAAACCAGTCACTCAAAGATTTTTACTTTTTTGAGACACCACTTGATCATTTTGAAGCGCAACTTTTGTAGGGCTTCAATATTACACCATATCACATGATCACACGATGCCGTTAATCCAGAGTTCGGGGGGGGGGGGGGAATTATGTTTACAAAAATTGTAATTTTGTCTCTGTTCACTCATGTGTACAGTACCAAAGGAAGCGTAGAGAACATTTATTAGCTCTTTCTCTATCTCTGTGAAATCATTATTCTTGAGATCGATAAGGGAGAGACAATCCATGTGATCAGATATTTACTCTTTATCTCCTATCATCCAATCTCTCTCCCAGAGAAAAGATGTATTCTGGCGAAGTTCGCTTTGAGAGAAGGTCACCTTCAGCTCAAGTAGAGGGCGGTGTTCACAGTCTTCACTCGTAAGTTGTCTCTGATTTCTTTTTACGGCTAGGTTATTTGCAACTTCCATAAGAAATATCAAACAGGATACATATACTCTGTAACTTTTTATATTTTCTTTGAAAAGTTCAGGAATCAAAATTAAATGATTTGAGGAAGCTATGGACTTGTTATCAATTATGTGTTCTGTATATTTTTTCAGATTTTTTTTCTTCTTCCTTTTAATGCTTTATCTTTTCACTGATGGACTGTCCTGTCTGTTTTTAATATTTATGGGAACAATGGTGTAACATAGTTCTAATAAATAACATTTTGATATCTGGGACCTGTTTCACAAAGCCTTTTTCCAATGACAAATGACAAAAATCAGTGACAAATCTGTTGATAACCAATCAGAAGTAAGGATTTCAGTAGCTTATAACAAAAACTGTCATTTGTCACTAATGACAAGTTTTGTGAAACACCCCCCTGGTCTTAATCCTCGTGCTACATTCTTCTCTTATTACTTACAGGTTTGAAAAGCGTCTGTACTAAGCGGCCAGCGACCAAGGTTAGGCAGACTCCTTCCTCTCATCGCCATCTTCACAAATCGAGGAAGGCTGGATGCGTCCATTTTGGTTAGCCATAGTGCACAGATGGTGTCTATGTTTATGTGAACAATGTGTTTGTTTATCTCAGAGTGATATTGTACTAGCCAAGTCTATTTTGATATACATTATGATATGATGTGAAAGATCGATGTCTACTTTTATGACTGTCACAAAACAAAGTATGATGCAATGCAGAAATATAAAGGTAACAAACGGTAGAAAAAGATGAAAAATAAGTATTATTTTAACAAATAAGTGAATTTGCTTTCGTCTAGGCTATACAAAATGTGCTGGTTCTTGTAGCCTTTGTCAAGATATTGTATGAACAAAATCTGTTCCGTTTCTTTTTTGTGTCCAAAGCTCTGGGTCTGATTTGTCTCATTTGATCACTCTGTATGATTCTTGTGTGTGTAGAGGTATCATTGTACAGCTAAAAGTTCATGGTTATCCACGTACATACACATACACACATACATCCTCTGTAGATAATAAATGAACAGTTCATGAGGAAGTTTTTTCACGGATCCAACTTCTCTTTTTTTCTTTTCTTCTTCCTTTTACACCAATTGAATGTTCTACTTGTAGGCTTCCTAGACATTTGTCAACCTTTCACACACGGCTTTATTCTACTTTTATTTCCACTACTTAAAGTCATTTTTTAGATAATTTGCAATCTAAATGTCATATTTGCATTTATATTAATGGCCCTCATTATGCATTTGGTGTGAAAAGGAAAAACAAGAACTCTTTGGTCAATGTGTGATATAGGGTCGTTGTTTATTCATATGAGCACTGTTTTTAAGTTTCGGCACATTATACATACATCATTAACTTATTTATTTATTTCAAGTTGGTGCATTCACTACTTATACTGCAAAACAGCACAGGCATGGCATTTTGTCTGCATTAGATGAATTAATATTCCTGTGTTTGAAAATGCATGGTTGTGGCTTTGGATAGGGGCCAATTGAAAGGGTTTTGTAAATGTAGTTTAGTTGCAGAAATATATCAAGTGGAAAAATGAGAGGAAAAGTGTCCTGTTAAACATCACCAAAGGTTTCAAAATTGCATGGACTAAATATGAGCATGAAACAATGACCAAAATCACCAAATCCTCCTGTTTTCTGATGATTTACTTTGAAACACACAAGTCAGAGTTTGATAAGTAATTTTGAATATGTTGGTGCAATTTTAATTGTTTACTTTTAATATTTTGTTTTCATGGCAGTCGGCTAATTTAGCCGACAAAATAGATGAAAATTCTATATTTTTCGTACCAGAATTATGATTCAACCTGATGAGTGACAACGTAGGGTATTGCACATTTCAGGACTGGTAAAACCACTCACTTCTTGAAAATCATATGTTTTGCTAACGGTGCTTTAAATTCATCAAGTCGAAAACGGTCAATATCGATATTCAATTTCTAATATCAAACTTTATCATAGATTAGATTGATCACATAGGATTATATTTTCTGATCTCGGTTGACGTCGAAGAAAAAAAAAAAGTACCAATAAAGAATGGATTTAAAATGTTACAAAAGATTAGTACTAAGTATTTTGCTTTTTTTCATCTGCTTACATCATTTGATGAAGTAAATATCAATCATGTTTATTGATAACTTTGAATATCAGGTGATGAGTGCAAGAAATCTATGAAAGAGTGCCACAAGACCTTATTTTATTTGAAATTGCATCATTATATATTATACGAGCTAGTGAAATCTTCTCATGTAAATACTTCTTTCTTGAAAAAGAGTTATGTCTAATCATGGGTCTTGTGGGCAAATGTTTTCTTTTTTGAGCGTTGGAAATCTCCAGAATGAACTAGCTCACTATTCCTGTCGTATAATTCATATTATCTTTTTCTGTGCTTGAGGTATCAAATAGAGCCGAATTGAACAAATGGAAGATTTGCCTTGTGGAAGAACTGCACAGATTATTTTGTTGACGAGGTATTAATAGATCAGTTCGGATATATTCAAATCAAATACATAATGTTGTACTATGGTACTTTGCAGTTAGCTGAAAGCTTTATCTGCCCATGCACAGATTGTAAGTACATTCAACTGGTATATTGTATGTTATGATAATACCATCTTGCAAACATGTCTTTGTGCATGATGTATTACAAAGAGTACATGTATGTAGGCATAATGTAACAAATCTTAAGACATGCCTGTTTAGCATGCAGACCCCCCCCCCCTCCCACACACACACCTCACACACACGCAAAATGAATCTGAACATCAAGAAACAATACTTAGTCTGGATCACTGGTATTTTGTCAATCATTATAGAGCGCACAAAGGATACTTTATTATTGTGCATTGTTTTTTAATATAATTATGTTGTTTATTGTTAATTGAAAGGTAACAAGGAATAACCTAGGATGTATTTTAAAATTGATATTGTTTTTGTTGAAAAGCAAACAATCTCTCAGTGTATCATCTGCTGAGAGCCAGAAGGGCATTAATTCATGTATGTAAACACAGAGTTAATACCCTTCTAGCTTAGTGAATGGACAATATTTTTAAGGATCTGTTTTTGTGTGTGTTTAAGAGAGAGACAGAGAGAGAGAGAGAGAGAGAGAGAGAGAGGGGGGGGGGGGATGTAATGATTTTATGATGAATTATGTGTATTGGTAAGAAAAGTAAAGTGATACATGTACATTAATCTTCAGATGTAGAACTTTTTTTAAAAAAGAGAGATTATTGTATGTCATGTGGGCAACATGAATTATACATGTTTTTATGGTTTGTCTATGTTGTTATTTGTCTATGTAGTTAGCAATACAACTGCAAAGAGGAATTCATGCAGACTGAAATTGAAATATGACTATAATTATAGTGTTTATAAACATGTCTTAAAACAAGAACAAATGTAGCAAACTTAGATTTTTATTTACATGTACACTTTATGATTTTCATTCCAGAGATATTGTAATATTATTATGTTGTAATTTGGATTTAATTGGTGATTTTACCTTTGTGTTTTTATGGTATGAATTATTGTGCACATTGTAGAAAGTACAATGAAATGTTGAGTATATAATGAAGGTATTAAAGCTTCAACAATTTGTTCAATCCTGTCACTTAGAATCTCCTAAATCCTGCATGTATATGATGACACATACAGGTCCCAAGTAAGTCCAATTTTAAAACTTGAAGTGTGTTGCAGGTTACGAGTATATGTAAATATTCATCCTCTATATCTTCATCTCCATGTTCTATTTGTTCCTCAGTGTATAGCCACATGATTGAGTACCCTGTTTGAGATTGTTTGGCTTTTTGTTACCCAATTATGCTTTACAATTGTTAAAAACAATTTTTTGTTTAGACATTATGGAATTTAAGACTTATCTAATAGCAGTACTGACTTGAGAAACATGTGCAAAGAGCGATACTGAGATCTTCACCTCGGCATGTTTGTTCAGAAAATGTGTTACATTTTATGTTCATGTATGATTAACCTGCATTTCAACCCATCTCCTCAAGGTCTTATATTTTTAAATTTTTTGAAATTTTGAACTATTAAAAAGTACTACATGTATATTGTGAAGAGCTATTAGAAATGTAGCTCGCTTCTTTTAATTTTTTGTGCTCAAATCTCTTTTCGATTGCTTTCTTTCACAACGGTTCAGTTTGAATTATTTGAATATTGGTATGCATGTATTAGTTGCTTTTTATTTGTTATATTTTCTTGTTCTGTGGTTATTATTGGTATATTTTTTGGCAAAATAAAATGACACCTACACTGGTTAGACAGAATCAAGTTTTACACAGTCCATTGGTCAGATACTATGTATTGTTATCGACTGAAATTGTTTAGTATAGTTTGAGAGAGAGAGAGAGAGAGAGAGAGAGAGAGAGAGAGAGAGAGAGAGAGAGAGAGAAGGAGAGAGAGAAGGAGACAGTGATAGAGAGGGAAGGAGGGGGGGGGGGGTAGAGTGAGGTGGCATTAGCAATAAAAGATATATTTTATATGCTGTATAGTACACTGGCGGCTCAACACTGAACAAACTGTTTAAAAAATCTTGACATGCTAAAGTAAGAAGTTTCTATTTCTTGTTTTCTTTGCCTTCACTTTACTTTCCCTCACTTTCTTTTTCTCTCCCCCCCCCCCCCCCCCGTTTTGATGCCTACCTCTTTATGCCCCCTTCATGATCAAGTGCTACTCGTGCCACATTGAAAAATGCCCCCTTGATCCTGCTAATACATGTCGCAGGTTATTACAATAACGGTATAATTATTGTTGCCCAAGACTTTCTCTCTGGTGCTTCTAAAAAAGAGAGAACGCTTCAGAATAGATTTTCTCTCGGATGATATCAACAGAACAAACAAGTGAAATTCAGGTTCAAATTAATTTTTATTTCCTATTAAATCGAATCATATCAAACCAAATTTATTGCATTAGAATCCAAAATTTCTGGTCATCTTCAATAATAGTGCATACAAACAAAGATTAAAAATATATGTTGCAAAAGGAATTACTAAAAATTCACTTAGTATACAAGTACTCTATAACGCGTTTTGATATTATCATCAATGTATAAGTAAGGAGATGTCAAATGAATATTCTAAATTGAGTTTCAAATCGTCGCCGAAACGAACAAACAGATAAACAAATTAAATAAATAATTAAAAAACATATGATTAGAGGAAAGTATCTGGCAGATGCCGATCGGTTGCCAAATGTAATACAAAAATTGTCTAATCATCAAAGATTTTGGTGAACTAATTTGCAACCGCTCGTGGAATTTTTGGCGAATAGTTGGCAGTTGTTCGGCGAAACAGCTGGTCGGAGATCAATGGCCGATGTTTGTAAGACATTCGGAAAGCTTAAAACTACAGGGGCTATATAATTATATATGATATTATTTATATTGGGGCCGAAATCACGAGATCCTAAAGCAACATATGCGATGGAGCAAAGCGACCGAGGATTAGAAAATGATTGCGTCTTTATCCATGAAAACTCGATTCTAATACAATACATAATACTTAAGGATCATGAATTTTCTTCCCTTTCTTCCTTTTCTCTTTGTGTATTCTATTCTTATTTACCACTTGAAATATAGCTTGTACTTTTGTGTTTGTTTATGTAACAATTGCATGTTAGATTGTTTCAGTTTTGCCTATTCTTCCCATCTATCTACCTTACCCGACTTTCCAATTTCCATTGTAAACGTGTGAATACTGCCCTCACGATTTAAATATCTCTCCCTCTCTCTCTTTCCATTTCTCTCTCTCTCTCTCTCTCTCTCTCTCTCTCATTCACTCGGTAATTTTTTTTCTTTATACCTTTCTATCCACCATCCCTCTTGGTGTCCACATCTACCCCTTCTCTTATCCTTCCCGAGCTCTATCTGGTTGTAGTTTCAAAAATGGAACTATGCTAGAGCTTTGGGGAGGCTGTAATGAACGTCCCACTCAGATTGAACACAAGCTCTATAGAAATTAAATCATACAAACCGTTTAAAAAAAAAGTTTCGTTGATATTGGACAATTTTGATCTTATACCTTACATCACACAAAAACAACATATTGGACTACCAAATTTGTCACTCTTGGTATCATTATTTATGAGAAAAGGTTGTTCTTCCGCTGTTACCAGTGAATTTGACCCCATATTAGTGGAAGTATGCTGGTCCGTTTTTATTGGGCCACCCTGTGTAATTAAGTACGCTAATGATATATGTCTGTTTGAGAAAAAAGTTCAGATAGATTTCAAATCGTAACATATAAATGACATTATTTCTGCTTTATTACGAAAAAGCCAATAGTGAATCCAGTTTATCCTTTTCGTAATATAAATTAAATATAAACGAGAGTCTTCATGCATGGCTGATTGTCAACGAAACGGAGTTAAGTCTTTTGTCAAATCTGCTTTTTGATACGGCAGGCAGCCAGTGAAAACGAATTCGTTTAATAAAATTATGGAAATGCAAGCACTACTTTAAACAAACAGAACTTTGTCATTCCTCGCTCATTTTTCCTGATTGAGGTGTCATATGAAAGGGCAGAAACTCAACTTTCTAGAAATGTGACTTTTTCTTCGAAATTCAGATACCGCCCGCCAAATGTCTTTTTGGTTTCCTTCCTTCGAATTGCTTTTAATCACTCATGCGTGAAATATGCATTATCTGAGTAGCATCACATGAAAGAGGAGACTAAGTTTTCCAAATATGTATCATTCATTAATTATAGTTGTGATTAAGTTATGATAGAACATCGATACTTCTCGGTTTCGTTTTTTCTGGGACGCACTGTATATACAAATTAATAAAATTCATGAAATTCGCTTACAGCTAACAGTTGCTTAATTCTATTCCACAATCATCATAGGGCTGGAGGGAAATATAGAAGAGAGGTAGGGAGGATAATAGTGCAGACAGCACAGGAGATCCAAGAAAAGTGTGAGATAGAGACAGACAGAGGGAGAGAAAGAGAAAAAAGGGAGAGAGGGAGAGAGAAAGAGAGACAAAGCGAGATATATATATATATATATATATATATATATATATTTATATATAAAATATAATGCTGAGGATGAGAGTGTATATCAGACATATCGAAAACAAGGTAAAAAGTACAATTTCGACAGAGAGAATACTGGTTGTAAAAATTAATAAATTACAATTTACATTTTCATTGGTGAGTTATGGATAACATATATTGTTATCCATGAAAAGAGGTAAGAAAAATATATTCCAACTTTATGAGCAACAGTGTACATGCATTAGAGAAGAAAAGTAGAATTCTACTCGAAATGAGAATGGTTGACGGGTTAATGGTATTGTGATCAAGCTATGAAATGTACGACATGAGAGAGGAATCCCCCCCCCCCACCTATAACAAAAAACAAAAAAAAGAAAAAAACAACAACACACAACTAGATTTGATTCCCGCTGTGAATCATGATATCGATATGTGTATTAGGCCTAAAATAAAAACTTGTTGTATTGCCCTTTGCGACCGACCCAAAAATCTGAGAATTTACCGTCGGCATTTAAAAAAAAAAAATTTTTGTAAACCATTTTTAATTTAAATTTTTTTTTATTAATGAATAAATAAATTGTTTGTTGGAATAAATGGTATATATTATAAGTGCATAAAAACAAATCATTCCTAAATTCTCACTCGTCTTCTGCCCTTGTTTCAAAATCCTACTAGCGTAAACATCTCGATCAACACAACATTGCAAACCATGGATTATTATGAGGTGAAAAAAATATGAATGGAATCATGACGCTGAAACACATGTATTGCCCTTTGGGTGCCAAAACATGGGTCGGTCGGTCGGAAAAGTTTTTTTGTCGCCCTCTTTGGGCCGATATGTTTCAGTTTTTAGTTTTTATTGCTGTTACTGTACAGCAATAAAAACTAAAAACTGAAACATATCGGCCCAAAGAGGGCGACAAAAAAACTTTTCCGACCGACCGACCCATGTTTTGGCACCCAAAGGGCAATACAACAAGTTTTTATTTTAGGTCTTACTGTGAACGTTAACATGTAAAGATACTGAACTATCATCTCAGAACAAGACAGAAAGTTTTGTTCCAATTTCATCAAACATTATTTTCAAAATAAAGAATAGTGATACTTTGCAAAATGTCGACGCTATTTCTAACATGAATGGATTCATTCAAAAATAACACTGAGGAAAAGACCGCAGTACAGTCGTGATGTATAGTCTTTAAGTTGCCAAATTGCTGGATTTTGACGGCTTTTTCCCGATTTGATAACTTTTTCAGATCGGGGTGATCGGCATGGTCTTTGTAAAGTCGCAGAGCTGTGTGTACAGGGTATTAAGATCACAACAATTCGGGGTTTTAGTATTCTTATCATATTGTTTAGATTATGATAATTGCAATTTTTTCGGAAATCGGATCGCATGCAGGAGGTTGTATACCCGCCCCCCCCCCCCCCCACTCAGAGGTCGGAATGACCGCATGCGTGTTGCCAAAATGTCCGGTAAAGGGGTACTTTTCGTGCGACAAAGTCCGGCCCGAGAATTGTAAGAAAAGGGGTGTATTTGACTTTTCACCCGGAGATTTCTTTAAAAAGGGGGTGTTTTTCTTTTTTTTTTCTCATCTCTTTGGACTCCTGAGAAATTATTCCGAATTTAGGGGGGTACATTGAGCATTTTTTCTGATTTAGGGGGGTCTCCAATGCAAAAAAAGCCCGCGAAAAGCCCGCGAAAGGGGGGGTTCGGAAATGTTGGCAGTCCTCAGATAGGGGGGTGCTTTCAAAAAGAGGGTACGAGCATTATGCGTACCCTAAATAACACTGAGTGGGGGGGGGGGGGGGGGGCGGGGTTGTATAGTGTGCAATGGGCCTGACGAGTACATATTTTTGCTGAACGATTATGACATAAAATGGCATAAAATGTGTATCAGACAAACACAATTTTGTAAGCATTTCAAAAGCAAAGAATTTTGACTCAGTCAAGATGTCAATAATGTTCATAAAACCCTTATTACCCATGAACATGAATACTTAAGATTTTTAAAAATCGTCTATTTGCATAACTTCGTTTGTGCCATCATCATCAGAATATCAATAACAATCCATTTTTATATGGCGTTTAATACAAAATGTCTCAAAGCGCTTTACAAATAAATTTTCTGCTCACGTTTAATCTAGTCTGTCACGCACGGCTTTTGGTTAGTCATTTGCTTCCTTAGTGCTTTGAAAAAAAGAAGTCTGTCGCCATCCATGCCATCATAATCATTCGCAACCTTCTCGCATAGTTCTTGTGGTGCCATTCGCAACTTCATCCCCGTGGATTGAGCCTGTACCTGTAAAAATAAAACGCAAAAAGACAACAACAAAAATAATGTTAACACAGTCATGTACACCTTTGTCGGGGGGGGGGGGGGGGGGGGGTCATCCAAAGTAGACTTTCAGACAGCCTACTAGATTAACAGTCCACTAAACCGACATATAAGGAAAGGTTGAAAAAGACGGTCTAGTGGGTCTAGTGGACTGTGTTTGTCTCGAAAGTGGTCGGTATCTGTCCCTATCGTAGGCCTACGTGAATTTTCTCTCCATTGTCATGGGATATTTTTTGGATACACCATAGCTTATTAAGAGGTGTTGTGGTTTAGTAGAAATCACAATGCACTAACGTCCTTTCGCAAGACGTTAATCCATATTTAATTAATTTCATTTCATTTATTCATTTTTCACATTCCAATTTAAAACAACATGTAGAATGCAAAATAACGTACATTATAAAATACAAAGGAATAGTAAATAAAATGACAACAGAAAAAAGATAGTAAATAACAATGGAGGAAATATGGTAAACTAGTACATGTATGTAGATGGGGAAAACAAAAGCAAAAATTGCTTGTCAGGGTTATACCCCTGAATTAATATAATATCATATTGTATATTTAACAATAAATATTTTCTTAAGTTTGTTTTAAAGCTTTAAAGTGGTTCCGAGTTTTCAATGTCACCCGTTAATCCATTCCATAGGACTATGCCTAACTGCCTCACAATGTGTTGTCATTCGGAGCTTTTCATAGATTGCAAGACCTAGAAATTGCAGATGCGTTGAGTCAGACTAGTTTTAACACTTAGAACTTTAACATTTAATAAATCCCTGTCAAATTTTGTGTTTAGGGTAGTAAATGCATATATTTTTTTCTCAGCCATTAACTTTAAACCAATAAAATAAACTTGTTTATTTCTATATTATTTGTTTGGATTTCAAATCTGAATCACTTAAAAAACGATCGTGTCATCTGCAAATATAGTATATGCGAAACCTCTGACACATAATTAGGAAGACTTTTTACATGAATGAGAAAAAACAGGGGCCCGTGAATAGAACACTTCTACAATTTACAAACTTTTTTTCTATCCTTTAAATAATCTTTAATCGCGTGAAACACTAATCCCCTAATTTCAGAAAATCTGAATTTGGTAAGTAACAATAATGATGATTAGTTGCAATCACAAAGTTTTGTATGCTCTTTATTATCAAGAGCATTCAACACCCATCTCACTAAAGTTATCTGTTGCCTGTCTGGTATTGATCTCGTTTGTGTGACTGAAAAAATATCATCAATTCTGTTTTTTGTTTTTTTTGTTCGCCTAGGCATCTTTTCCCTTGGGTCAATACTGACAAAATATGTCCGAGACCCGTCGAGTTAAACACATCTGGCAAAATAGAAATTTTAGGCATATTGCTCGTTGGAACCAATGGGAAAGTTGTCCAGTAATACATAATTTTTTTTAAAATCGTTATTCCTGGTGGTCCCCCTTCTTTTCTAACAAAACATGGGGGACATTTGATATGATGTCCCCCCCCCCCCCCGCCCCTCCCCCCGCCGATGGCTCCATGACAATCCTTCTAACACTGGATTAATCTTGCACTGGAAACATTTAAATAATCTTAAAGCATTTGGTACATCTATCCCATGATATATAAATTGTGGCACAGGGATATTATTCGCATGTCGCATAAATATCACTAAGTGTTAAAAAGTGTTTGATTTCCCTATAACACTAACCTGAATTTTTGCGGATACTTCAAGCTCGTACAGAATATAGAAGGCGTCGCATGCTCTTTTACCAACAGTGAGTACCCCATGATTACACATCATCAAGACACTTTTATCACCGAGAACCTGGTTGAAAGAGGGATCGAAAGGGAGCAAAAGTTTAAGATGAGTGCCAGTATTTATGTCACCAACGCCTGGAAAACCTGAAGTATCATACTGAAATTGCAACGTTCAATATAATACATGGGCAGTGCTTTTTCTTTTTGGTACGGACTCCTTTAAGTTTGAATGATTGAATTTGAGTCGTCTGCAGAACCGATATCTTTTGAAGATCAACCTATTGGCTGTTTTGGCTTGTTAATTAATCCAATTGCAATTGCATACCCTCCTATTTTTGCAAAAAGAACAGCTTGGAATCAGAGTTGTACTTTAAAAGCCAGGGGAGTACTCTGGATGTGGAAGTGGCTTCATCGACTGACTTGACCCCAAAAGGAATTAAAAACAATATTCAGGAAAATGGTCAAACGCAGGGTTGAGTTTCACGTTTTGTATCGAAGGTCAGACATGACGAGAGTCTGTCATGGTAAGAGTTACGTTTGTCTTGGCGGCTTATTTTAGCTGGCTGCTATAAAAGCATGCACATATGCTTCTAAGTAAGCAACCAAATTCATTATGGTGTGGCTCAAATGGTAGTTGAGTTGGCACAAATGGTAGTTTAGTTGACACAAATATAGGCTTATCATTTTTGTATTACCGGTGTATCATTTGCCCTCGAGACGTCATTTTGACTACGTTCTCACCTGCCACTGGAGCCGGATATCACTCGCATAAATATGTCTCGTGATAATATGTTGCAGCGACGTCATGAAACGTCGGACAAAATGACGCCTCGTGACATGAAAAATGTGTTATAGTGATGGGTAGCATTAGCGGGAAGCTAGAGATTGCACTGTGATCATGATAGGAAACGAAAGACTTTTTCATCTACTTACCTTAGCCAGTCTGTACCCTTCATCATCAGCATGAGCAAATCCTGTGTAACCGTGATCAAACGCCATCTTTCCATAGAAAAACATGCTTCCCTGCGAAAGTCCGAATTTGAAGGGTTCTGGATCATCCACACAAGCTGAATTTACCATAACATATCAAGACATTAGAAAACAAAGAAAACAATAGTGTTTGAATGAACAAAAAAAAAAGAGTTATTGTAAGACAGTGAAACATAAATTCCATTTAGGCCATCGAAACAAATAATTACTAACAATTTACGAAAATGCAGTCAATAAGAAAACGAGTATATAACAGATTGCATTAAAATAATGCCTCAATATTTTATTTATTTATTTTCTTAGGGGTATAAATCTAGTAAGCTTCCGAAAATTTGTGATGCTATACAATTATCTATTAATACTGCTTACAATCTGAGCTTACCCAAGGTGGTAGTATATGATTGATGTGTGTGCATTATGCTAGTTGTACCGTCGATGGGGAAACGTGTGCGATGGATAGCACGGTGAATTGCATTTGCTGTTTCGGCGATTTTACCTTCTCCTTCGACTACCTCTCCGGTCTCGAAGTCGATGCCGATGAGACAGGATTGAGTGACCTAATGCATGTCATTTAATAAATTCATAAGAGAAAATAGTAAAGAAAGAAAAAAAAAAGAACGAAAGGGTACGTTTAAAGATTCTTCCTCCACATACAAGTCCACTCGATCTCTAGTGATCTCTTTTGATCTCTCTCTATATCTCTCTCGATTTCACGCGATCTCTCTCGATCTCCCTTGCTCTCTTGATCAGTCTCGATTTCTCTTGATCTCTTTCGATTACACTCTGTCTATCTCGATCGCCCTTGATCTCTCTTGATCTCTTTAGCTCTTTCTCTCTCCCTTGATCTCTCTCGATCTCTCTCGGTCTCTCTCGATCTCTCTCGATCTCTCTCGGTCTCTCTAGATCTCTCCTAATTTTTATCGATCTCTATCATAGAGATATATATCTCTATGATCTCTATAGATCTCTCAAACTTTCTCAATCTTTCTAAGTCTTTTGCAAGGGGACCCCCCCCCCCACTCCGTGAACGGAGGGATACCATGCGTGTTCCCAAACTCTCCGGCTCGTAACAAAAGAAAAAGGTCTACTCGTATTGACTTTACAAACCGGACTTTTGCTGAAAGGGGGTGGGGGGGTGCTGAAAAAGGCTCGTATAACAAACAAAAAAGGTCGACCCGTATTGACTTTACACACCGGACTTTTGCTGAAAGGGGGGGGGGGGGGGTGCTGAAAAAGGCTCGTATAACAAAAGAAAAAGGTCGACCCATATTGACTTTACACACCGGACTTTTGCTGAAAGGGGGGGGGGGGGGGAATGCTGGGAACACGCATATGCGTACCCTAAATAACACTGAGTGGGGGCCGGGAAGGAGACACACTGAAATACATGCATTTAAAGCGGAACATGCTCTTCCAAAAAAATTGAATGGGCCTAACAATATTCCATGTTTTGATCGTATTCTTGAAAGTAAGTCACACTGCATTAAAGGAAACCTCACCCCAAGAGATAGCTTTACTTATTCAGAAGATTTATTATATTCGTGACCATTCTTTTACAAGATTCCCCTCCAAATTGCTTGAGAGAGGCATAAAGCAAGAATAATGTACAGTTTCTCAGCATGACATGGGCATCGCCATATTATGATAACGTTACGTTCTATTTGAATTACCAAGTAAATATATTCAAATTAATGAATGCTTCCTTCCCAAGTCTGTGTAGTGATGAAGCATTTGATTTACCTGCTATTATCCTTTGCACTACAATTGCCAGAACGCACATTGCATAAATAAGTTGGTGGTAATTTTAAATTTTTTTAGCGATGATTTTTCCTCATTGAAAAGTAAACGTTTTGTTATTGAATTAAAAAGTCTTTCCAACTAAAACTTGGTGCATGAATCAGCATGATAAATGTATAACTTTAAAGTTGATACTCTAAGACAATCCCAAATACTGAGATAATTACATAAACAGAAAGCTTTTAACCCCCATAATAACACCAAATGGTGTCCACCCGACAAAACAAGTTTAGAATAATGAATTTATTCGAGTAAACTCTACCAAAACATCTAAGTCTGAGACCCGGAAGTGCACGTAGAGTCGGGCCTCTATCCGTGACGTCACGAACGGGACTCATGGGCTCAGTGAGAGTGAATGGCAGTGATATCCCTACGTAAATGCTATCCTGTCAGAGCTTAGATTTGTTGTTGTTAAGGAGTATATTTGATGGATTTTCTGTTTTCATTTGAATGAAGAATAACGAAGCAACATTTTCCAGTCGCTGATTTGTTTTTATATCCTCATATTCACCTATTTGGTAGAGATTTAAGACGAGTTTACTGCTTAGGAATTAAAGTTAAATCGTCGACGTATGAATAGGCGGATGCATTATATTGTCATCAGATAAGGTATAGGAGCAGTTTTGTAAAACGAATAGGTCTAGAACTATGATAGTAATTATCATAGATGTGTGTGACTGCCTCAAAAAATGATACAGTACCAGTTAAACATTTTATGTTGTAAAATATCAAACTTGAACGAGATCATGCAAGCGCGCTTCCTCTATAATATTTTGGCGAGTGACGCGGCTCTTGCATGAACGTTCGTGAAGCGAGCAGAATCGGGAGGTAAGACCAAGCCGCTGCTCTATAGGCGCTGCTTGCTTGTGATGGAACGTACGTGCGCTAGTTATATGTTTATCGGCAATTGCAAGAGAATGAAAGCGACGTTGCCAGCTAAGAAAAACAACTAACAAAGACTTGCTCCTGACTTCCGGTGTCAGAATTGGTAGATGAAGGATTTTCAGGGCCAAGGAAGGCGAAAGACATGGGGAAAAAGGAAGAAGAAACCATCGGGAGATCGCTGTAGTGTATGGTAATGAACTGTGCATGGGTAGACAGCTACTGTTCACTCCGTGCCTGGGCCGATTTCAACACCAAAACAAAAATTACATGGTGAAAATATCGACTAACAGCACATCGTTGGCTGGTATATGTCAAAATTTTTAAAAGGGGAATTGATATTAATACTATGAAGTACTAGGGGAAGGTAAAGAATTGTACATAGAATTATAATTTATTAGACTTTTCAGCCTTTGAAACAAAAATATGCAGAAAATCGTATCACTCTGCACATGTTTGCTATGGAACATCCGGGTACGTGAATATACTCTTTCCCGGACGTGAGGTCATAAATAATAGACCAGCGCCGTGACTGATTTTCTATGCAAAGAGAGGCGGATATTTTCGACATTTCAATTGAGGATTTCGAGTAGACAGAATTTTTTTGTGATATACTAAGTAATTGAAAAACTTAAAAATAACATATATTTGACGTAGGTAACAAATTAAGGGACATTTATTTGCTTAGAGTATCAACTTTAACTATACGTCACATTTTCAAGGAAATGGCTGCGCCCATCATCATTATCTCATTTTTCAAAATGCCTACAATTATTCTTTAGGGTGAGGTTTGTTTTGAGATTACATGAGTGAAAGTATTACTCTTTTTGTTTTGTACCTCGTCCCAGAGCAATCCATACGGAACTATAAGCATAACATCTCCCTCTCGATCTTTGGCAGGCGCCCTCTGCGTTATATGGTTGAAGATACCATAATTGAGGTTGTAGTAGTTGCAGGCACGATAGGCTGTGGCTAAGTCAACCCGAGCTTCGTAGTTGCGTTCTGCTCTAGTCTTTTCAGAGGCCATCGCGCTGGAGGAATTAGTTCGTTATTTTCAGGTCGCCAAGGAGAGCTAAAGAAGAAGAATAAAGACTTCGAAAAAGCAAAACATCGACAATAAATTAAAGAAATATAAAATATGCTTGACAAACAAAGGACTAAGCCACGAAGGCCTATGGCGGGCGGAACGTGTCATATTCACGACAACTATACAACTATACATCCATTCGATGGACGTATAGTTTTAACCAATCAGATCGCTGGAAACTGTACGACCATATAACTATACAAATATAATATACGACTATACGGCTATGCATCCATTGGACGCAAGTATAGTTTCCAGCGTGCGGGCCAAAGTGCCGTAATAATATACGACTATACAACTATATACGACTATGCAGCCATCGAATGGAGGCATAGTTTTAACTAATCAGAACGCCGCAAACTGTACGTGTTTATACAATGGTATAGTGATATACAACTGTGTAAAAAAGTAAAAGTCTAGCTGTAAACACGTATAGTCTAATTGTAAACAAGTATGGCCGGGCCTGCGAGAGCAAAAAAAAACCCTGATCAGGGGTTTTAACTACTGCACGTGCAGTAGTTAAAGCTACTGATCAGGAGTTTTTATGCTCGCGCAGAGAGAAACTAGTACACGTGCAGTAGTTAAAACCCCTGGCTGTATAGTCGTATAGTCGTATGGTTGTATAGTTGTATAGTTATGGCACTTCGGCCCACACGCTGGAAACTATACGTTCGATGGATGAATAGCCGTATAGGTCGTATAGTTGTATAGTCGTACAGTTTCCTGTGTTCTGATTGGTTAAAACTATACATCTGTCGAATGGATGTTTAGTTGTCATGAATATGGCACGTTCCGCCCGCCATATCCGACACAGCTGTGAGCTATGAGCCAGAGCAATATAACACTGAGCTCCTATAGGAAATATTTTCATTCAGATGGTCATATCTCAGCCAGTACTGAACCTTTTTAACTGGTTTTCGACACTTGGACGTTATTTGTTATGCTCTTTCGGAAAATGAAGAACAAACCCCACACCCCCTCTAGCGACGCCCCTGTGTATAGGTAACAAGTGCATTTAGGTCAACTTGTCATTCTGAGTTGACCTTCGATGCATATTAGTCATTTTAATTCCCTAGGACATACGGGCATTTAAAAGTTGTCCGGTGTTATGAGGTGTCCAGTGTTAATAGGCGTCCGATTAAGTGACCAATGACTTCTAGAACATCTGTTGGCTGTGGACCAAATGTCTTTGAAGGATAAGTATGAGTGATTAAATGGAAAGTCTCAACAAATCAAAAGCTTTGCATGAAAATTTTGATTGCAATATAGCAAACGAAGCATCAAGCGATTTAGATTTGTTCTTTAAAAAACATACTCTGTACCAAGTAGATCTAGATGTACATTAATTTTTTTTAAACCTGAAGCAATGTTTGCCTTGGGAGTTGGGACTATATTATTTGACCCTATATACTTTTCAATAACAATGAAGCAATTTTATCAGAGCTTAAAGTATCAGAATCTGAGTCTTTTATATTAAGAGTTTGAGACGAGTAGATCTGATGAACAACATCAGATCTACTCTTCTCAAACTCTTAATAGAAAAGTCTCATTTATGGAGCTTCTATACCACACAAAATGACTTCATTAAGGATAGCTGCAAGGCACCTGTCATTAGCTTATGCATACTGTTTTGCTATCTTAATCATACAATAGCAAACAGAAATATAGAAAAATTCACAGCAATTCACAGCGAAACAGTATACTAATGTTGCGTGCCCAAACACACGAGTCACGAACGTAGCTGTACACTAGGATTAGAAGAGAATGGCTTGATGTATTTTAATTCGTACCAAAACTTAGGAACCACCTAAAAAAAAAAAAAAACGTACTTTCTTCAAGCCAAAATCAGAGATTTTGGCGTGATTTTTCCCCAAACTCCAGAAAATATCAAACTCGTGAGATTTCTTAGTCAAGTCTAAAAGTCAAAACATGTAGGCTTATTTCCTACCTTTTGACAGATTTCTAGCCCAACTTTGAAAAGGAATTCTTGTTGTATCCAAATCTCGAGAATCTCGACAATTTCCCCAGTTCTCCAGTTCTCACAAAATCCCAGATTTTAGATTTTCACAAAATGATTTCGGCTCTTAATAGGTGATGGCATTCAGCGCCAAATAAGCTCCTGGTTGTGATAAACCGCTCTATTGAACAAGTTCGATATAATAGACGGAAATTCTTTTGATTCCTGAAACCTTAAATGGAGATGGCCATCGGTTTCCATGTCCATTAAGGTCATAGGTCATTAGTGGGTTTAAAATACTCTCACAATATTGCTTGATTTCCAAAAAAACTGAAAGTCTAATTTTGCTATTTCGCTAGTCAGCCTGCTCTAGATAATAAAAAATAATATTAATGGCTTTGTTTTCGTGTGATACAAGAAAATATTGCTCTCGCTATGGCAATATACTCTTGTATCACACTCAAAGCTATCTAATATTATATCAATATTTTACCAACCTACCAATTGAATTATATGGACACAATTGATGATTTTAAAAAAAGACAAACAGTACTCACCGTGCTTCCACTGTTTTGTTTTTTAAAAACTAACTTTATATTCATTATTGCAAAGTTGAAACTTTGATTCGACAAGGTTATCAAAATTCAATGCTTGGAAACATTCGAAATAATGATTATTATAAATTACAAAACGCTTAAATACAGCCCCGGCATAGCACCTGAAGAGCTCTCCGAACGCTGCTGATCTGTGTGAGATCACAGTATGGACATGATTTGCACAAGCAGACGATGTCCCATGACATTTCACACATTTTCAGTGCCTGTTTTTTCATCTTCTCTTGAGTTCTTTCTCTTACTTTAGTATCGTCAGGCTAAATAAAATCTATTGCCTCACTCTAAACCCCGCGCATGGTTTTATTTTGATGACAAATGCAGTGATACAAAAATAAAGGAATCTTTCGCTTGTAAACAAAAAAGACGGCATTGTATATTCAACTGCACACACCGCGGTATGTTCGGCGTTTCAAGAGGGAACAAGTGCCATCCTTAATATCATTCCGGGGGTTTTTCAATTTGAAAGTCTGGTTTCTTTGATTGTTAATTAACCCAAATCCTGTGTATTTACAAGCAAAAGATTTTAGTTTTTCAGAATCGGGTCATATCTCCTTTTGAACGGTTTGACATGCCTTTACATTTATATACAGTAAACTCATTATAATTTGACAAAATAGCTTTGCAATTATGTACATTCTTTATGGGATGTCGTCTGCTCGGGCAGTATTGATCCATATAGTGACGTCATTAAAACATCGTTATTTTTCCGGCGAATCTCTCGTATATCCCAGCTGCTATGGAGGTGGTTGTATTTGTATTTTGATAAATCACCGGATATGTAGTTGACATAAAACTTGTACCATGGCCATCTGTTAGCTTACCAGTTTCTAGTGATACATTAGTTTACATATTTGTGATTTTCTTTGAATTTGACCTTTAAATGGGTGAGTTAAAAATGGTTAGAAAGGATGTAGACCATGATCTGCTGATATAATTACACGACAGCCTTGATTTAGTTTCATGTGTTTGATAACCATTCCAAAAACTCGTAGCAAAGCTTGTAATCGCATATTTACTGTAACTACATCCAACAAATGGAAAGCTATCCCAACTTTAATCAAATCATATAGTCCATAGACCAATTTAAGTTATTATTGAAAACATATCTCTTCCCAGAACAGTTGAACTCCTTTTTCATTTCATTCCTTTAATTTGTACTTATTTTTCAAGTACAAACAATGTGATATAGTTATACTAAATAGAGCGTACTAAGTGCTGGTTATTAAGAGTACAGCTGACTCTAAAAATAACCTCGAACTGTACAGGTCCAAAGGAAAAGGTCTAAAGGATGTTGTTAATGGTTTTGGCATGAGTTTAAAGGTGGAAAACAAAAAATGTTTTGTTTTGTTTTGTTTTGTTTCGGTTTGATAGTATTATTGTAAACTTCGGTACACGTACAAGGTACCAGTGGCGGATCCAGGTAAAAAAAAAAAAGAAGGCAAAACAAAAAAGGTAGAAAAAAAGAAGGAAAAAAGGGGGATTTTTTTTTTTTTTTTTTTTGGTGCTAAAGGAAGCAATATTAAACAAAAAAATTCTTCCCCACTCCTTAGCCACTGAACGAAATATCTGACGACGTAAATTTCTAATTTCCGGGGCCAAAAGAAAACATAAAAAATGGTCATTTGACCGTGATTAAAGATAAAGAGTGAGTTCTGACTGGTAAAAAAAGAAAAAAAGAAAATGGATTCTCACAGAGTCTAACAAAACTTACACTGAATGTTCAAGATAACACATAAATGTTAATTGCCAAGCAATTTTAGTAGAAAATGTATACTGGCTGAGTAATGAACATAGAAAGATTAGGAAATCAAGGTTAGTAGCCCCGACATAATTTGTGTAGTCCCATATACATCTTTCTGTGTACAGTGCTTGTTACTTTACCAAGACTGGGCCAAATTTATTATGATTTTGATGACTCCAGAACTTTGCACTACACACCAATACTTACATGCTACATGATCAACTTTTTCTGATCCATTCCACAGCTTTTCTTTCACAATGCAATCAGATGACCAGAACTCACCTTTATCTTTAAATGCCTTAAAACCCCTGACTTCTGGTGGCTCTGCCCCTGGCCCTAAGGCGGACGGCTGGATGCTAATCTGACGGTAATTTAATGCTTAAGACCCCTGAGCTTCTGGGTCTCGGCCCCCTGGACCTCACGCCAATTAGTGTCCTGCCAGTGTCACAAATAAGGTATCAAAATATGTTTATCTGACCATAAAACCCCTAAGTTTCAGGGGCTCAACCCCCTCGACCCCATCAGGGGCCCTAACGCGGGCCCTGCATGCTTTTCTGACCGTTATAAAAATGCCAAAAACCACTGAGCTTCTGGGGGCTCCGCCCCTTGGAATCCCAGAGCCAATTCATGACCTGATAGTGTTACAAATATTAAGGTATAAAAATATGCTCATCTGAACGTAATTTATTGCCCCAAACCCCTGAGCTTCTGGGGCTTCGCCCCTGGACCCCACGCCAATTCGTGACCTGCCAGTGTTACAAATAAGGTATAAAAATATGCTCATCTGACGATAATTTGATGTATAAAACCCCTGAGCTTCTGAGGGCTCATCCCCCTGGACCCAACACGAATTTTTGTCCTGCCAGTGTCACAAATAAGGTATCAAAATATGCTCATCTGACCGTTATTTATTGCTCGAAACCCCTGAGCTTCAGGGGGCTCTGCCCCCTAGACCCAATGCCAATTCTTGACATGCCAGTGTCACAAATAAGGTTTAAAATATGCTCATCTGACAATAATTTGATGTATAACCCCCCTGAGCTTCTGGTGGCTCCGCCCCCTAAACCCCAGGCCAATTTGTGTCCTGCCAGTGTCACAAATAAGGTATCAAAATATGCTCATCTGACCGTAATTTATTTCCCCAAACCCCTGAGCTTCCGCCAATTCCTGACCAGTCCTGCCAATGTCACAAATAAGGTATAAAAATATGTTTGAGCCATAATGCATGGCCGTCCAGAGGATTTTTTTTATGTTTGGGACCGGGGTAAAATGCAATAAACACTATTATCTTGATCTATTGTTTTTAAAATAATTCCATAAATTGGGGTAAAACAAAAATATTCCAACTTTATGAGCGACAGTGTACCTCTGACTTTTTGTTTGTACCTCTGACATTTGTACCTCTGACATTTTGTACCTCTGACATTTGTACCTCTGACATTTGTACCTCTGACATTAATTTTGTACCTCTGACATTTTTACCTCTGACATTTTTACCTCTGACATTTTTACCTGGCACCAGAGGGGGGAGAGGGGGGTCGAGGGAGGGAGAGAGAGAGAGAAAGAGAGAGAGAGGGGGGTTAGCAAATTATGAATATGATGATATGACCATTCTCCAACATTCATTTTTCTCGCTTTTTCATCCATCTCACAAGACAGAGGCCCCCAATCCCCAGAACACCAATGCCCCTTTCAGCTCGGGCCTGGATCCATGTTCCGCCACTGTTTTAGGGTGGACCCCAAAAATCAATACCGAGTTTAAACGCCGGGGGTTTAAGAGCTTTAGTTACGAAACTTATGTACTGCCCTCACAGATGAATCAAAATGGGAACTTAGAATTGGAAATGTTTAAGTCTTTACAACTTCAACGTTTACAATTCGCTATGCATGAACTTGGAATGGCTAGAATCTTCTGACAAACAACTATCGACTTGTAAATAGATAAACCAAGGAGGACAAAGAGTGATCTAAATTTAATGTTAAACATAGGAAAAGAAAGCAAGGAACTTGAAAATATAAAAGTTTAAAATTAAAATTAGAGAAAAAAAAGTCTGCCCGAATATAGGACACTTAAAACGATTTTCAGGAATTTCCATTCATGTTGATCTGTGGATAGTTCAAAGTCTTTTCTATCAATGACATCAACAATATGACGATATTTACGCTTTATTGTGCAATTAAGAGCCACTTTCGTGAAAGATTTTTTTGTAAAAGGGTTCAAATACAGACCTTTCAAATATGATTGGTATTTGTTATGGCTGGTATCATGAAACTTACAAGTTTTGCATTTTTCAGATTTAGCTTGCACTTAATATTTCCATACGTCAATTAAACTTTGATTAATGATTGATTGTTATTTCTGTCTGGGCCATCTTTGGTGAACAATATTAGTTATCTAACATCGAAAGTATGTCATACCTCGTTTACACCGACAAGACCGACATCACACCGACATCACACCGACATCACACCGACATCACACCGAACGAAAATATTACATTATATATGCATATATGGCCCCAAATCGGTCGGTTTGGAGTCGATGCGGTACCGTTTGGTTTTATCGAGTGACTATAGGAACCGTTTAAATTAAATAAAGCTCATCAAATAGTACTATTTATTACAAAACAATCGACAATCAAAAGTTGAGTAAGCATTTAAAGCTTATCTGCCATACTTTACAGGAGGGATTAGAGCGCCCTCATCAACTCAGCTCTCAGTTAACATAAGAAAAAGAGGATCATGGGGGACCAATGGTCACCGATTATGCATTGTTTGTTATATAGAGGGCGCAAGTAGCTACAAGTAGTGCAGTGGGCCTTTAAGTTAATTGCTCACTTAACCATAACATGTTGATGGGATATGTTGGGTTGGGACATACATGTGTGTGTGTGTGTGCGCGCGCGCGCGTGATCTTTTACAGACGTTTATCAATCGGATATGATTATTCAAGTCTGGGGACCGACCTTTAACGTCACTATCCGAAAGACCTGGAACAAAGCCTGTTCTTTTATATGTTGTCTTTAAACCCCACTGCACTACTTATAGCTAATTGCGCACTCTATATAGCCAACAATGACAAATCGGTGACCAGTGGTCCCCCATTGAGGAGATAACCACCTATCAGTGACCTTGCAGGGAGGTCTAATCCCTCCTGGCCAAACTAGTGCAGCTAGTTGATAGGCATAAATGATCAGAGTATGAACATTTCCAAGCCTTTTCACGACTCTCAACTTTGCTGATACCAGCTAGTCAGAGCAAAAGCCGATTCTTGTCAAGGCTGTATTAAGTATTTTGCACTCTTTCTACAAAAAATATTTTTGCTCATTCAAGCGTAAAATACATTGTCAAATTTAATGATGACTCAGAGATCATAAAGTATGGAAATTCCCTGATTTTTTTTTGCTTCAAATAATTAGTTGAAAGACTTTTACCAACTATAAGCTTTTTGAGACGCAATTATTGTACACGATTTATACAGACATTGACTCTCGAAAAGTAAAGAGCTTTAGAAAAAAGTTTGATGCTTTAATTTGTATGAAAAACAACAACAGCAACGAAAATTGAATGCAATCTATTATCAAATTTGAAAAAGATATGAGGAAAGGAAAGGAAAGAAAATAAAATGTCAAGAAAAGCATGAAATGATAACAATAAATGAAAGCAAAAATGGACAAACTCTTTCATCAGATGGCTATAGGAAAGACGGGACAAATAAACACACGACTGAATATTTCGTAAAGAAAAAATGTCAACAATATCAGAAAATTAATGAATGATCGATGAGCTATTGGGAATAATCATTTATCAATTAGTTTGAAAACAAGAATTTAGGCAATTAAGGTGTCATCTGTGTTACCTGAAGGGATTGGATGTGTGTGAGAGAGAGATAGAGTTAAATGAGCTTGCTCTTCTAAAATCTCAATGATCATAATAAAGCATCGAAAATTTTATTTTGAAAGGATCCACTGACTCACTGACTTGCCCTAAGAAAAATGATGTTCAAGTATTTATTTCTAGATATCATATTCCAATCGCTACAATTATGACGCGATATTTTGTAGTTAAAATATTTAAAAAAATATTATTGTTGACAATCCCTCGCTGCTTACAATGCCTGCATGCATTTACATATCTTTTCGATGATGGGTAATTAAAATGGATGCGTTTCAGAGCGGTTGTGTCTCAATAACCTATGATAGAGTATGCCGTTATCTCTTTCTCTCGATCTAACCATAGACGTAATAGATCTAACCGACACACCCTATGAACTGATGACCATGCACGGTCATCCTTAACGTACGCGTACTGCCCAAATAAGTTACGTAATGCAGGTCTTTTGTTTGCTCTCTATACATACTCGCTGTATACCGGGATGATTCACTTGGTAATAAACTGCACAAAACCACCAAATAAAACTATATTGAGACAGCGTAATATATCGTCGTGAAGGAATCGATTTGTAAAGCGCCTTACGAGAATACACAGCTCGCGCTGTACTGAATATAAAGCTTGTCGTAAGCCGTACTGCATTTTTGGAAGAGACATATTTTTATATAAAGAAATATGGATCAACATGTGTGGATGAAATTATTGACCACCCTTACATTTCTCTTCCTCTCGTCGTCTAAACTCTTTGAAACAGTTCTTTCTCAGGGAGAATATGGTATGTGTCTTTTGATTGTCGTATAATATACAAGTGGCTATTACATGTCTAGCTATTTAAAATAAGATAGCGATCTAGCTATAGGGAAACAGCTATAGGTAGCCTATTTCAAATTGTCGTGACATATATAGTAGTTCTTTCATTTCACCTTTTACATTGAAATGTTGAGCAAATATAACGTCTTCTGGCAAAATATTAGTCTCTATTTATCGCTCCTTACCCCGGTTAAATGCCCACTGCACTACTGGTAGCTACTTGCGCCCTCTATATAACAAACAATGCCTAATCGGTGACCATTGGTCCCCCATGATCCTCTTTTTCTTATGTTAACTGAGAGCTGAGTTGATGAGATAACCACCTGTCCAGTGACCTTGCAGAGCGGTCTAATCCCTCCTGTAAACTACGGCAGATAAGCTTTAACATGCATGGATATCTAATGTGCTTGAGAGTTAAAAGATGTTCTATTTCAAGCCTTGTTGTCGCTGCATGTTGTTGCTGTCATCATCATAATCACCGCCATTATTATTAATTATTATAATTATTATTAGTAGTAATAATAGTTGTAATAGTAAATAGTAGTTAAAGTCATATTTTTAGTAGTATATTTTCATCATCATCATCATCATTATCATGATCATGATCATTGTTGTTATTTGTATCATTAGCATTATCATTAATGATAGTAATAATATTAACAATAATAAAACAACAATTTTATTATTATTATTATTATTATTTTAATTATTGCTATTACTTTTATGAATATCATTAGTAGTAGTAGTAGTAATAGTAGGCGTAGTAATTTTGTAGTAGCACAAGCAGTTTTATTTTCATCATCATCATCATACCATGACGCCACTGAGCCATTTGTAATGTCGAGTCGGTTTAATAGTAATGGTGATGACGATGATGATGAGACAACAACAGTACAAACAAACAATTAATCTTGCTATTACTTCGATAATATCATCTTGGTCAACTCTTTATCTTATTGGAACAAAAATGCTGGAATAATATTCCCAATGATAATTCAAGAAAAGCCTATACTCTATCACTTTACAAACGAAAATTTAAAACGCCTTCCACATAATTATTTGAATCACAAAGTAATGTACCTGTATGACCATTTGTACTAACCCTAAATTATCACGTTGGAAAGTGTATGTCTTCATATTATATAGTTTTGTTTTATCACTTCATTCTTTTGATTTGATTTGTCGTGAAGTTACATAATTGTTGTTATTGATATATATTTTCTCCCTCGATCTTGGACCTTTAGCAATCCTCCATATACTCCAATTAGAATTATGATAATATTCTATGCACAGTCATTTTCATTTAGTGCGTATGAAGTTTGTTTGATATTTTAATGACTTTTATCATAATTATCTTCAATGTATGTTTCCCCAAATGTGAATTGCATCATTAAATTGTTTAATATTTTTATGAGTAATATTGCAATGAATGAATTTGAAATTGACTTGAATAGAAGACTTGAATAGTAGAGGTGTTGTGGTCTAGTGGATAAGTCACCCGACTGCAGATCACAAGGTACGGGGTTCGAGCCCCGCCTAATGTCCTTGGTAAGACGTTAATCTACATTTGCCACTCTCCACCAGGTGTTAAATAGGTAGGATGCGAAAGTTAATGTGGTTGGATGAGCAAGTGTGCGCTTGTAAAATGGCGACTGGCCGGAATGCTTCCCAGGGAGTGAAGAATGTGCAAAAATTGTGTGCGAGTAAGCCTGAGTCCGCTGACCTCAAATCGTGGATGAACGCGTTCTCAAATTTGGCCTGACGACGAGAGACGACCCGACGCAAATCGCCGAAATGACGTTATATCTTTGACGTCGCGTCTATGTGGACGTGACAAACGAAAAACACCTGTAAAGCGCTTAGACATATCGTTGTACCGATGCATTAGGCGCTATATAAAAGCGGAATATTATTATTATATTATATTAAAAAAACACGATACAAAATAAGAGTGAACCTTTCCATAGTGGAAGATTAGAGTTGTATTCGACTTGGAGTTGGAAGACATCAAATACACGGTTTTGTCCACATTGTGAACTTTTTGAGTGTGCTTATCTCTGTGATTCTTAACATGATTTGAATTTTAATGTCTTTTACAATCAGAGGGATCCGTAAGACTCGTAAATGGCGGAAAAGCAAATGAGGGGCGGATTGAGATCTACCACTCCGGGGAGTGGGGTACTATATGTGACGATGGCTGGGATTTGAATGATGGCGCGGTCGCTTGCCGACAGCTGGGTTACTCTGGAGTCGACCAGGTTTACAGCTCTTCCTATTTTGGAGAAGGGTATGGAAGTATCTGGCTGGATGACGTTCAGTGCAGTGGCACGGAGGCCCTACTGACTCAATGCTCAAACACTGGCTGGGGAATACACAACTGTGGTCATTCAGAGGATGCCGGAGTAACGTGCTTACCTAATGATGCCGGTAAGTTGAAATGAACAACAATTCATATGACCATAGATGCTGCTTCAATGAATATATCATCTGAAATTTGCCATGTGTGCCTCACTTATAATTTTTTGTAACTATGTGATGCTTAACATGATATGGATTTAAATGTCCTTATATATATATAGAACCAGAGGGATCCATAAGACTCATTAACGGTGGAGCAGCAAATGAGGGGCGGATTGAGATCTACCACTCGGGTGAGTGGGGTACTATATGTGATGATGGCTGGGATTTGAATGATGGCGCGGTCGCTTGCCGACAACTGGGTTACTCTGGAGTCGACCAGGTTTACAGCTCTTCCTATTTTGAAGAAGGGTATGGAAGTATCTGGCTGGATGACGTGCAGTGCAGTGGCACAGAGGCCCTACTGACTCAATGCTCAAACACTGGCTGGGGAAGACACAACTGTGGTCATTCAGAGGATGCCGGAGTAACGTGCTCACTTGATGATGCCGGTAAGTTGAAATGAACAACAAACTTTGAAGTCTCTCATCATATGACCATAGATGCTGCTTCAATGAATATATCATCTGAAATTTTCCATGTGTGCCTCACTTATAATTTTTTGTAACTTTGTGATGCTTAACATGATATGAATTTAAATGTCCTTATATTTATATAGAACCAGAGGGATCCATAAGACTCATTAACGGTGGAGCAGCAAATGAGGGGCGGATTGAGATCTACCACTCGGGGGAGTGGGGCACTATATGTGATGATGGCTGGGATTTGAATGATGGCGCGGTCGCTTGCCGACAGCTGGGTTACTCTGGAGTCGACCAGGTTTACAGCTCTTCCTATTTTGGAGAAGGGTATGGAAGTATCTGGCTGGATGACGTTCAGTGTAGTGGCACAGAGGCCCTACTGACTCAATGCTCAAACACTGGCTGGGGAAGACACAACTGTGGTCATTCAGAGGATGCCGGAGTAACGTGCTCACTTGATGATGCCGGTAAGTTGAAATGAACAACAAACTTTGAAGTCTCTCATTATATTGCATGATGCTGCTTCCATGAATATATCATCTGAAATTTTCCATGTGTGCCTCACTTATAATTTTTGTTAACTATGTGATGCTTAAAGGTAAATACCAGTTTTGGAAACGCCCCCCTCTCAAAAAATGAAATTGAAGCTCTTATTACCAATCATGTGAAAGAATATGTTTTGACTAATACGTGATCATACAAATTTTGCTGAGAAACCGCCTACTAATTGATATATTTGGTAAATTATTATATCTATTTGGACCTGATAGATATAACGCACGTGTCAAGCACATCTTTCTGTGTACAGTGCTTGTCACTTTACCAAGACTGGGCCAAGTTTCTTATCATTTTCGAGGATTCCAGAACCTTGCAGTACACACCAATACGTATATGCTAGATGATCAACCTTTTCTGATCGATTCCACAACGTTTCTTTCACAATGCAATCGCATGACCAGAACTGGTCTTTATTTTTAACATGATATGAGTTTAAATGTCCTTATATTTATATAGAATCAGAGGGATCCATAAGACTCATAAACGGTGGAACAGCAAATGAGGGTCGGATTGAGATCTACCACTCGGGTGAGTGGGGTACTATATGTGACGATGGCTGGGATTTGAACGATGGTGCGGTTGCTTGTCGACAGCTGGGTTACGCTGGAGTCGAACAGGTGTATGGTGCATCTGAATTTGGACAAGGGTACGGCAGAATCTGGCTTGATGACATTCAGTGTTACGGAGGAGAGCTGACATTGCCAGAATGTTCAAATGGCGGCTGGGGAATCACAAACTGTGGTCATTCAGATGATGCCGGAGTTACGTGCGCACTTCATGCCGGTAAGTTGATAAGAACAACAAACTACTAAGACTCTCATTGTATGACCATAGATCCCGCTTCCGTGAATATGTCATCTGAAATTTCCCATGTGTGTAACTTAATTTACATCACATTGTGGAGTGTGGTGGCACTCTAGCCTTGATGTGTGTATATAAGCTCAGTGTGTCACAGTGTAGAACAGAATCACAGTTTTATACCACACGTCATTTCTTAGATACAAAATTAATGTAGATTGCAATCAAACTGTGGAATGGAGGCATGGTGATATTCCAATTCCACGTCACCATGTGGTGTGAGAACACGCCATTACCACACATTTCAGAGACAGTAGCTTAATTAACCTGCATGTAAGCACAGCTTTAATTACTACACGCGCTCCACGTGCGTACAATGTGAATTCGTGATAAATTGATGGACACAGAGGACACATGAAAAATTCCTCTGAACGGCCATGCGTTATGGTTTACGGCATGGACAAACAGAGGATTCTTTTCTATTGGGGACCGGGGGAAAATGCAATGAATTATTGATAATTTATTACATTTTCTTTGGTTTTTTTTTCATTTGTGGGTGCTGCCTCCTACCCTAGCCCTCGCTGCGTACAGTCATGATTCAGTGGCAAAGCAATTGCCTCGTAACTGTGACTGGCACGTAGCCAGAGTTCGATGTTTTTTTTTTTTTGGGGGGGGGGGGGGCACATACATGTAATCGATCGAGGTAAAAAAAAAGGGGTCTAAAAAAATTCAACCGATCTTGGAAATTTTAGGGGGCACGTGCCCCCCGTGCCCCCCGTGGCTATGTGCCTGAACTGTGAAGCCCCCAGGATCAAAATCGTGTCGATATGTTACATTAGTGCCATTTTGTGAGGCATACTGTCATTTATGACTTAAGGGCGTAGGTCCCCTAGTTGATAAGTATAGTAGCATACATATGCTTTAGCAGTCACGCAAAACAAACACTCTTTAATTATTACTCAATAAAATCTGAGAATGTAAACTATTATCTAGATCTATTAGGAATAAATCATTCTATAAATTGGGGTAAAAAAGATTATTCCACCTTTATGACCAACAGTGTACATTTACAAAATATAATCCATTCATGCAAAGTAGATTAGATGATTGGATATATCAAGAATTTGAAGGTATGGTTATTAAATGTGATCTTTATCACCGCATCACTCTGCAATATCTAGTCTATATACGATAAAACTGACAACAAAAGGGAAAAGAATAAAACATACTATGGGAAATTCAATAATAGTCTTAGTAGAAATGCGGAATATGTTCAGATGATGGGCCCAGGCGCGGATCCACGGAGGGGGGGGGGGGGGGGGGGGGGGGGGGTGGGGGGGGGGGCGACACGGTTTTGATCCTGGGGCTCACAGTTACCAGGCAATTGATTTTCCTCTTATTCTCTTGCGATTATTGGCTTGGTTTGTTGAAGGTAACTTTGCCACAATTCTTTAGGAACTCGAGGTATGGATGGACACAAAGGAATTTAGAATTAAATATGAACCATATAAAGGCAATAGAAATAATATATAATAGCATGTGCATTCGAGTCAAAGGAAAATGTATATTAAACCATAAATTATTTGATAACAAATTTATAAACTTAAGCACTTTAAGCATCATTCTTTATAATTTTGTTAATTTGTAATTCCATTTAAGTTCACATTAATGATTATGCTTGTTAATGTTATGTTATGTTATCTTGTCAAATTATCATCTCTTGTCATGTTATATTAACTTGAAAAAGGAAGAAATAAAAAGGAACTAAAAAAAAATAATTATGACCAATACAGCTGAAGGGACAGTGCGTTTGGTGAACGGTCCTTCCACTTCTGAAGGACGCTTGGAGGTTTACCACAACGGCCAATGGGGGACCGTATGCGACGACGACTGGGACCACGAGAACAGCCAGGTGGTCTGTCGACAACTGGGGTTCGGCGGCCACGGGTTCTTCACCACCGGGCTCATGGGTTACGAAGAGGCTGTAGGACCAATCTGGCTGGACAATGTCGAGTGTTACGGGAATGAGGAGCGGCTGGTCTACTGTATATATCAAGACTGGGGATCAAACAACTGCGATCATACAGAAGATGTTGGAATACAGTGCACGCCTAATCATGGTAAAGGTTATTGCAATGACGACCTTCGCCATTGCCTTGTTTTCGTTCACATTCTGCCCCATTAATATTTGCAATGACGACCTTCGTCATTGCCTTGTTTTCGTTCACATTCTGCCCCATTAATATTCTCCTCCTTAGAGTTTTCCTTATCCTTATCGTCCGGAAATCCCATTCGTTTTGCACGTAGTGCTTGTGATTCCTAGTTAAGTGGTTTCCTCATGTCCTTTTCCTTTCAAATTTCATAGGCATAGTCTCTAACATCTCATCAAGGTCACTACATTCTTCGATTTTGGAAATCACTCATGCATGACCGTCCAGGCGCCATTTTGTCCGTTTCTGGTCCATTTTAAGGCCTTTATATCTTCCTTCCTATCTCCATTATCCTAGATCCTACAAACTTCTAACAAATTCCTCTAGATAGTCTAAGAGATGTTCTTTAATCTGCGATGCATAACCTGCCCTTCAAAATGCCATCTTCGTACTCAAAATTCAAATCTGAAACCGTCTCCGTCAAAAATCTCTCAAGTTCTTGAAAAATGGACCCCTAAATAATCTAAAACTGCCATAACTTTCTCATATAGATTCCGTTTTGTATTTAAATCTCACAGTATCTTTATCTTATAATTGCACATAGCCATGCCAAATTTCACGCTCCAATGGCTTTGCACAACATAAATAGCGCCCTCTAAAGTTCTGGGAATTGGCTTTCTCTCTGTGGCCGTATCTCCATAATGGCTTGGCAAACCCGTACCCTTTTTGGGATTTAGATACTTGAACATATGCCCTTTCCAGCCATATACAAAATTATATACCCTTTCACTGACCAAATTTGAGAAAATTGCCCTCCAAATTTGCCATTTTCAAGAAAATTCCGAAATAACTTCAACTTGCTCTAAAATGGCGATCGTTATACCTACATCAATGAAACTTGGCAGACATATGTATCCATATACGTGACAACTGTTTACAAAGTTTGGTAAAATTCGAATATGTCAGCACAAAGTTATCGCCAAAAATGATGAATTTACTATGGATTACGTAATAGCGCGTTCAATGCGCGCAATACATTGCGCGCAGTTAACAATGGTGTCAAACTGACCGCAATGAAGTGCCCTTTCGGATGATATCAAGTATAATATATGTTCACACAGAAAATTGTGAGTAAATCGCATTTGAACAATGGTCACTACACGAATTCCGCCGAGTTTCCGCCCGAACCTAGCACGTTTCGGCTATGACGTCATTTTTTCAGACTGCTTTTCGCCCCTTAAACGTCCTTTTTTTTCCTTGAAAATTTGCAGTGACATGCCGAGTTGCAATACGCAGGGCACCTCTTGGCCGGATTTTTGAAATTGGTCAAGGGGGCCATTTAAGACGCCATTTTGTCCTATAAATCTATTTTACATCACGTGTTTCGATAGGATTATCATAGAAAAAAAGAGAGTGGTTTACAATAACAACCATGAAATTCTCTTTCTAATGATACCAAATACGGCCCATAAAGAGACGTAAAGAGAGAGAGAAAAAACAATTTAACTCCGGTCATAATACAGATCCTGCACGTTTTCCGCCCATTCATTACACGCATTGTCTATGGGGCATATCGGGTTCACGCTTTTGGCCCCCAGAACGAACTTGATTGCAATGTCAAACATGCACCAAATCCCATTGGTTTGTGCACGCAGCTCTTGCGAGCCCTTTCTACGTTCTTTCCCCTATCCCAATTTCTTTCAAACTTCGTAGGCATAGTACCATCCCATCAAGGTCACTGTTGATGCCTTTCTTTCGCCCTACCTATTTCCAATATCACAGAAGCTACAGACTTCGTGCAAATTGCTCTGGATAGTCCGAGAGAAGCTCTCTCGTTTGACACGTAGAAACATGGCGTCATTGCACGCACATCGTTGTGATACGATTGCATTTCTAGTCTTATCCTGGTTTTCCTTATCGTCCGGATTTCCCATTCGTTTTGCACGTAGTACTTGTTATCACTAGTTAGGTGCTTTCCTCATGTCCTTTTCCTTTCAAATTTCGTAGACATCATCTCTAACATCTCATCCAGGTCACTACGATCTTCGATTTTCGAAATCACTCATGCATAACCGTCCAGGCGCCATTTTGTCCGTTTCTGGTCCATTTTAAGGCCTTTATTTCTTCCTTCCTATCTCCACTATCATAGATCCTACACATTTCTACCAAATTCCTCTAGATAGTCTAAGAGATGTTCTTTCATCTGCGACGTATAACCTGACCTTCAAAATACTATCTTCGTACTCAAAATTCAAATCTGAAACCGTCTCCGTCAACAATCTCTCAAATTCTTGAAAAATTGACCCGTAAATAATCTAAAACTGCCATAACTTTCTCATATAAATTCCGTTTTGTATTTAAATCTCACAGTATCTTTATCCCATAATTGCACATAGCCATGCCAAATTTCACGCTCCAATGGCTTTGCAAAACATAAATAGCGCCCTCTAAAGTTCTGGGAATTGGCTTTCTTTCTGCGGCCGTATCTCCATTATGGCTTGGCAGACCCGTACCCTTTTTTGGATTTAGATACTTAAAGTTATGCCCTTTCCAGCCATACTGACTGACTTTGCGAAAAATGCCCTCCAAATTCGCCTTTTTCAAGAAAATTGAGAAATAACTTCAACTTGCTCTAAATTGACGATCTTTATACCTACATCAATGAAACTTGGCAGACATATGTATCCATATACGTAACAACTGTCTGTCAAGTTTGGTAAAATTCGAAAGTGTCAGCGCAAAGTTACCGCCAAAAATGATGAATTTACTATGCATTACGTAATAGCGCGTTTAATGCGTGCAATACATTGCGCCAAGATAACAATGGTGTCAAACTGACCACAATGAAGTGCCCTTTCGAATGATACCAAGTATAGTATATGTTCACACAGAAAATTGTGAATAAATCGCATTTAAACAAAGGTCACTACACGAATTCCGCCGAGTTTCCGCCCGAATCTAACACGTATCGGCTTTGACGTCATTTTTTCAGACTGCTTTTCGCCCCTTAAACGTCCTTTTTTTTCCTTGAAAATTTGCAGTGACATGCCGAGTTGCAATACGCAGGGCACCTCTTGGCCGGATTTTTGAAATTGGTCAATGGGGCCATTTAAGACGCCATTTTGTCCTATAAAAATATTTACATCACGTGTTTCGATAGGATTATCATAGAAAAAAAGAGAGTTTTTTACAATAACAACCATGAAATCCTCTTTCTAATGATACCAAATAAGGGTACGGGTTTGCCAAGCCATTATGGAGATACGGCCACAAAGAGAAAGCCAATTCCCAGAACTTTAGAGGGCGCTATTTATGTTGTGCAAAGCCATTGGAGCGTGAAATTTGGCATGGCTATGTGCAATTATGAGATAAAGATACTGTGTGATTTAAATACAAAACGGAATCTATATGAGAAAGTTATGGCAGTTTTAGCTTATTTAGGGGTCCATTTTTCAAGAACTTGAGAGATTTTTGACGGAGTCGGTTTTAGATTTGAATTTCGAGTATGAAGATGGCATTTTGAAGGTCAAGTCATACGTCGCAGATGAAAGAACATCTCTCAGACTATCTAGAGGAATTTGTTAGAAGTTTGTAGGATCTAGGATAGTGGAGATAGGAAGGAAGATATAAAGGCCTTAAAATGGACCAGAAACAGACAAAATGGCGCCTGGACGGTCATGCATGAGCGATTTCCAAAATCGAAGAATGTAGTGACCTTGATGAGATGTTAGAGACTATGCCTATGAAATTTGAAAGGAAAAGGACATGAGAAAAGCACCTAACTAGGAATCACAAACACTACGTGCAAAACGAATGCGATTTCCTGACGATAAGGATAAGGAAAACACGGATAAGTATATTAATGGGGCAGAATGTGAACGAAAACAAGGCAATGACGAAGGTCGTCATTGCAATGACGAACATGCACCAAATTCCATTGGTTTTTGCACACAGTGCTTGCGAGCCCTTTCTAGGTTCTTTCCCCTATCCCAATTTCTTTCAAACTTCGTAGGCATAGTCACTACCATCCCATCAAGGTCACTGTTGAGGCCTTTATTTCGCCCTACCTATCTCCAATATTACAGAAGCTACAGACTTCGTACAAATTGCTCTGGATAGTCCGAGAGAAGCTCTTTCGTTTGACACGTAGAAACATGGCGTCATTGCACGCACATCGTTGCATTTCTAGTTCCTCTTCTTCTTGTTATTATGTATTGGCGTCACCTGCGACTGAGAGCCGAAAAGCGAACTGAATCACTGATAACGCTTGGGTCTCTCCTCCCGGTACAACTGGTCCGGGGTGTACAGGTGGACCACGACACCAGGGTTTCCCCTACTCTTATACGAAAAGTACAGTGTGTTCTTAATGTGCAAAGGTACACGATGACTCTTCTCTACACTTGGCTCCATTTAACGTCCTATCCGAGGGTAGATGTAAGGATGCTCACATGTAGCTATAATTATGTGCTCCTGCGTGTGCGACAGTCGCTAAGATTAGAGTTGTAGATGGGTATGGGGTTATGACCCGCCCCCCCCCCCCCCACTCAGTGTTATTTAGGGTACTCATATGCGTGTTCCCTTCTTTTGAAAACTGCCCCTAAGTCCGGTGTGTAAAGTCAATTTTGTGTATGTACGAGCCGGACTTTGGTGCGTGAAAACTTTACCGGACATTTTGGTAACACGCATGCGGTCATTCCGACCCCGGAGTGGGGGCCGGGGGTTATGAGTAGTGATAGTACTGTGGTATAAATTGGTGTAGGCTCTTGATCGACTCATATGCTAGAGGTTCTCGGTTTGATCAACACACTCGTTGCAAACATCCTTAGGCAAGTTTATTTTGCCTAAATATAACCCTCTCTAAATTGGTACCTATCAATGCTTGGGTAATAATAATTGCAGGGCCCACAGGAATTAAAAATAAAGACCAGTTATGGTCATGCGATTGCATTGTGAAAGAAACGTTGTGGAATCGATCAGGAAAGGTTGATCATCTAGCATATAAGTATTGGTGTGTACTGCAAGGTTCTGGAATCATCAAAATGATAAGAAATTTGGCCCAGTCTTCGTAAAGTTACAAGCATTGTACACAGAAAGATGTATATGGGACTACGCACACGTGCGCGACACGTGCGTTTATCTCTCACACACCATTAGATAAACTAATTTATCAAATATATCAATTAGTACGTGGTTTCCCGGCAACATTTTTATCATCATGTATTTTAGTCAAAACATACTCTTTCACATGATTGGTAATAAGAGCTTCCATTTCATTTTTTGAAATTGGGGCGTTTCCAAACACTGGTCTTTACCTTTAAGAGCGGTGTTGATAATGATGTGGCTCACCTGGATAAATAAGACTCAATCAAAAAATAAAAGTATTAGTGGTCGGTCCAGGTTCTAGAATCGGTTTGTGCAGGATATTGACCACGGAGCAACTGTTACCGGAGTAGTTGTCAGACACAACCTTTTCACTATTTCAAAGGGGAAATAGTCCTGATAAAATAGTGATTTTGTAATGATTCAAAAACATTTTACACAGAAATTTTCTTGTTATCTTGTGTCATATTGATGACGAAACCTCACTGAAGAGTAAAAGGACACAACAGACGGAAAAAATTATGTTTGATAGCCTACGAAATAACAGTCATGTTACTGGTCTTGCATTTTCAAACCTGCCAATCGGATTAGAGATATCACAGTAACTGCATGGTACAAATCTAGCTCTAGACCGATTGTAATCAATATTTTGTTATCATTGTCACATCCATTTCCTCAATTTTTTGTTGTTGTTGTAGGTAACGGCCTCTCAGGTTGGGAAATAGCTGGAATCGTCATTGGATCATTAGTGGGATTGTTCTTTTTCTATCAGTGCTGCCTGAAGAAAAACACCTCAAAACCTCCCTCACCAGAACCCGGTGCAAATACGGAAAACCCTTCAGGTGATGTAGCTGGAGAAGGAACAGAGGACTTTGGTGACGTACCAAGAGAGAGTATAAGAGAATTAGCCCTGACCCACATAGGTGATCCAAACTCGAGCCTACCGGACGTTCCACCACCAGCGTATGAAGACATCGGGAAGTTCACGTCCTTCAATATGCCGGGATCGGGAGGGTTCTATTCGCCACCAACGTCTGCGGCATTCCACCTACCTCCAAGCCAACCTTATCCACCGTCCACCGCGCCCTATCCCCCTGTATCCTACGTAGCGTACCCACCACCACCACCACCACCACCACCACTACCATCATCAACCGCATGTGTTTCCACTGTTGCGTACCCGTACCATTCGGGTGGTTCAAGGATACCATCTGCACCCCCTGGATTACCTCCAGCAAGCTAAAACACTAAATCTATTTTTATAAATGTATCTTATACCGGGATTTTATACTCAAGATCAATGCTCCTCCTCGATAAAGACTTCCACACATGTTTTCAGGAGACGTCCGTTCATCAGTAGTGCGAATCAAGCCGTTTAGGGGTGCCGATCGAATTCATGTTGTCCGCAGGGAGAGAGGGAGAGAGAGAGAGAGAGAGAGAGGGGGGGGGGGACGACGAGGATCTCAGTACGGAATGCATACTTTTAAAGAACAAGGTCATCGGGCTGGGTGGAATATTAATTTTTCTCCCTTTATCCCCTTTTTTTCAATTAGGGGAAGGGGAAGGGGGCGATGTCACCTGTGCTCCCAAAGCTGTACCACTGATTCAGCATAATATTTCATCATAATTGTTAGGGTTACCCATGCATGTCGGTTGATGTCAACCTCGATTCCTATATTATACTTTACTACGACTAGTATTTTCCATGTTGAATAAACTATCACAATTTGTCTTTTAATCCTTTTTAGTTTTGGTCCGTTATCCGACGTCTTTTTTAAAAAAAAATTAAAAGTTTAAGACAATCGTTGAAAAATATTGGGATTTTTTTAAATGAAGAAAGATTCAAAAGCAAGAAGTGGTATTCAACAAATCTCTGATCAATTTCTATGCATTCATTCCTCAGTGATGAAAACTTATTTTCTGTTATCTTGCTCAAGTTCTCATCACAAAGGGTTATGAATCATATTTGTGCAAAATCATGAGACGGAAATCATAATTTTGTTAGCAAAAAACAAAATCTGACGCTAACAATACAGTTTTTATTGCTATTACTTAATATTAGTCGTCTAATCGCTTGCATTTTAGCATCATGGATCGAAATCCGAGATAACTCGTACTATATCAACATCATACTTCCCCCTTCAATGTGTGTGCATTAATGATTGCATTATGAATTATTAGTTCTAAATGTGGGTTATCAATCCCTGCGATTTGTTTAATAATGACTCGTGTATACCGTAGGTCTGTAGGATGTATTTATGTATTTATATCGGATAGTGTTTGCTAGATTTCATTAAGTTTTTACTCAAACACCACAAAGATTACAACTCTATATTGGTAGATTCATGCTCTAGTTATCAACTTTCACTTATTTAATTTAATTAATCGTTGAAACCTAACATAATTTTGTACGTCATATGATTATTTCAGAAAATGGAAAAAACAAAATTCTGGCATCGGGGGCAATTTTCAACCGAGCATTTTGAAACAAAAGTTAATTCCGAGATTCGATATTCTATTTCTCATATCATTATTTTGCAAACAGAAACAAATTTCCCCAATAGCGGGCAATTCGACCTGCACCAGAGAACTTTGTAATTACCAATCGTGATTCGTGGTGGTAGGTCTATGGTGTAACTAATACGAGAAATGTATGATTAAGTAGTGTCTTAACGATGATATTATATTGTCTGAATAAAGAGTCACAATATTCATGTTCATGTTCATTCAAGATCATGTTCTAATTGGACTTTGAGTTGAAGTAATTCTGTGATGTAAGCCCCTAATTACATCACAGAATTACTTCAACTCAAAGTCCAATCACACAGTCGTAGCCTGCGCAGTTCCACAGATAAATTATTGTTTCAGATTCCCCATGGCAAAACTAAAGTAACTCTTGGGGACCGTGCTTTTGCTATTGCTGCCCCCAAACTATGGATAGCTTGCCAATAGAAATACGAAGCACTCCATCTCTCAATGTTTTTAAATCCAATTTAAAAACTTATTTCTTCAACTGAGTGATCTTATTTTGTAGAATTTAGTAAAAAGGAGCTCTTAACCAGCGCAGCTGAATATATTTTGTATAAAAGCTGCGCTATATAAATTTATTATTATCATTATTATTATTATTATTAAATGTATATTGCTATTTTACGTTAGCCGGATACTATTTTTCTTCTGATATGATAACTTTTGTTGTAATGTTAAAATGAAAGATTATATATTTGAAAGTACAACTTTAAAAATTGGCTCTGACTATTTTTTCAAGTTATCAAAGTGATTAAGATAATACGTGAATAGTGTGTGAGCGTGTTTGTGCGCGTGGGTGGAGATGGGTGTGTACTATTTACAGGGCAATCCCACTTTTGTAATATTAAGTTCATTTGTCTGAAAGCCCCACTGTCCTACTTGTAGCTACTTGCTCCCTCTCTACTGTCAGTAGTATATAGCTCTATGCTCTATCTGCTCTTATTATATAGAGGTACGCCATCTACAGGCAGCAGTATTATAACTGTCGTAATCTCACGATGGAGACAACCAACCATGTCTAATATTGATTAAAACTGGTACAAGAAACCTGAAGTGTTGCTTCTTTGGCTGTAAGTACGGAGAGAATGGGTTGAGTAACTTGAAAAAAGGAGAAGAAAAAAATAATAAATGCTTTGCAATTGTTTTTAAATAATTAGTATATAATTCAAACGGTTGAGGGAAACAGGTAAATGATGACAATTTAACATTTTCATTATTCTTCTTTCCTCTTTTTATTCTTCTTCTTCTTCTTCTTCTTCTTCTTCTTCTTCTTCTTCTTCTTCTTCTACCTTTTTCTTTCTTCTTCTTCAATTTTGTTTCCTTCTCCTCCTTCTGCCTTTTCTTCTTTTTCTTCCTCTTCTCCCCTTCTAGGCCTACTTTTTTTCTTTTTCTTTCAACCATATCGCTAATTACGGTGCGTAGAGTTTAACTAAATATTTACCTAAATATTGACTAAATAATTAATGAAGCTAAAAAAGTATGGCCGAATTTTTCCCCTGACCTACAGTAGTCTGCAGGCACAGACCCTAATTTGACACTTTATCAAAAAATCATTGTGCCTTGAGAGAAGTCTAGCCAAGCTACCTACTGGTTGTGTCAGGAGCAGCTACAGTACATGGCCTATGGTAGTCTTATAGTGCAGACTCACTTTTACGACTGACCAGGGTTTGTGCTTGCAGACTAGACCTACAGAGTGGGTCTAAACTCCAAACTGTTGCTTGGGTATAATGCTTATTGATTCCACATGGAGGGTGAGAATACGGACGTTTCTAAAATTAAACAAAAAAATGAATCGGGATGGTGGTCAACAATCAATGAAAAATATGCGAAGACATGAAAAATAAATATTGGCCGATGAACTTCTACACAAGAGTGAATGCTCATATTCCTGTATTGTAAATTTCATGTTGATGTGTTTGCTTGTAGAGGTTCAGGTTTATTATTATAACATAGACTCAAACGCTACATTTTATGTCTGCAAAAGACTGGAATTACATTGCTTGTTATTTGGTTCTGACGAGGAACACAGGAAAAATGAAATACTTCCACCTTACATTCGGGGAAAGATTTTGAAAGCAAGTGGTTAAGCAAAAGTTTCGATTTCACTGTGCAATTCAGTATTTTAACATGGTTATGAAAGTAAACGAACGGTTGATAATTATGTTTAGAATAAACGAAAATGCATCTCTTGTTTTCTTTCCTTTTTAAAGAAAAGTGATGAACATTAATACAAAAAAATCAAAACAAAATGAACAGGGGATTTGTTTTCATACCCCAAAAGAGCAATGACACGGTATGAATAATATCTAAAAATAAACTCATTGTAGTTCCATGGAACAATCCTAAAATCATAGACATTTGGATCATGTCTTGATAGAGCTTCATACCATTATCAGCACCCCATAATCATGACCTTCTGACTTATACAGGTCAAATACATGCGTTATGGAATGACTTTTCCAGGAAACTTTCTACAAAGTCTAGAAATTAAAGATATGCTATATTAAAGATAAAGGTGGGTTCTGGAGTCATCAAAATCATAACAAATTTGGCCTAGTCTTGGTAAAGTAACAAGCACTGTACATAGAAAGATGTATATGGGACTACACAAATGGTGTCGGGGCTACCTACCTTGATTTCCTTCTCTGTCTATGCTCATTACTCAGCCAGTATACCTTTTCTTCAAAAATGGTTTGGCACATGACATTTATTTGTAATCTTGAACATTCAGAGTAAGTTTCGTTTGATTCTGTGAGAATTCATTTTTTTTATTTTTTACTAGAACTCATTACAAGTTTATCTTTAACTTAAATGAGGTTCTTGCACAGCATGTGGGTTTCCTATCAACCATTCATCACACTTACGAAACATTGAATTTTATATACTCTGTAACTGAATGACATAGAAGGTCAAATCTTTGGTTATTATACATAGCAACGTTATTAAAAAATACAATATTTCATAAATTTTATGAAAGGTTGATAAGAAACATAATTGTTGTGAAAGCATGTCATTTTAGTTTACACATTACATCATTAATTCGTTCATTTCATTACAACTGTTATGACATTCTAATTTGAATTTGAAAGTTCTCTGAAAATGTAAATCCGTAACGCATGGACTTGGCCACTACGTAAATAATTTTAAAGGACTGAATCGTATGAACAAACACCAAACACATTGTGCAATATGTATGGGTATATTGACATTGAAATGTAGTTACTCAAACCTGCCGTTCACAAGATAAATGAAATATGAAAGGAAACAAGGAGTATCAAAATCATTTTCATAAAGAAATCATTTAAAAAATGATACTTTGCTTTTTACGAAGTAGTCTGTAACAAGAATTACAAAATCTTCCCGTGATTAATTGGTATTATGTAATGAATTTAAAGAGTTTTAGCGACTGTGTCAAATGAAACGCCTAAACTTACTAGAGACAAACAAAATGAGTTTATTTGTTCGTAATCACGTTATCATTCGACATCGCACCTTAACCTTTGAGTTAACCTTTAACCTTTTGAGTGTTTACTTTCCATAGAATTAGAGCAGAAATGATTTTGATTTTTGTTAGGCTTAATAATAAGGAAATGAAAGACACCTATTTTTAGAAATTATCTTATCATATCAGTAAATAAGACGTCATTCTTTTGGCACTCTCATGTCCGCTTTACTCATTGAGAATTAGTTTTCTTTTTTAGCCGAGTTCAAAATGTAGTCTGAAAGTCTACTAAACTTAATGATTGTCTGATTGGTATTATAAACAGGAAGAAAAACACAGAAAGTGAAACATTCGGTGTATCAGATGTTGTTGATGTTTTTTTTCTTCTCTGTATTTCCATGTTTAAATGAAAATAGTATAAGCATTATTTTTACTGCTTTCGTTGAAATTGATTGAAATAAAATCATATGAAATATTTTTGGCATTGTTTACGAAACACACAGTTTCAAATCAATAAGTACTTTAAAGGTTATTCGAAAGAGTAAAGAAATGCAGTACAATTTAGTTTGCAGATTCCTTGCGGAGCATTATGTATTCGCAATTAAAGCTTCGATAGCAACAGACACCGGATTATTGGTGGAGATTAGTTGTGGCCTATACTCACAAATTGCGAAAGAAAAAGAACAGATAACAAGAACGAAAAAGGAAGGGGAAATGATTGTACACGTATTTACATGATATAGTATATTTCACGCTGTGTTACCGAGATGACTCTTAAAGTATACAACCGTAGGTTTATAGGCGTTTGGTCTACAGGCAGTTCGGTTACTACCCAATTGGTCTATTCCTTTACACCCAGCCAGTCTACTATTCACTCGTGGTCTAATAATCAATTCCCAGGCGATCTACTTCCCATTTGCCTAATGCCTATATTTGTCTCATATCCTTAACAGTATAATAATAATTTAATCATAAATAATGATAATCATCAAATGATTAGTAGTCTTATAGACGGTAGACGAAATGGGCAATATGCAAATTGGGAATTAGACCATATGGAAATAAGACCAAATGACTATTAGCCTAAATGGTCATTGGACCAAATGATAAGTAGACGAAATGATTATTAGACCATGTAGGTAGTGGACGGGTTGGGTGGGTTGGGTGTAGACCATATGGGAATCGACTAATTGGGTAGAAGACAAACTGGTTGTACACAATGGTAGGCTAATTCACCCAACCGTACGCATTCAGTACGCTATTTCCTTCTACTAACTGTTTTTTCCTACTAACTTCTGAAATTAAACTACAAACATTACATTTCTGGAGATTATTCTAGAACTTAAAAGTACGATGTTTGTTGCTTGAAACAGGAAGAAAACGTAAAGAAAATGAAACATTTCTGTCTTTCAGTAAAGTGCGAAATGCGAATTGTTGCATTTCTACGCACACTTTCCCCGCCAACAAACACTATACTTCAAGCACCACCACCACCACTGCTTTTACGACTGCTAAAGCGCACAGAAAATTTATTATTATGCGCTATATAAAAATGACTTTATTATTACTACTTCTACTACTACTACTACTACTACTATTACTATTATGACGACGACCACTGCTTCTATTACTTCTACTACAACTACAACTACCACTACTACTATTATTATTACTACTACTTCTACTACTACTACTACTACTACTACTACTACTACTATACTACCACTACTACTATTATTACAATTACTACTACTACTACCACTACTACTACTACTACTACTGCTGCTGCTGCTGCTGCTGCTACTCTACTACTACAAGTACAATTTTACGCAGTGACAATCATACAAATGATGATATGAATACATGTATCATAATAATTAAACATTTATTTGTTTTTGCCTATTTGGAAGATATCAATGTTCTCTATGGATTGCTTTGATTATGATACCTGACACGCCATAATTTATATTCTGCTTAATGGCATGCATGTCTCCATCAAGCGATGGCTATATAAATTTAAGATGCCACATATTTGTTTGCTTTTTTTGTTTCAACAGCCCTCATGATACTTACGTTTTCAAAGTTTGACAGAAGCATAGAATTGTATCAGGATGTGTCGTTGCGAACGCTATGAAAATCTCGCAAGGAGTTCAAAGTTTGATATTCATTATTTAACCACAAGGAAGGGGTCAAAACAATTAGGAAATAGTTGAATAAAAATCAGATATCCTGGAATAGAGACTGAGCCAACATTACATCTGGGAATTCCCCCTCCTCAGGCTATACCTCACAAAACTATGGAATGCACACCCTTATTCAGAAGGGATTTTTCTAATAAACTTTTGCCCAACATCTTATCAAACCCGAAACCAAAGTGTATTTGTCTATAATCTAAACAATACTAGTTTACACGAAACATTGTCAAAAATTCACCGAACAGTGTCACATCAAATAAACATTCTATCCAGTTTCATATTTTGCTAGAGGCACGCTGAACGAGAAATTGGGTCGATTACGCGGCAATGTTTACAATAATTCACGATTGATCCGCCATCAGCTTGGCAGGCGTCAACCTTTCTCCAGATTATGCATTTTTTTAAAATATAAAAAATCTCCATATAAAGTTCATTTTGGGGGAGTGTGTAATGACCCTTCAAAGAGGATGTGGTTTCGTCGATTACAACTATACGCTATGGATGTACATTAATACTTCCTTGGCTTTTTGCGTTATTGAGGATACTTCTTATCATGAATCTCATTTTATGCGATGTTGATAATCATGGCAAGCCTTTGTTTTCTTTTTTGGTCTGGATGAAGTTTGTCAAAAAGTGGTTGAAATTTAGGATTAGATCCTGCTCTGTATTATCAGGAAATACTTGAGTCCAAGAACTTCATATTGTTTTGAACTTCAGATCATTGACTGATTGGTGGTCGGAATTTATTAGTTTATCAATTCTGATTTTATGATCATGAATATGACTATGATGATGATTATCATTATTATTCTTATAGTAATATAATTATTTATCACTATTATCATTATTATTGTTGTTATCATTATTATTATTATTATCATCATCATCATTATCATCATCATCAACATTCTTTCAATAGAAAGAACATAATGATAATCCCACCTACCCCCTCTCCCACCCCCGAAACCCGAAAACAAAAATCAAAGCATAGCAAAAACATCAACAACAACAACACCAACAACAAAAACAGGGGGCAGGAATGGCAAGGTGACAGCAATAACATTTTCTCCTATTTTTCCTAGGTCCCTTAATATATTTTTTTGAAATTAAAAAAATAAATACGTGTTCACACTTCCCTCATAAACTATAACACCAGCACAATTACGTGCAGAACTTACAGGTAAGTTTATCATGATTTTTTCAAACTAAGTGATCGACAAAGATTCAAAATTCTAAAAATAAATATCTAAAGGTGACATGCATTTCAAAGCTCTATAGTAGTGATTTTAAAGAAGTATCCTGTCTGTAATATCTACAGTTTGAGGGGGGGGGGGGCAGCATTGGAAAATGGTACGATTTTCAGAATTTTTTGTTTGTTAAATCAATTTTGTAAGAGAATGAATGTCCATATGTATGAAAGCAAGGAGAGGGTTGGGTTTGAGGTACGGAAGAGGAATAAAAAAGTTAGATGATCAGCTTGTATCTGCTCTTCATGGACAACCCTATACATAAACGAAACTAACAAGGAGGCAACAGCAACAACAACGACATCGACCTACCAATCATGAGAAGCAATATATTAACCATGCGATAGGCACATGACAATTAATGTTATGATAATTTATCTTGATATGTATTATACAATTTTTTGCTTCCCTCGCCTTCTTCATAGGAAAGGGGGGGGGGGGGTGGGTGGGTCCTAGGCCGTGGTGCATGAGGGTATAAGATAGAAGAAAGAGAGAAAGAAAGAGAGAGACGGAGAGAGAGAGAGAGAGGGGGAGAGAGAGGGAGAGAGAGAGGGGAGAGAGGGGGAGAGAGAGAGAGGGGAGAGAGAGAGAGAGGGGGGGGGGGGAGAGAGGGTGTGTGTGAGAGAGAGAGAGAGAGAGAGAGTGGGAGAGAGAGAGAGAGAGGGGGGAGAGAGAGATGAATTAGAGAGAGAGAGAGAGAGATAGAGAGAGGGGGGGGGGGGGGGGGACTTGAACACATATATGATAAGACCATGAGACCCTCCCGCCTTCCCCTCTCACTAATCTTGATGGCATTTCTCTCGCAGTGTAGTTTGTCAAAAAGTGGTTGAAATTTAGGATTATATCCTGCTCAGCATTATCAGGAAATACTTGAGTTCATGAAATTTACCTTGTTTTGACCTTTAAGTCAATGACTGTTCGGTGATCGCAATTTATTAGTTAATCAATTATAATTATGATGATGATGAAGCAGCAGCAGCAATAACAAAAACAATAATGACAACGACCAGCCAATAATGAGAAGCAATATCTTAACCTTGCGCGAGGCACATGACAATTAATATTGATGTATTGAAACATTTTTTGCGTCCCTCGCCTTTTTCATGGGAAAGGGTGAAGCCTGTACGCCTACGCCGCTGCACGTGAAGGTGGTTCGCCGATGCAAGGACAATTATTACGCTCGTCGATATTTAGAAGTTAGAGTGGTATTGAAATGATTACAAAGCAGATCCTGTTCGGAATCATGTAAATGATGATTCACATTTTACGATAGAATGTTAGTGTTCTTTTAAATCTCTTTTCGGGTTGGAATCGTCCGTTTACCCTACACCCTTAATCCGGGTTCTTAGACAGGTTGTAATACACGTTGGCATTCCTTGAAAGGAATCCATGCATTACTGGTCTGAAATCCTTTTTTCTTTCTAACTGATTTTTTGTATTACCGATAATAATAGACACAATTTTTTTCTCTCTCTCTTTCTATTTCTCTCACTCTCTCTCTCTCTCTCTCTCTCTCTCTCTCTCTTTGTTTGTCTGCGGTTCCTTTTTAATCTGTATCTGGTCTTCTATTTCATGCTGTTTTGATTATCTTGTTATTCGAAAAAGAAAGAAAAAAAAAAAACCGGCCAAAAATCGGGGAGCCTCCTTCAGAAAGTTTTGTTTTTGTCTTTATTTGGGGTGTATCCCTGGGGCCCGCCTCATAAAGAGTTGCAATTGATCCGAATCATTTGCAAGTCCTCAAATCAATCGTAAGTTTGTAGTCCCCTGTCTAATAGGCCTAGTTGCGATTGATATCAATTACAATGTAAGGTGCGATTAATCGCAACTGTTTATCAGACCCTGGTACTATAGTAAAAACGAATTGGCGTTAAATGTATTAGGTTCATGGTTAAATGCACTGCATGCCCTCATTTCCCCTGTGAAATAGGGATATTATTTTCAAATTCTGAAACCTACATCAAGACAAAGTAGATGACTAAAAGTTGTCATGGTCGTTAAAACATGTTTTAATTGAATAGACCTCTATTCAATTAAGTCCACCAATAACAAGATGTGCATTTTTGTTTTACTTAATAATATTGTGTTGATGGGGTCCATGTGAGAAATGATTCTGGTTAATATGTCAGTTTTATTATTATTCTTATTTATTTGGCAATTTCATACAAGTCATACGTGCAATAAACGTGAAGTGAAAATGTTATTATAACGAATCAAAAGAACACACTGATTATTCATTCGCAAGGGTGCTCTCCCACCCCTTAGCTGCCTGGAAGGGATGAAAAGAAATGACCAGAGGTCTTCCCTCCCGACTAGGGGGGATTCTTGGGAGCTCTAAATTCATTATGTATTCATAACAAGTCAATGGGAAGAAAGGGTGCTAAGTTAATTGTCCCCCTATCCCGCTATCTGGTACAATATAACAGCAAATCTTAAAGCGCAACTTTAAAACCAAGGGTGTCGATTTGTATCCTCGGTTGGGGGGGGGGGGGGTGATAGGTGCCAAAATATTTTCGACAATGGATCAAAGCAACCAAGAGGTAGAGGTGTGTGGCAGGTTGCACCCCCTCCCTTCCAAGTTATTAACTTTTTCAAGTCACCCTCGATAAAGACAACAGTTTAGAGAATATGGGACCCATGTGGGTCCCTTATGGCCTTGCTACCTGGTTTATTATCCTCTCAAGCATATAGGCAGGATTTTAATTTAGGGGGGACGGTAGTGAGCACCTCTTAGGGGGTGGGTGCAGGGAGGGGGAGTTTCCCCTTCCCGCGCGAAGCACGGAAGCTCTGACGTTTCATTGAATTATTAAAGAAAAGACGATTCGTTGTACCATTCTCGACTCTTAATCCTTGTCTGAATTCAGTTTCCCCCTTCCCGCGCGAAGCGCGGAAGCTTTGACGTTTCATTAAATTATTAGAGAAAGAAGACGATTCGTTGCACCGGTATCGACTCTTAATCCTTTTTCTTCCTACTGTACGTCCTCTTCCTTTCTTCTTTCTGTCTCTCTTTTTTTTTTTTGGTCAGCGTTTTCTTTTTTTCCTTTTTTTTTTGGGGGGGGGGGCGACCGCCCCCACCACCCCCTGGCTACGCGCCTGTATCCTCTCTGTCTCTCATTATCTCTCTCTCCCACTCTCTTTTTTTTTGTTGCACTTTTGCGCTTCGCACTTAACATTTACTAAGCTCGTTGCTTTTTAACGCTGCGGCTTTGCATTTGGCGCACTGCATTTCTATGATGCTGTTGATTGAATAAATTGAATAAATTCATCAATTCCTGATGAAACCGTATGAGCGAGAATTCAATTTATTCTTGTCTCATATACGGTCGTCTCATTTACTTAGTTTTCTATTTATATATGTATGTATTATGAAAATGAGATGGCAAAATGTGTATATTGATGGTCATCTTGCGAGTAATAACCATTAACTGCTCTCATCGGGGTCTCATCATTACTTTTTTTTTCCGATGGTGAATTATTTGGGGGGGGGGGGGGGGAATGATTGTACATGCCATCCCCCCACCTGAAATATTGGGGGGATATATCCCCCCCATCCCCCCCGGGCTCGACACCCATGATTAAAACGCTCTTGGATTCCCTTTTAGAGAAAACAGAAAATTTCATTCTCAGTATACTTACTCTCATGACCACTGATTAGCTTCTCCCTTCATGGTTGTTCTCTTTGGACGTCCTTTATGTCACCTTTTGACTTCCCTTTGTTTGTTTGTTAGTGTTTTTGTTAGGTTAATTTCCTGTACTTACATAGGTATTAATTACATAAGGGTTCTGCCACCAAAAGACAAAGGTCTATGCGGTTCCCCTCCACATTGTCATTTTATCTATATCATTTATTAATAGATTACGCTGTATTGTTATGTTGTTATTTTAAGTGTACTTAATTGTACTTGTTTACCATATTTATGATGCTTTGCCTTGGAGTTATTTTTAAAATATAATTTTAGTTGAATGTTGAAAATAAACTTGAAAATTGAGGGGGAGGGGAAGAAGATTAATTATATTGTGCCCTCTCATGCATATCTCCTTTCTAATGCACAACTCTTCTTCCTCACCTTCTCTCAACCCCATGCACATGCAGCTCGTTCTTTTTTTTTCCGTACCCCCTATCTCTCACTCTTTTGTGGCATTGTCTACATTTGTATTGTGACCATGTAAAGTACTCTTTTGTCCCGTTTTCCCCTCTTTTCCTATTTTTAGTTCGTTTTTTGTTGTCAAAAATGTGTTAGTTCAATTACTAATTATTCCTAACTATTATTTGAGGGGTCCAGAATTTCACAATCATTGCTTCTAGTGGACCCCTCTATTTCCAATACGTGTTCCTTAATGTTTGTAAATAATTATAATTGATTTGTAGTGTTTGAAACAGAAATAAAATTGGAATTAAAAATTGAAATTAAACCACTACATAATTATTGCCCCCGGAAAGTCCAATGTTGCACCCTCGTTAAAGTTGCTTTTTCACAGACGTCAAGTGTGGGAGAACCATGGTGTATTGGTGAAGACGTTTGACTCTCGTACGACAGGTCACAGGTTCGATCCTCGCTCGGTGCTTCATCCTTTGATTGTGTGTTTTACCTTAAATTTGTCCCTATATATTAAATGGGTAATGGTAATTGCAGGGCCCACAGGAACAGCAGCAGTTTACTGAAGTGGCTACCTTGGGTAAATAAGAGCAAAAGTAAATGATTTAAATCATAATAATTTAAGTTTAAAAATGAAATTGTCAAATTACGCGTCCTATCTAGCAGTGGTGCTATCATGCCATTTGAAGTGACCAGGGGGGTGTTTCATAAAGCTGTTCGTAAAGTTACGCATGACTTTACGAACGACTTGTATATGAAAAGCCAAATGGGATGCCCAATCATTATTAAATACATAAAATAAAGTTGAACTGTGCAGATGTAGATCAACATTCTTTTGATAACAATTTTTTTTAATGCAAAGTATATTTTTTGCCATAATATAATTGAAGTTATTGAAAATATCAGAAAAAACTTTGGGCATCCTATCTGGCACTTCATATACAAGTCGTTCATAAAGTCATGCGTAACTTTACGAACAGCTTTATGAAACACCCCCCCTGATGCTGCTTCTTTACTTGCGGAGTATTGATCTTTAGGGTCAATTAAGGGTATATTCTCATCCTTCATTACTCAGTTAATGACTCACAGATTACATCAATAACAATCTTTATGGAAAAGCCTGCCAGACCGACCAAGCCAGCTTTTATTCGAATTGTATCTTTTTGAACAATCATGAACAATCTTTGTTATTATATCATTTTGAACATCAAAATAATTTCAATTTTTTAAGCTCATTCTTGATTTTGAAAATATCAAGTGTAAATATTGTTAACATTGCATAATTTCAATCTCAATCGTCAACGTTCACACCTAAATATATACTGACATTGTATAGAACATTGCAAAATATTAATTTTGATCCCTAACCTGCATGGGGCTTTGCCTTTTTTCCCCACGCCCGGACCGATTCCCTAGGTTGAAAAAACCAGAGATAAACTAAATAAGGCAAATACTCTGGAAAAACCTAATGGCAAATCGTCCCAATAAAAATAATCTATTTGAATCTCTAAACCTCCTACAAAAACAAACACCAAACTATTGTTCTGTATTAAAATTTCCACTTGAAATTTGTGTCGTGTATCTAGTGTCTGACAAAGCTAGAATGGCTACCACGCCCATTTCCCTCTCTTATTATGCCTTTCTGAACATTCCTTTCCTTCTCAATACAATAACTTACACCTGCCTAAGTTATTCAAACCATCCCGCTTCGCGGGATCGTGGCGTCTCGCCACTCCCATTACGTAATCATTAAACGGATCCGCATATTCAACATTTTCCTGCTATACGTTGTACCGCAGGAAAATACAAATATCTTTAGTATAGAATAATACTACACGGATATGATCATGAATACAATACGGGGTAAATCTACTCCAAATTTGTTCAAAATCCTGAAAGAGATTATCTTCAATAAAACCTTAACCCCAAAATACACCGATAACTTTAAGAATACGACGGTGCGACAACATCCGTATTTGCGCAATTAGAATGGAGATGATATACTTTTCTTGTCTCCTAACCACAATGTTATGACAAATTTTTAGCGAGAAGAGGTAAATCAACATTGTAGATCAAACCATGGACCTACTACTCAAACCAAAGAGATACCTGTAAATGTTGTAATATGTAATTTGTAATATCTGTTTGCTCAAACCAAGGAGTTGCCTTCTTGATCAAACGTTCTCTATCATTTTCGTCAATAGACTACAGACATTGCAATGATGGCATGTATATACAAGTTCTGTTTGCTTTTAGGTGGTGTGACTCTCCCTTCAACGTAGTCTGGTTACTTTGCTTCCCATGGTGTACCTACATCAGTCCTGCATGACCAAAGATGCTTTTTACCATCGGACTACCGTCACTCATTTATGCTTCTACGATGTTGGTACGATACAGTACGATTTCTGAAGCTCTCGGCTATACTTCCATAATGGAGTGCGTTCCCTGCTTGCCGACTAACTATAGTACGTCTATTGGGTCTAGAGTAGATAGACTACTCACCCACTCTATTGGTCTTCGGTCTTTCCAGGGATATGGTTACTGATTCGAGACTCAGTATAAATCACTTTTATTGTTGTAGTGAAAAACAAAACGAACAAAAACATAAAACCAAAAAGTAAACAAAAAGACATTTCGCCTGACAGACAGGTGAACAATACACCATACCATCAAACAACATATCTCTTCTCACTTTCAAACATTCCCGAGTTACCGTAGACATCTTATTAACAAAAATGATAAAATAATCAAACTAAGAGTTAGTAAATTTGTATTGAAGTTTCAAATATTATTTGGGCCTAAAACGATTGCGGGTGAGAGGATGCAACGTGAACATTTTAGAAGCTGGGGCCACTATATGCCATTGTACCCCTATGATCCCCTAGTCTTGATTGTCTCGTCAAATTCATGCAGCTCACCCCTTGTATATTACTACCTAGGCATGTAGCCGGGAATCCCCCTCTGACACACCGTGACAAGGTCTTTATCGCACGCTCTGTGTGCTGATCATAATTAGCTTGTTTGAGCGAAGATTATCATGTCCGTGATTGACTGATATGTACTGGTTAGTTATCTCCAATGTATATTACTTGGTATCCCCCCGGGGGTGTTTCACAAAACTTGTCATCAGTGACAAATGACAGTTTTTGTTACAAGCTACTCAATCCTTGCATTTGATTGGTTATCAGCAGATTTGTCACAGATTTTTGTAATTTGTCATTGAAAAAAGACTTTGTGAAACATCCCCCCCCCCTCCTGGACCCTACCACGGTATACCCAAGAAGATGATACCTTCTTGGTGTTTAAAGATGTCATCGACTGGTGAATAGCCTACGTCACCAGACTGCGGATCAAAACGATTCGCGGTTGGGACTTGAACCCAGGAGCGATTCCAGCAGGCGGCAGGGGAGGGGGCCCATTTCACGAGAAAATATTTAGCTGCGAAAAAGCCGGCCGAAAATAAGAAAAATCGCGCCTGCCGATAATTCGCTCAGTGGTGGTGGGGGGGGGGGGGGGGGGGGGGGGGGGGGGGGGGGGTTGGTGAGCACTAATTTTATTGCACCCCCCCCCCAGTTGAGCGCCAGAGGAGGGGCCCAGGCCCCCTGGATCCGCCACTGCTTGAACCCAACGTCCATTGACGACGCAATAAACTACATTTGCCACTTTCAACACAGGTGTACATTGACACGGATAGAATCGCCTTGGCTCAGTCTGTAAAGCGTCTGACTGTCGAACCGGGCCAACGATCGTGGATTCGAATCCAACCCAGGCGGGTAACAGTGCCTCTCCTCTGTTTCATCGTGGACCTACTACTACGTACATGACAGTAGATAGTAGGTCCATGGTTTCATAGACGAATGACTAGGTTGATACATATATTAATGTTTGAAACTGTTCCCAAAATCTATGTCAAAAAAATGAATACTTTATTTTAAAAAAAATTATTGGGCAGGGGAAAAGTGAAATACTAAGGAGAATTCATATGTTTAAAAATTGTGAGAATGGGGGTGTATTAAAGTATGATGGACGTTGAAACTGAGGTTATGAGTTTCAGATTGCGGGCGAATTACTGATGAATCAGACACATTGTGGAAAAGAATGGCTAATTTCTGGTTTGAACAGGCTCTCTGTAGTATTTAACTGTAATTTTGATGAAAGAATTTTACATTATTGTGTATCGAAATTGCCATTGTTTTATTGTTTTATTACTAGCATGTTATAAAGTAAAGGGGAATATAGTTTAAAATACCTCATCGTAAATATTATGGTGTTATCAGAACATTATTTTCAGAAAGAAATTGGTCTTCTCTAAGAACTGGTTTCAAAGTGGCATTGTGAATGTAAACGACAATTTTTAGAAACGGTACCTATAGAAGTAGTGCTCGAATTGGGTATGAATACGGAAAAGCAATGTACTGTTTGACCTTGCAAAACTTTACAAAGCGATTCCAAAACAGTTGCTTAACCAAAGGAAATAGCTCTCTATTGAAAAGAACAAAATAATTTACAAATTCCATGAATTCTTAATATAGAGGTAGAATAAAAACAACTTCATGAGTTAACCGGTAAACAATACTATGACATGCTCCGCCTAGTATAGTATAGTATTTATTTTCCGTTAAAAAAAAAAAAGAAGCATATAATACAAGTATATACATAGCGTTAATAAAACGGCTGGATAGCCCATATTCAGCTGTGCCAGGCACGACACTGCTGGTCTTCCATGGGGTCCTAAATAAAGGGGTTGCTAGATGTGGTCTATTTTGGGAAAAGCTGTTATAGATAAAAATATCAATCGGCCAAATTGTTTTAAAAGAAATTTGATTAACATTAATTATAATAAGCTGAACGAATTTCCCCCTAAGATTTTGTATAACATTCTACCAGTTTTAGAAAGAATCTTTTGAAGTGGAATCTTGCACCTGATGATTCCTGTAAAACATGTGAAGCAATTGAAGACATTGTTCATGTTTTTATTTAATGTAAATGTTACGATTTATTCAGATCATATATGCTGGTTAATAGAAATAGTGTTTTATACAGAAATAACAATTACAGTAGATTATCTAATCAAAGTAGGTGAGGAAAACTCAACAGATCACAAAATCTCCATTGCACTTTGGTCAATATATAAAACGATATTACGGAACAAAAAGGGGTATGATCGTAGAAAATCTGAATTGCAGTATATCTTTAATTCAGAGAACTTAAATAAAATTGAAATTAATCAGAATCGAAGAAATAAAAACAAATCAATATATGATTTTCCTAATCGACTATCAGAATACATTTGAAACAAATAGGTAAAAGTCTATATTATGTTGCATTATGTACAATTCATTTCTAATGTATGAAAAACAAAACACATGTATGGTTGTATGAACTTATGTTATTGATATATGTTGTAAAAGTTTGAGATTATGATGGACGAATTAATAAAACGAGAATTGAAAAAGAAGAAAAAAAGGTTGCTGTGGAAATCAATCCATCTCTCGGATAGAACATTAAATGGAGACCCCGTGTAGAGGAAAATCATCACCTTTTCACATTTAGAATCCATTGCACGATTCATCTAAGAGTAGGGGGAAACCCCTGTGTAACCTTATACCGGGAAGGGAGACTCAAGGGTTCCAGTGATTCTATGACACCTCTCATCCTATATGGTACATTTCGTTACGGGTGTTGCGTTTGTAAACCCCCTACCCCGTCATAAATATTGATTGACCCCCTGGAAGTTACATGATGTAGTTCCATTTTTTTCTCCATCTTGTCTCGAAACAGAAGGAAAAAAAGCCCCCTAAGGTTTTTAAAGCATTGAAAATATTGATAACACGAGTAATACATCACACAGCGGTGCTAAAGTCGCCAACACAAAGTACTTCTATTAACATTATTTTAGCCAAGCTACATCGTAAGGCATTGAGGTCGTTAAATGAATCTTTTCATGAAGGTGGAAAAAAACAAATCAAAGAAATCGACAATCTAATATAAACAATTACAAAGTTTATAAAAATCGGATTTGTCGAGATAAATTGTCAAGTATGTGTTCGAGTAAAAAATCAGAGAGAGAGAAAGGAAGAGTTAGAGTGGGATATAAATTTAAGGAGAGAATGCATTAGAGAGGTGAAAACTAATACGCCAAACACATTTTACAAACATAAGAGAAAGAAGAAAGAGGGATGACAAAACGATATGAAAAGCATTCTGAACATACAGGTTCAACAATTTATTTAAATTAAAGTTGTCAGAGCGATGTACTTTTTATGCTATACAATTTTATTTATTTCTGAGTCGTCGTGGTGCAAGTGCACAACAATTTTTAGTCTACTGAGGCATATTTTTGTATTGGGATGTTTCAATATAATTGAATTTTCTAATATTATGTAGGCCTAACTATTTATATTCAAATTAAGAAAATTTTCAATTCAAATTAAATAATTGCAAACTAATGTTACTTCAAACGTTATTTCGTACTGACTTTGTTGCCAATTACATCTGCTGATTCGGCAGAAATATATTTGTTTTAAAGATAGGGGATAATACTTGCATCGCGCGATGAAATTTATATTTGCTATTATTAGACAGCAGTGGTCAGTTGCTATGTAGAAATTAAGTTTTAATGATGCACAATGCATTAGGTAATATCGACGTCATCGTCACGTGCGATGTAATTGGCCTAATTACACAGCCGAATACTACAATATACCAAAGGTCATGACATTGTTAAAAACAAACTTTCCGGCTATCCCACTCATATCTATTTTTGTCTTGTTTGAACTCATGTGACTATACCCCGCGAGGGACAATATACGCGTGATAGAGCAGGAATATGACCTTCTTATACATCGTGTCAATGACGGAGCACTATGGGAGGTGCATGATAACACTAGCTCCCATCGAATATATCCCTCCTCGAATATATATATATATATATATATATATATATATAGAGAGAGAGAGAGAGAGAGAGAGAGAGAGAGAGAGAGAGAGAGAGAGAGAAAGAGAGAGACGGAGAGAGAGACGACCAGATGCAGAAAAGGAAGAAAGGGGGAAGAGGGGGAAAGAGAGGGTTAAACAAAATTAGGAAAGAAAAGAAATTTTGGGAAACATTTCCTTATAAATTTGGATGGAAAGGTCGGGGTTACCCCTACATAACCACACCCATTCCTACGCCTTCATCCTCCAAGTAAGCCCCCTCCCCCATTAATTTGAGACCCATCGTACACTACCGAATAATAAAAATTATTTGGTTTCGAATTCAGTTACTAAATATACCCTCATAGCAAAGAGGAAACAATTAAATCCAAGCTACAAATCACAGGGTTAAAAAGTTATATGCTTAAAGAGCATCTCCCAGCAAATATCATTAATAAACAGAACATGTTGATGTTGTCTTTAACTTATCAAAACTTTCATACAAATCAAATTATATTGAAACAAATCATGTCAGGTAGGTCTATGAGATGATAATCTCCGTTTTTTTTTCTTACCTCAGGCACTGGCACTGACCAATAGCAATTTTAATGACACAATGAGTAATTATATCTTAGATTAGCTTTAGCAGAGATTAGTATTGATCAGTTTGCTGATCATTATAAAACGACAAACGAAACACAAAATATCCTTGAGATACCGAACATGGATTGCTGTTGGATTGAAAATATTTCGACACTACGGTTTAGGGATAAACCTTTTGGTGGTTATCTGTTATACTTAGTTAACTAATTTGTTTACCAGACGATTTATTCACCTAGAAACGACGAGAAAACTTCCCATTGGAACCTAAAGACAAAGGACTTGGTCAACGATAGGAATCAGTGCGTGTGCACGTAAATACAAACATGTATCTTCCTCTACAATGTGGCTTAAAATAATTCACCCGTATATAGTTTTATTCACAGTTGTTGCTATGCAGACACACTGGAATGCTTACAGCGGTGTGGGTTGTTAGCAGTCGGCGTCCAATCCTCTTCAGGATTGGGTAGGGGTCATGATGCTCTGTAGAATTCACACTAATTGAAATAAAACCAAAGTTATTATTTAAAAAATGGACACTAGAAACTGACCACCTACACCCCACCTCCCCGAATCACCCCCTTGGTTGTCGGTTGTCGATCGTTACGCTCTGTGAAATAAGCGGCGCATGCGGTGGCATTTCTTTCGTCGAACAAAAACTAAAACTATAGAATATTCACTGCACACAATATTATTAAAGGACAGATTTAATAGTTTTCTTTATAGCCAAGTATTTCAATGGTAGACTTTATATTACCCCGATCCCCCCTCCCCCTCCCCCCCCCCTCCACCATCCATCTCTTGCTCCCCATGTGACAAACTATCCTGTGTATGCCTATAGTATTCTTAGAGCGGCCATGAGAAATCGTCTATTGGTCTGTGCTTGTAGACTATTCTCTGCGTCATTGCAGCGCACGCGCACTTTGGTTTAACCTTTCATAGAGTGACGTAATCATTACCTTTCGGGAATTTCCCTACTCGTTTTCTGAGCGTCGCACAGCGAACGGGATGTTTTAGGGGAAATGAAAATCCCTGCTGATCGTTACAAACATGTGTGTACAATAGGGTTGCAATTAAAAAAAGTCTTTTCGCTCTATGGGAAAGCTGTCAAAAGGTAAATGGGAAAATGGAAAGCGGTCTACGGATAATTTTCCCCTAAACTTTACCCAAATATTTTGTTTTTGCTATTCCCATGCAGAAGTGATAGAGGCATATCGTAGCGATATTGACTGTAGGAAATATTGGCCAATATTACCGTGTATACAGGGCTGACTTAATATAAAGCTGTCTATTTCCCTCTTCATCACCCTCAATCCTTTTTTCTCAACCCCTCTTAATAATCATGAAGCACATGCCTCGGTAAGTAGTTCCAGGTAAATGATCACACTAGTATTGCCAGGGGCATGACATTAAATTCGGAATTTCTTGTTCCAAAAATAATTGAACAAACCATGCATGAATTATGTTTCCTAGGTCTATGCTTAAACTTTACTCTAATAGATAATCATTGTTGTGTATACAAATTAATTGTTCTTAATTTGTTTCACTGTTTGTTCTCGTTTTCGAGATAAAATGATAAAAACACGAGGGGAATCTCGAGACAAAAACGAAGAGAGAGAGATAGGAAAAAGAGAACAACCTGTGATTTTATTTGATAAAACAATATGTATATGTGCTCATAAAGAATAGATGATCCAGAGTTTCCTCCCTTCTGAACCAAGGATTAACTATAAAGAGGAAGAAACAATGAATTAAACCCAAAACATAACTTTACATTAGTTTCTAACCCCCTACGTTGTTCTATTCCCTCAACTATATTGCAGTTTTGAGCCTTAAAGCTATTCGAAATGTAATTGTAGGCATACAAATCATAAACCAAAATAAATTCTCTATTAGCCACTAGGCCTATTTTTCGATAATTTGTATAATTCCTCTGAGTATATAATTCTTGTCTAATCATGTTCATTTCAGTTACTTTCCTTTTTCTTAATCTTCTTTACGGTAGTACCTTTTTCCCCTCTTAATTTTGTATACGGTCACATGCATAGTAAAAAACCGCGCAGAAGACTCGGATTAGACCTCACAGTGGAATACACTCATGGACTTCGGACATATCCCGTAAATAGTCATGGGGAAAATAGGGGAAACTACCCGGTGACCAAACTGTCAGGTGCAGCTATAGGGTCGTAGGCCTATTCTAAGAGCACATGACAATAAACAAAGTGTCTACCGAAAAGGATATACAAAACTGTGCCCGCACTTCCTCGTCATGCATGGTCTATATTTCCCCGTATCTAGTTGACCCTTGGTGTATTATTCTTTTATTTTCTGGTATTCAAAGCACGCGGATTTGCATGATATGCAAACTCTGATTTCCCGGCTAAACCGACATTGTTTGTGACGAAAACAAACGCATCCTTTTCTCATCGCAACATTTCCAGACCAAAGACTGAGTAAAAACGTGAATTCATTTCCTAAAAATGTAAATGATGGAGCTGTTCTGCTGTGCTAATTATTGAACTGTCACTGTATAATTTCAAGGTGCACAATGGAATACTGCTAGCTAATGAAAATGAGGTCGGCCAATTTATTGTTGACGTTTTGTCCTTCGCCAGTTTACTACTTCAGAAACAATTGCGCCAGAATCATTTTTTTTTTGGTCAGAGATTACTTCATAGTGAAATCGACAGTCCAACAAAAACGCTAGATTGTCCACTTTCGGGGTAAAGCGGAACATCATTAAAACCCTGCGGTTTGATGGACTTGCATATAATTAGGAAAGCACTGTTGCCCTTCTGTCACTCTTGCGTATTGCATTATTGAAACCCAGGCTTGCATGGATTTGATTTGATTTTGCAACAATTTAAAAACTCTTCTGAATTGATCGGTAAACATTACACTCTCAGGCTTTTTTTCCTTCTTCACAATGCGCTGTTGAGTTGTATGTGTTGTGATTTACACGAAGTAATGATACTAATATGTGGAACTTTTTATGCGCTATATTGGACTGAAGAATTGCATCATCTGTGACAAGTACTGTTGAGTGGTATGTGTTGTGCTTTACACGAAGTAATGATACTTATGTGGAACTTTTTATGCGCTAAGTGGACTGAAGAATAGACGTCATCTGTGACAAGTGCTGGTAAGTGTTCAAAGCAATTTGATGATTATCATTGTAACAAGATACATAACCTATAGTCCGTCCCAAAATGATACTTTGAAACATAATATCCTTTTATTTTTCGTCGTGGTAGATGTTATTGCTATGATGGCAGGTAATATACAATGAGGGATAGCAGATCAAATTAGAGTCGGTTACAAAACTGTAATATTCTTGTTGACTCGATTGATTTCATTCTGATTCAATAATTAAATCAACAAAGTAAATAGCGCATTTTCTTGCTGATTTTAATGCACATCACAAAAATTTCTGCGCATTGTTCAATGTTCTATAGAGATATCTGGATCACAGTATGATAGTTAACTCTGTTTAAAAAAAAGCAATTGAGCCTAAATCACTGCCACTGGACAGGTGTAAAATCTGTAAATCTCAATCAAAATTAACGGGACATAATAAAAACTATTGAAACGGATATATTTTTCAATACTCTTATAGACTTTCGCAATTATTTTGTATAATTAGTATCATTGTAATACCGTAAAGTATCTCACCTTTTTGACATGATTGTCTCGTGATAAAATGACATAATCAACGCACGCGTGCATGATTTTGTAATTGCTAAAATTCAACTAAATTTCACTTTCCTTTTTGACAGGCACTATTACTAAACTAGTTTGAGTAATCACGATTCTACGAAAAGCGGAATTGGGAATTGATACTTCAGTCGTTTCAGCTAAAACTCGTCATTGTCTGCAACATCCGTAGGATCTGCTTTCAAAACCTTCCTTTCTTCTTTATCCGCCATTATTCATTGAATGCACTCGAATAACTATTACAATATGGAATGTTTTCTCAGAGTTCGTCACACATTGTGAAAACGCCTACGCGTGTATCGACTCTAGCTTTTAACCTGTGAAATATTCGGTGCATGAGTATGACAAGCGATGACATGCAAAACACATTGTTTTCAACAGAATGTGTATTACACCACACCGCTGGCATTGTAACGACTATCTCGATTTTAAATGCAGAACTGCAAACTGCTAATTTGAAGAGGTGGGTTTTAATCTAAGTACCATAGCGCTACAAAGAGATGTACGTGTTAAGGACACGTACTTTTTAATTGTTGATAATATTGTTCTATACATGCAGGCTCTGGAACAAGAAACGACGACTGCGCAGCTGTAAGAAGATCACGTGACTAAACACAGCAGACGACAAACTCTGTTGTCATTTTCTGAAATCGCGATTAGAACGATCTCCCAAGCCAGCCATCGTACGTGCAAATTGATGCTCATCGCAGACGATTTTCGACTACGACGATGAATTCGCTTCTGCTAGCCGTGCAGGCGAACGATGTTGGTGAAATCCAGCGTCTCCTGACATTTTCTCCCATTTGTCGTAAGCTGGTCAACTACCAGGCCCCTCAGAGCCACGAAACACCTCTTTTCGTCGCCAGTGTACGGGGTTACACCGGCGTGGTACGTTGGCTGCTCAACCGGGGAGCTCGGGTAGACGTGACGACTAGCTGGGGTGCGTCGGGACTCCACGCTGCGGCTGAGAGGGGCCACGATTCGATCATCAAGTAAGAATCTCATTTGACTTTGATTTAATCTATTTCATTGATTATTTTGATGGATCTATTTAAAGAACTTACAGTAGCCTACACAATATCATCATCAGGTTGTATTAAAATCAAGTCTTTATTAGAGATCATGTACACACAAAAACCAGGCCCGTCAACCCAATGGGATAGGCGGGAGGTTATAATGAACAATATATACAATAGCAAAGTACATTAACAATAACAATATAAGTTACAGTGTAATAATATATGTGATAACAAGGAGCACCGGGATAGAGAGAAAGGGAAAAGGAAGATGTGAAAAGGAGAAAAGGAGAAAAGGAGAGGAAAACAGAGGGGGTAAAAGAAGAAGATTGTAACATTATGATGAGGAAGGAAAGATCCCCATACATTATACATAAATGAATAGTGTATAATTGAATCGAGATAAATTACGTATTACGGTAAATATTGTCATTTTGGTACAGAATGAAACATTAAACATTAATTTTAACAGATCTGAGATGTTTGTCCAGATAACTTGTTATTGTTTGTTGCTTGGACTCCCAAGACATACGGATTCATATCCTATAACGTATCATAAGTGTTCCCTTTATCAGCCCATTACAGGTGTACAGGAAATAATTAAATAATTGAATAAAATTGCATTGCTTTTGGCAAGACTACTTTCTTAAAAGTAACATTTAATAATGTAGGGCTACCAAAATAGTACAACATTGAGAAACATAATTACACGAATATCCATAGTTAAAGTGAGGAAAATGTTATTGTACGAATACGAGACATGGGGATATTACAAAATGATGAGCCTATAGATCGTAAAATAAGAATAGGCTAACTCAAGAAAAAATATATATAATAATTTCATTCCCTGTAAATACATAGAGCCATAGGCCTATATAAAGCATAAACGTTTCGTTTCTTTCTCCCGATGTAGCACTATACCAATGGATAAAATTTGAGCTAAGTCATTTACTTTTCTTGTTTTAATTATACACGTAGAAAAGAAACACAAAGTGTCAATCTGACAAAAAACATAATGCATTTCATAACATTAATAAATCTTATTTACGAAATTGATGATATTTGAGGAATTGTTCAATTATGACATACATCATTGTAAACCGATCACATGCAGACAAGCTCTAGAAGTTATAGCCCACGAGACCGAAAATATCGGTCCACGGGCCGTCTGCCGATTTTCTGAAGGCCGAGATTTTTCTGGCGGACCCTCGATGTGTCATCGAAAAAACGGGAGGGGTTTCGATACATGCAATTGATTCAATTATTGGACAATTAACACGGTTTAAGTAAAGTGATTAATTTGCACTCATTAATGAATTCGCTGTCCTTGCCGGCATTGGTAAAAAAAGGGAAAGTCCGGGTTTCGCATTTCAACTTACTCAACATGTTGCATTCTTATGCAAGGTCAGATCAGAGAAGTGCTAATTCTCTGGTCGAATAGAACCAAAATGGTCATGCAACTAATATAGTGTTTGATGATGATAATAATACGAAGAAAGAAATATCATGTTTCTGGTCTGCAGCAAAGATGCTGTGTAAAATTTTTGCAATGCATGAGTGATTGAACTTAGAATATAAAAAAAAGACATTACCCAAAATGTAAAGAAAATCTGTTTATTAAGGGAAAACTGATATTATTCAATGATTGATAATTAAATTTAATGTTTAATTGTTTGTCTCATGTCTGTGATGCGCATTCTCAATTCGACTATTCCATTCTTAAGGGGTGTAGTATAAATAATATATAATCTATTTTCTTTCTTCAGTGCCAATTGATATCGCACATGCACGTACTCGATAATATGCCAGTGTGCCCATTGATTAGTTTTATTGTTTGTTTACTATGATGTATTCGATAGCATTCGAATTAAAAAATCGATTACTTATTTAAAAAGATACATTAATGTAATTTGGTTATATTCTGTTCCTACTAGGATTTTATTTTGTTTTGTTGATGTTTTGGATGTGGGTTCTTTCGTTCAACAATATCATGTATACGAATTAAGAAATAAGTAACCTCCCAAAAAGAGGACAAATAATGGAAATAAAGCACATGTAACATGGCATAGAACTAACCAAATAACACAAATCCTACCATGATCTTGAAAAAGGGATAACTTTATGACGTTTACCAAGGTTGCTGATGATAGCTAAACTATAGATACGTATTGGGCAGGGTTGTCATTTCTGGGGGTCAGGGGTAAACTATCAAAGTTACTGCCGCGTTGTCAATTTTACTAGCATTATACAAATATTGATAAATCATTGGGAAAAGACGCTTCAAATTCAGTCTCACAAAAAAATCATTTATAAAGATAACATCAGAACAAACACTCAACACATGCAGTGTGCCGGGGTGTGGGAATTCAGACAAACCTGTCCTAGGCTTGTTGACATTGTGATCTAAATTAAATCGCACCTCCATCATTTTGCTGCAGGATCGCGTGGGGGCACGAGGACCCTTAAGGGATAGGATATAGCTATGTGTACCGCATGGGAAGTGTACTTATCAACTATTTTCCGCGGCTAGAGGATGTACGATATCGCCCTTTTCACGGATGCTCTTATTTCCTAAGAATTTAGCCGACACCACATAATTCCCCTTTTTTATTTGTTATTATTCTCATATTGTGCGGTTCCCCTATCCGTCATCCAGTATTTTTTCCTCACAGTACTGACTGTCATGATCGTATTCATCATCATGGTCGTCATCATCACCATCATAACCATCATCTCCATTGTTCTCGCGATCGCCTGGTTTCGCGTTTTATTTTGCATTTCATAATAAATTTTAAGAATTTATAAACAAATACCGGATAGCGTAATGTTTGCCTTTACATGCCATTCTTTCTCTTTTTATATGTATTTCGATATATTGGAATACCTGGATGAAAAGCTTGAAAAGGAACTTTTTCAAAGTAAATATTGAATTGGTAGACATATCCTCTTTCCGATTATAACGCGAAACCACACATGACCTGTACTTTTTAGATTTAAAACAATTACCTGGGACCTTAAAGGTAAAGACCAGTATTGGAAACGCCCCAATTTCAAAAAATGAAATGGAAGCTCTCATTACCAATCATGTGAAAGAATATGTTTTGACTAATACATGATGATAAAAAAATTGCCGGGAAACCGCCTACTAATTCATATATTTGGTAAATTTGTTTCTCTCATGGTCTGTGAGAGATATAGGGTAGTCCCATATACATCTTTCTGTGTATAGTGCTTGTAACTTTACGAAGAATGGGCCAAATTTCTTATCATTTTGATGATTCCAGAACCTTGCAGATGCTAGATGCTAGATGCTAGATGATCAACCTTTTCTGATCGATTCCACAACGTTTCTTTCACAATGCAATCGCATGACCATAACTGGTCTTTACCTTTAAGCTTTTACCTATTTTGTAATATTCTATCCCCTTCCTACCCCCCTCCTCTCTCTCTCCCTCTCTCTCTCTCTTTCTCCCTCTCTCTCTCTCTCTTTCTCCCTCTCTCTCTCTCTCTCTTTCTCCCTCTCTCTCTCTATATATCCCTGTCCATCCTGCCCTTTATTTCTCTTTTCCTCTCTTATTAATTTAATACAAAAAATACATTAATATAATGGGGCCTCGTAATACATGACCAGTATATAACATTCGGTATTCTTGGGATAAATTAGTCAGGGTCCCAGTTCCAGTGAACGATCAACTAAATGTGACTGCATTCTATTATCGTTATTTTTCATTTATTTATTATTTTTCGCAGCTTGTATTAAGTCATCATTCTATTGAGCCTTTATGACCGAATATCTTCCACAAAGAAAAGAATCTGTACTCTTTTCCCATAATATCACCTCCATGCAACTCAGTGACCCGGATATCCCGAATTCGGAGAGAGAAAAAAAAATTCCTAAATCCGACGACCCGTAGAAACTATAGCAGAAGTCATGCTTATAATGCACTGTTTGCTTGACAAAAATAGAATGATTTTTAACAATGAAAAAATGGTGTGTATTGCTGGGGGGGGGGGGGCGAGATGTAAGCCTAAATTAAAATCACAACACTAAATATCTCTAAATATGAGTATATAGACATTACTTATATATATTTTTTTAAATATTGAGAGTAAGCGAGTTTTTAGATATTTCATAAAGCCAGCTCAATATAAAGTGCAACTATGATTTCTTTAATATTTAGTTAGTCGTAATAAAACAAAGTTCAGGGTAACAAGCCGATCGTTTGTAGTGATAAATACACATCGATAAACATTTTATTGAAGTTACCCGGCAAAAGAAAAAGGTACGAAAAGGTAATCCATATACCACGATCAGACCACATACTCATTTTTTCACACTACAACAAGAAAAAAACCCACAAATACCCACAAAGAAACAAACGACCAAGTATTACAACAACTCGCAGAATTATGAGTAATGATAAATTAAGGTAGCTTTAACAAGGTGCCGACAATGTGACTTCTCAAGAAAACCTCTCCAATTTCTCTCCCCTTTTTTTCCGGAATCATCAAATTTTAATCAGATAAAAGCGAATTGGAATAGGTAAAACACCTGACAATGGAACCTAATTACATTAAAAATCGCAACAAACACGGATCTTTAATTTTCCTATACGCTTCTTGAATTCTCATTCATTACAAATATACAGCAGGTCCCCTAATCATCGTGTACCCGGGAACGTTGGCCCCGGAGCCTTTCTTTTGTTACCCCCCCCCCCCCCCGCCCCAGAAGAAAAAAAATCATGCACCTTTCACAATAAAGTGTTACATTTATTTATGATTCATCAGAACGCAATTTGTGGAATCGGAACAAAAACAAGGATACGGATACTGTCGACATTCTTCCTTAAGTCACGAAGTGGTTGAATATCTACCCAGGGGTTAGCTTTTAAAAATATGCCCTGGCATCTTTCTTTCAATTTTCAATTTATTTTCTTTTCTTTAAACAAAAATAGTTTATCAAACTGTGTAATGTCATCGTCCTTACAACTTATTATTTCAAGTATATAAGAATTGAAGATGTGCTCTTTAAAAATGAATCTATCATCCTGGTCTGAAGTACCTATGATTTTGTTACTGTTACTGTTGTTGTTTTGTCTCATGAATGTGACTGGGGGTATTATTGAACCCATTCTCTTTTTCTTTTTTTTCTTGTAAAGTCGTCACAAAACGGGCACACCATCTGAAAGCTATATTATAATCATGATAATAAAATGTGCTGCCGACTAATAATACGTACGAATCTTAAACAAGAACAAACAAAGAATAGAATTACTGCCGTTCATTAACTGGTAGCTGATTGTTGTCTTAATTTCATTTTTTTTACAGACTTCTTCTCGAGCAGAAAGCACCCATTAACACCCAGACACAGTATGGAGACACTGCTCTTCATCTAGCAGCTTTTAGAGGTCACCATAGGGTCATCTTACTCCTCCTCGCTGCCGGGATAGACACTACGATCATCAACTCGAAGGGGAGGACCGCCGTGGACGAAGCGGAGATCGCCGGCCATCACATCATCTCGAAGCGGCTGAGATACGAGAGACTCTCGCGATCAAGTAAGTTGAAGATTTGTTTTTATATTAATCATTATTTTGTGCATATTTACGTATTCCTTCTCTCTCTCTCTCTCTCTCTCTCTCTCTCTCCTCTCCCCTCTCTTTCGTTCGCTCTTTCTCCCATTGTAGTTTATATGTCTGTCTGTCTATGTACCTCTATGACCCCTTTCTGTTATTTATTAGCTTGAGGCCGTAATGATTATTCACATTATTGTCTTCATCTAGATTGCATTAGCATAATTTTCAATACTTCAAATATGAACTTATTATCACAAAATTTAATATGATTGTTTTTCTTTTGATATACACATTGTATTAAAAGAAATAGTGGAACAATACTTAAAAGAGTACATTGCATAAACAAGTTAGGATATAAATTATGTTCTTTGTGTTTCTTCGCTGTCGTGTTCAGTTTGACTGAATGGGCGAGTGTAAATAAATTGTCTTTTTCATTGTGTGTCGTAAAAGTGTTGCTTTCAGTGATAACCCTGCGAATTCAGGGAATTTCCCTGATTTTATCCTCGCCAAGCATAACAACAAATGCTAAGAGGAAGTATGTCGCCTGTCACGTCTGCCCTGTTCCCTGGGAGCTAAAACAAAAATAGATTAGATTTTTACTCAGTCCCCAAACTTCCACAATTTCTTGTTTACAATTCTTACCTGCGTTCACTTTCAGGTGAAGATCCGAATATGGATGAGAGGAGGCTTGCTCCGTTGGGTTCTATGCGAACCGAGCTGCTTCAAAACACCCCACATCATTCAGGCACGGCCGCGTGGGTAGACAGGAGTGCAGCAGCCATTGTACCCTGTTACCCTCCTCATGATTTCGGGTTTGATGTCGAGAAATACCATGTCCAAACGTCCAGCCCTGGTCAACTGGACACTCAAGCTCGTACGAAAGACTGGGTTATAAACTCTTCACCTGTACCGAATAAAACGTCTTCCACCTTCCAAGGATCACAGCCAAAGGTCCGATTCATCGGCGACGAGGTAGATGGAACGGAGGTCGTGTTCGCATGTCCTGCCCCAGTGACGCCGTCTAACACAGGCTCAAAGGTGAAACCGATGAACGTATCAAGGCGGAAGGCCGCCATGCTGAAAGACATCGGAAAAAGCCATTCCTGTGAAGGAATCTGCATGGAAACGAAGATTCCTTGCGAAACGATATTACCAGAGGTTGATGACGTCGCCGCGAGACCGCATGGACGATGTCGACGCGTCAACAGTCTTGAACGCGCCGTTGAGGAGCTGCAGGACGAACTCCGAGATACTCGCGAGGAAATGGCGCGCGCCAAAGCCGACATCACTGACATTCAAGACATGATGAGGTTATGCTGGGCTCGCGGTGGAGGAGCCGTGATCAGTGATCGCGGCGCTGCATCAGAAGCACCAATGATAGGCCAACGATACATCATTAGTCCTAGTGACGCTACTAACCCATTTGAATCAAGAAGGCATTCCGGTCCGTTTCAGATAGGCCGTAGTAAAGAAATACCTCAATACGATGCCGAATGCATGTCAGAATAAGATTCTTAAATGATGATAGTCTTCCCTTGTCACATCATGAGAGTGGAAAGCGGAAACCATGGCAACGACATTTTGTTCTCGGAAAACAATAATTCGGGAAATCACTTTGAACCTTGGTTGCTTTCTTGCTCGAAACATTTCAAGCTCGATCATTTCCTAACGAGAGCTGGTTAATGACGTATAACATCTAACATGGCGATTATTGTTTCTTTCATACTCCTAATGAACTGTAATTACTTTTAATGTACTTTTACTGCTTGTAATGCTTCTTCTTTATATGTTCAAATAACGAAGAATTATTCTTGATAATATATATGTTATCATATTATATATAGAGAGATTTATTATGTTATCGTGAAATGTAAATTTGCATTATGACTATGTGGACATTTTGTCAGATTGTGTTGTACATATCCTTTTACTTGAACTATATATATGTAAATACAGAGAGATTAAAGTTAAGGTTTTCAAATAAAAAAAGTGTTGTGAAGAATACGAGCTTGAGGTAGAGAGATGGGGGAGGAGAAGTAGAGAGATAGCAATTGAGAGTAGGAGAGGGGGAAAGATACTGAAAAGGAGAGAGGATGAGAAGTGTGCATGAGAGAGAGAGAGAGGGAGAGCTGGGAGAGGGGAGAGAGAAGATGATGAAAAATACAAATTGATTTAAGGGTCCATTTATTGGTATCATATAGGGGTCATTTTTTTCATGTTCTTCCAAGACCCTGCGAATCCAGCTACCACATTGCACACCATTTACTAGATATACGTTCCGTAACCTTTGGATTTTTTTCTTCAATAATTATAATCTAAATATCATATTAGTACCTTTGAAGCTATATGATTGCAATATCACCAAGGCACCGGGATATACCCCATATCCGAGATAAACGATATTATGACATGGCATATATTAGAAAGAATCAGAATATCAAGGTAAAGGATTAAAACAAAAATATAAAGGTTTTTAGGGTGACAATAATTTAAGCAAAGCAAGCTAGCAGAATCTTCTCTATTATTTTCGTTATTCTCCCTTCTCTCTCTCTCTCTCTCTCTCTCTCTCTCTCTCTCTCTCACACACACACACACACACACACACACACACCATTTAACGAGGGTGGGGCGTGCATTGTGTCATCCCCTTTAACCAGGGGCGTTGGGGTGTCCTTTAAAGTAGGGGGCACCAACAAAAGGGCACTTTCTGGAAAAAAGGGGCACCTACAAATAGAAACCTCAAAGGAAACATATACCATTTTTAGACATATAATTACCCTACATTGTCACGATTGTGATTACATATTTTTAATCTCTTTACACAGTCCAAAATACTGTTTTAAGCCTCGTACCTTGCTGTTGGTGTTGGTCTGAATTTGCGAGCGAGCAAAGGGAGCGAGAAATTGTTTAAAGATTTATGAGTCACAGTGAGAAAAATTGTTCGAGCCTGATCTAATCATGAAAGACTGAAAAGACCTTTAATAAGAAACATAATTATATAATGCTAGAGAGCGAGCATTACTTAAAAAAGAAATGACTCTAAATCGCTTAAATAAGGGGCGCCTTTTATGGAGAAATGAAAAGGGGGCACTTATCAGAAGGGAAAAGGACACTTGTTAGAAGAAAAAAAAGGTGTACGTGTCAATAACAAAGTAAAAAGGACAATTATCACAGGTGAAAATGTACATTCACCAGATATGATAAAAGGCACTATAGTCTTATATAAATGGAAAAGGAACATCTGTCGAAGGAAAAGGGGCACATATCAGATTTTATTAGGGTCATTTATGGAAAGGGGAAGGGGCTCATATAAAAAAGGAAAATGGGCACTTATCCACAGGAAATGGGGTACTTATTATAAAAAGGACAAGGGGCATGTCAAAATAAAAGGGGCACTTATCAAATATGAAAAGAGGCATTTAAGAGAAAGGGAAGGGGTCCTTATTAAAAAGGGAAAATGACACTAATCAGAAGGGAAAAGGGGCACTTATTAGAAAGAAAAACGGGCATGTGTGAAAGTCAAAAAAGGGCAAATATCACAGGTGGTTAAGGGCATTTATCGCATATGAAAAGAGGCACCCACCAGAGATGAAAAAGGGCATTTATTAGATTGGAAAAGGGGCAATAATTATAAAGGAAAAGGAGCATCTAGCATCATGTGATAGGGACAACTTGCAAGGGTTAAAGGGGGGTATTTGTCAGAAGGAAAAAGGGGGCACTGGGTCACCCTCCCCGGAGCACCACCTCTGCCTTTAACCCATATGCCATTATTTTCGAAGATCTTTAAAATAATGTTTTATTAATTCGATGTTTGACCTTCTTTATCAATCTCATTGTAAACGAGTTTATCAGCAATAGAGGGCGAAAAGCAATATAAGAAATGGAAAGATTCAACGCTGGGTTCGGCTAGCTTAGTTTAGTCATGTAGTAGGTGCATGGTTTAGTTCTGACTATTTTATATCAGTTCTCGAGATCGCGCCATCACTCGGCTTAACGCGTATAGTCGGCGAATACAAGAATATACAAACGAGTCCAGAACTAGACTAGGTTGGGCTTTGCTCTATTTAATTTTGTTCATACACCCCTGACCGATATGCATCTGATAAAGGTAAACACGATGCAATGAATTTGGGGAGGGGGGGGGGGGGTACATATCCAGCATAATTATGTTCCATATGCCTTATGGTAATGGTCTGAAAATTGTTAATTGAATTACATTTATATGTGCAAACACATCTGAAGAAAAACACGATTTGAGACACATGTTCAGAGTAGTGGAAATATATTTATTTCAAAGAGTTGCGTTAATGCAACTTCATTCATTAATATCTTGACAATTGTCCTACAACACAGCATGTGCTCACATCTTGAATAACATAATAGTACATATAAATCAAGAAATTCTTACACCATAATTAATTCAAAGAAAATTCTCACACCACTATTACCACTATTGAAAAAATATAAATTGCATAAAAACACGTGTATTGTGTTGTTTGACAAAACTTGTTTGTACTACTGTACTACGTGATTCGAAATTTTTTGAATGTACAAATTATTCTTGAGTTGATAAAATGCCACAAACAAATGATAATTGGAATGCATACAAAATGTACAATTACAGAGGGGACTGGCACAGGAGACAACAATTATACGCATACGTGTGGGCATAGGAGGTTGGGAGGGGGGGGGGGGGGGCTGTAGACCCCTCATCTCCCCCAGGATTTTCAAAGATCCAATATTTTTTTTTTGATGCAACCACCATCTCATATTCAGGCAGTAAGGTGCTTGAATATCCTAATATTTGGGCATTGAGATGCTAAAATAAAATGAGGTGCCCAGATACACAATTTCTATGTCATTTTATTTATTAAAAAAAGTGTCTCAAATTTTGTGACTTGCTTTGCTCGTACATGTGTATGTAGAAATTTTAGAAAATGTACAGTATTGGTATTTGGGCAAAAGGCATCTACCCCCATGCAAAAATATGCCTGCACCCCTATGCCCATACTAGAATCAATCCCTGTTAAATTTAGTACAGCTATAGCCTCTGGGTCGGACAGTACATGAGGCTGACAGGCTGTCACAGCCTACCAAATGATATTGTTGGTAATGTAGGCCATCAAACAACTTTTTAAAAAGTTTCACCTTAAGTACTGAATTTTTCAGTCTTGTGGGATGTTGGTCTATTAAGTACAGAATTAAATGCATAATAGCATAATATCATGGGGTAAATAAAGGTACATCATATGAACTATTAGGTAAAACATACAGCGAATAATGAAACCAATCAATAAAAAAGTAAAATATATTCAAGACGCTGATTAAAGCTCGCACAACTTATACACATTTAATTGTAACATAAACCCCAAAAGAAAACAGATTTACAAAAGTCATTTCTTTAATGTGTGACTAAAAGTAAACCCAAAATAAAGACTACAGTTTGAATGCTATTACATCGCCTTCATAAGGCACAAAATGACAATATCATTATTTTATTGAGCTTGAGGTGATTCCCTTGTACATGTGATTCAAAAGTACAATGATTGTTTAAAGATTACTAACACACGACTTACACTACAAAAATATCATATTATATTCACATAATTATCAAAAATAAATTTAAGAGAAAAATAACCATTACTTTTAATGACTTAACTCTCTGACAAATTTTAAGAAAATCCTTTAAATATACATGCAATATAACATGTTACATTCAACAAAGTTAATATTATCAATTCCATATTCTATTTTACTATCCTTTTTTTTTTTGGGGGGGGGGGGGACCCTTGCTAAAGCTGTCTTCTTCGAAATAATTGTCTATGTTTCTTAGTCAGTATGAACATTAATCAGGTATATATGTAGTTTACCGAATTCAGTTTATGAATAGACTTTCACACATACAGGTAAAATATGTAGGTCCTACTCAAAGTAGTGAGATAAATGAGAGGAACATATCAATCATTCATCTATACCAAGTCGAAACCATAGAAATAAGAATATAGAAAAGGATGCAACTACAAGTACAAATCAGAACTCTTAGTACAACTTTTAAAGCCCTTTTAAAGCATTATTGTGCAGCCATATTGTGCTCTCTTCATAAGGTTATATATTCGTCCCTATTTTCACAAAGTGACGGTAGTGAATGAAAATCGCATACAATTTGCGTGCGGATTTTCCTCACTACCGTCACTTCGTGAAAACAGGAACGATAAGTGTTGGCATGTACTCTTGTGTCTCAGCTCTCTTATATCACAAATATTATACACATTCCTAAACCTAAACATAAGAAAACATATTATTATCATAATTATTTATATGATGAAGGGCATAATTCCTCAAACAAAGCATGATCACTGGCAAGGTGATATTTTCATGACATAGAGGGTAAAATATTTATCAGATTTTGAAAATCATTACATAAAATACATGATTTTGTATTAATGATAAGATTGTTTTTTGTCATGATTGTTTTGAATTGATAGGATAGTACTGTCTCCCTAGTGACAATTCTAAATTGTTCACATTGCATTACAGTGAAAACAAAAAAACATAGAAGGCAAAAAATAATACACAACAAATACATGAGTTGTATATCAGTAGCAAATTTAAAAAAAGGCTAATAAAATATGTGACTACAGAGTTGTCAGATGATGTTTAGCCATAAAGATATAACAATACTTCTTTATAAACTAGAAGATTAGACTTTGGTCCCAAATGACTCCACCTACTTGTAAATGTCTATTTGACCTGAACCCATTTTTTAACAATACAAAAAAATAAATTCACAACCTCACACATGTACTGAATACCATTAATATCCTACAATAAAGTGATTGTGCCTAACTGAGGTCTCTTAAAATCAAGCAGATTTAATAAATCCATATTTCAAAATCCACTTCAATATTCAACATCATATTTCAAAATTATTGAAAGTTTGATGCCGTTTCTTGACATGCTTCAGTTTCAATTTCTTGGTAGTGTTTCGTAATGCTGAATGCTTGAATGTATGACTGCAAATTTGCAATAAATGGGGTAAACAAAACGATTTCAAATTATTTGTAATATTCAATTTCAGCCAAGAAGCCCCAAAGATCAATCCACTTTATACAAATACTATCCATGTGGCTTTCAATATGAGATTAATATTATGGCAGTTTTAACACTTTGTCAATAACACCATCTTTAAATGTTATAAAAGGTGATGCTAGATGATGGTGATGAAAAGTGGTGGACGGTAAAGAAATATATTTTCAAATAACATTTCTATTTTTCAATATCCCAAGAAACAAGTTTTCAAAAGACCTAGATGAACATGTGTACTGCCAGATTTATCTTTTCACACTCTCTCAATAGGCTAATCCTAAGAAATAGAGCAGATTTTTAAAATTATTTTTTAATCATGGTCTTCTCTTATATAAAGGTCTCTTAAATTTCTAGTCCAGATTCTTTCATTTGTTCATCTTCTTTCTTTTATCACCCATTGAGGCACTTGATAAAAATCTCTCATCTCGGCTAAAATACCTTATTTTGGGGTCCGAGTATCAGGCTTGTATAATAAATTGGATTTTGCAATTTAATTAAATTCATATGCTAGTACAGCCATTGGGGGTGGGGGGAGGGGGGGGGGGGGGCAAAGGGCCATTTTAATAAAAATACAAAATAGGACTAAAAAAAAAAAAGAGTATTTAATATAGAGTCAGCATTCCCTTGATGTTATTTGTAACATCTTCATAGGATTTCAGCCTTAAGTATTTATATTTAGTTTTCATTCAGAAAAAAATAATATGGGTTCAGCTTTTCTTCTTCAAATTGGCAACAATTCCAATTGTCTTTTACTGCAACCTATTTCTCATATAAAGCTATTTCATAATTTTAAAAGTAACAATGTGTATTGTATGGATAAAGCCTTTTGAAGATTTCCACATTTTGCCAATTTAAGGATGTCCTTTTTACCTTTCTCTAGCATCAAATGCAACAAACATGGATAAAGATGGTACTGATAATCTTGACTCTTTTGGCCAATGTACCAGGCATATTTTTGCACAAGACAAAGGCAATTATTCTGAAAATAATAAATTCTAATAAGCAGATACATGTACGTAAAATTGTGCTTTATTTACATGTATAATCTATATACCACACGAGACCCAAATTGATATGTTTCATACCAGCATCTAGTTAGTAAAGTGTTCTTCTTTTGGCAGCAAATGGCAAGGGCTGTATTAAATTCCAATTTACACTAACATCATGAGGAGGGATATGTTATACATGCTGGCACATCCCACCCACATGCTAAGTACTAACGTAATGGAAACTGAAAGTGAAAGCATACAATCACCCAATATACAGTAGAAGCATAATTTGTACACTAACTAAAATGTACAGTCTGTGTACATATATTCTAAGGAAATTGTGCTAAACAATAAAACGGGCAAAGTAGTTTGGCCAATGAGTCATATTTAATGCTGATGGGGAGTTCTAATAGAAAAGAGGATATGAGTTGTTGAATAACATGTAGGTTTTCATAACAGATTGCCATTACAATTACACATGAATTCTAGTATATATTAATAACAGACCCAAATTCAATGCTGATGGGGAGTTCTAATAGAAAAGAGGATACAAATTGTTGAATAACATGTAGGTTTTTATAAGGCTTAAAATAAAAAATAATAATAGCCATTTCAATTACACATGAATTCCCAGTATATTTGTTATTTACAGACCTCTCATGTCGTAATGATACAGTATTTAACAGTATGCACTAAAGAAAATAAGAAATAGGAAGAAATTATAACCAGTCAAAAAGACATTTTTCTATTTATTCTTTCCAAGACACCATGGGGTGATTGAAAGCACATACCAAACTTGGAAGAATAGAGAGTGCTGGATGCATGCAGGCAAAAGAGGTCAAAGTTCAAAGGTGAAAGGTGAAAGATGATCAGGTGGTGTCTCCTCTCTTTGTCTTAGCAGAGTTTCTCAGATGTCCAGTCAGGGTTTTTAAGCCCCCTCTGTGATGCACTGTGGAATGAATATTTTTAGAAAGTCAGTTTGAATAAATCTTTTTTTTTCTTTCTCGAATTGGCAAACATTTAGAGAACTTTAGAACTGTTATATTCTAATTACACAATAATATATGAGTACCGGTAATGAAAAGAAAACGAGTGAACGAGTCTGTGTGAAAACATCTATTAATTAGTCTTTATTGGATTCTAAAAATATAACCGACCTATATACAACTTGTATGATCAAAGGTTTTAATGTTTCTTTTTAACATGAAACATACTTTGCAGTGTAAAACTTAACAAAGGTCTTACGAATAGAAAAAAAAATAAACAAAGGTGGCCTAAATCTGAATTATATTTGACTTAGACTTTAATAAGTTTTAAAAATTTCTTTTTAAAAGGACCCATCATAATTAGAGTACTACACAATAATGCAGTACCAACTCCATGTTAGTCTATACTCCAATCCAGGCGCGTACGCAGGGGGGGGGGGGTTTGGGGGGTTAAACCCCCCCCTTTGGTAATTTTTTTGTGTGTAAACCCCCCCCAAAACCCCCCCCCCCTTTTGGATTTTTTTTTTATTTTTTTTTTTTTTAAATTATTTATTTAAAAAAAAAAAAAAAAAAAAAATTATTCCCATGGCCAACCTAAAAAAGGTGACCTTACCCCCCCCCCCCACGGGTCAAAATGTCAAATTTCCAAATTTCGAGACCAAAAAAAAAAAAAAAAAGTGTCCTCTTACCCCCCCCCCCCCCCCCCCCCCCCCCCCCCCCCCCGCTTATTCAGCGGTCGGCTGAGTCGTTGCGATTTTTTTGGGGACCAAAAAAAAAAAAAAAATGTGTCCTCTTACCCCCCCCCCCCGCTTATTCAGCGGCTGGCTGAGTCGTTGCGAAATTTTCGGACCGATTTATAAATGTTAAAACCCCCCCCTTGAAAAAATCCTGCGTACGCGCCTGCTCCAATCCACATGTAGACGTCCATTGATTAACAAAAGAGAAATGTATAATGCAAAGCTAATGTTCCAAGAAGAGCCCCATGAAAACATAGTCTCATAAGTATTTATTTATATTTTATTACTTTATGAAAGAGCAAACATATCAAATGCACACTGCAAAGAATATCAGACTACATGTATCATATTTAAAGTGTATATACTAGATATCGAATTGAAGAAAAGAAATTGTTGATCGTAATCAGGTGAGCATTTATTGAGGGTTCAATGAGCACTTTGTTCTCTTTGCCAGGAATTCTCAAAATGTCACAAAGGTTGGATTATGCTCTAATACGACTTTGCACTTAGCTATTTTTTCATGGGAATTCCTCATTGTGAACTAAGGCGCGCCCTGGTTCCCTGTGCATATATCTGTGTGCACTATTCCCCCGCCATTGTAAACACTACTAGACATGGACACTGTTCACAATGAGATAAATTGGTCTAGGTAGGAAATGAATGTGGTTGACCGTGTTACATTTTACTTTTTTTTTTTTTAATAACGCAGCTGTTTTGCAGCGTCATACCTGAACGAGGCTTCGGTGTGTGGGATATGAGCACTATTAAATTATCCAATATTATCATGTTTTAGACCAACCCTAACTTTCTCAGACTGGGCCATTATTATGATTATGATTATATTTTTTTCTGAATGTTTCTTACCAGGATGATCCAGACGAATACCCATGGCCAAAAGAAGAATGTAATGATGCAATGCAACAAATGGTTCACACCGCGACGTCTGAAAACAAAAAAGACAAATGAGAAACGTGTTATCACATGAGTAAAAGATCTCTTTAATCTCAGGAGATAATATTTGTTGGATCTTGTTAGAATCTGGGCTGTGTTTCATGACACTGTCATTACTACAAGTTTGCCTACAATTAAAATTGTTAAAGGGATGTTAGTGAATTTGTACATGTAGTAATGACAGTTTCATGAAACGTAGCCCACTTTCTTTCCAGTTACTACAGCTGAAGACTCTTATGGGGCATTGCAAGAAAGTTGCGATTGATTGCAAAATTTGCAACTGATATTTGCAATCAATTGCAAGTCAACTTTCTTTCAGGCCCCACTAGTCTCCTAAATTTCCTTGGATTTTGTTAGGATTAAAGTTTTTAACAATTAATTTAAGTTAACTAGATCAAGCTTTAATTCCCCCCCCCCCTCTCTCTTTTACTAATGGGTGTTGCAAGAAAGTCGAGTCACGATCAATTGCAAATTTGTAAATAATCGCAACGCAACACCCCATTAGTACTACGTACATGTACTGTATATACCGTTCAGGCTAATTAAAGTCTAATCCTAACTTCTCATTCAAATTTTTTCAATATAATGAGGGCAATCAGGGCATTCCATCTTAATTCATATTTGTTATTTGTCCTGGGGGTGTTTTATAAAGCTGTTCGTAAAGTTACGCATGACTTTACGAACGACTTGTATATGAAAAGCCAAGTGGGATGCTCAATCATTATTAACTGCATCAACTAAAGTTGAAATGTGCAGATGTAGATTAACAAACATTTTTAATGCAAAGTATATTTTTTACCATAATTTAATTGAGGTTATTGGGAATATCAGAATTTTTTTTGGGGCATCTTATCTGGTACTTCATATAAAAGTCGTTCGTAAAGTCATGCGTAACTTTACGAACAGCTTTATGAAATACCCTCCTGCACACAATTAATATTATGGTAGTGGTAGGGTGTCAAATAAAAAAGTTACAAAAAATTGATAAAATTTCATTTGTTCACACACTACAGAGGTACTAAACAATTCTAATTAGAGAATATGAAGGATGTTTGATACAGTGTCTTTAAACTTTCCTCAGATTCTTCTTATTTATTTCATGTTGAATAAAAAACATTAAATAGTAGTAACAAAGGAAGGGGTGTAAAAAGATAATGGCAGCAGTGGCATAGCACAAGCTTTATGACCAACAGACTTTGTGTAATGCTTTGCATTTTCCATCCATTCCCCCATATGGTAATGTCAATATCTTACTTCTCCCTCACACAAAGAAGATTCTCCAAGAGACTAAGGGGTATTTCTTGATAAGCCTACAGGTTTGCTGTGTGCAGACATGTACAGCCATGAACGATATTTTCTAAAAATCTGGTATCAGCGAATTATGGCCCTTCTGCACATAGTAACTGATGCCCCTCTACAATGACATCATACTCACTGTTGGTTGTGGACTACTACAGTACTCTGCTGGACAGCTGGTGGGGCCGTCACAACAACAGTGTTGGACATCATCTGGTTCTGAGCTTGGGGTGCATAGCCAGGCTGGGGTGCGTATCCGGGTTGGGGTGCGTATCCGGGTTGGGCAGCAGGGTAGCCGGGCTGAGGGGCGTAGCCGGGTTGAGGGGCGTAGCCAGGCTGAGGTGGGTAGCCTTGCTGTGGTGGGTAGCCTTGCTGTGGTGGGTAGCCTTGCTGTGGTGGGTAGCCTTGCTGTGGTGGGTAGCCGGGTGAAGGGGCTGCACTCTGAGCAAAATGAATTATATGGGAAAACAGTGTAAATGTGTAACTAAGACTGAATATTTGATAATAATAATAATAACGATAATAATAACAATGACAATAACAACAATGATAATAATAATAAAGCTGATTAGTGATGATAATGTTGATAATGATAATGATGATAATGATAATGATGATAATGATAATGATAACGATAATAATAATAAATAATAATAGATTATGCATTAGGAAACTAAAAATGTGAATATAAATCTAAATGTGACAATAATGTGAAGATAAGTTTCCCAGTCACTTTCTTCACACCTTTCCTAGGGTTTTTATTAAACCAACATTGCCAATCTTGAGGACTGTCAGTCTGCTGGGATGTTCCTGTCTAAATAATATTTATTAATATATATTAAGTTGTAATAACTCTTGACATTAGCCATGTTGAAGTACATGTATGCACATGCTGTAGTTTAGAAAACAAACATGTATGTCTGCCCTATTTGGCAGCACACTGACAGGGTAAGCTTCACAAATGTTCACTAGATAAGAAATGGTCCCCCGTAGAAGAATTATTTTGATTATATATCCTATGATATACACTGTAGAAAAGGAAGTGTTACCCACTATTTCTGTATTGCTTGATGTTTTTCATCTGTTTATACCTTTTTGTAATTATTGTGTAGTAATTTTATGATTATTGTTATCATGACGTGTGTAAGAATTATTTGATAAATAAAAGTTTTAAAAGATAAAACAACAAAAAAAAGCTTCACAAATGTTATTTCAACCATTTCCTTAACCATTTATGCAATGTGAAACTACTAAAAATTCAAATTTCATTATATTTCATCATCATTTCACCATCTGATCCAATAGGGATATTTATGACATAAAAGTTTAAGTGTCTAACTCAATGGTGTATCTATGTGGGTGGCAGAGGAGGCATGTGCCCCGGGCAGCACTTGAAAAGCCGCAACAACAAAAAATGGAGAAGGAAAAAATATGAATGAATGAATTACGGTTCGAGGAAGAAGTCAATAGAAAACTAGATGTACAGTACTTAAAACGCATATTGATGTTTCAAATTATCTACTCTCGATGACAGCCAAAGATTTATCATATAAAGTTCTAAAGTTTGGGCAGTGAGATGTCCAAATTAAATATATTGTGATGAGTTTACCATAATAAAAGTTTCTTTTTATAAAAGAAATTTGCTCGCTCATGAAACTTATAACCAGAATGGTTGATATGCAGCCATCAGGCCTCAGCCCCAAAGAAAATATGCTCATATAGTACTCCCATGCACAATTTCATATGGATAAAATGCATTGGAAATTGTGAGTTTAAGGGTTAAAAAATGAACAAAATGTACCACAATTTCATCATTTCCCCCAGGTGCCATAATACATACATGTATAGATAATAGATATGCCCAGTCACCACTGGTGCCAAGTTTATGATTTTCAGGGAATTACCACAGTGAACTGAAAGCACATTTCTGTACAAATGTTATGTTTATCACAGCCTTAGAGGGCGCTATTACCGGTATTCATACAAATTTATAAATAGAGTTTGGGGAATTCCACAGTGGGGAATTCCACAATTCCACGAGAAGCCTGTTTCAAATCGGGCAAAGCTAGTTTCCATGCAATCGAAACCGGGTTGACCAGATTAAACTTTAAAAAAGCAGAAACACGAAGTTGCAAACCATCCAGAGACTCTGAATAAATTGCGTTACTTATTAATTAATTATTTCATTACAAATCTTTATTCTCAGTTTTCTTATGAAGACTATAACTGATTTTCTTATAAAATTGAAGATATTATGGCGTATATATTCAATACTGAATGAACGCCATTAAACATTTACCAACAACAACAACAACCACAGTGCTGGTAGTGGTTGAGCAGGGCAGCTTAGTACTTACATGTACATGCACGCTGTTTGTGCGTGGAGCCTATAGGGGCACATTTGTAGATCCGGTTGAACTTGAAACTAACAAAGTTGAGCCTCCAATTAGTGGTAAATTTTCCACAATATTTAGCTTGTCTTATTTTCACTAAAAGTTGGATTAATTACTCTGGAAAGAATGAGTGTCTGTAATTCTTTTCGTTTATAGTATAAGCAAGATATAGTGGCATGCACTTCTGGAATCTACTAGAGCAGTCCCCACCCTTACGCAGTTCAAAGGGGCTAGAACTTGATGGAATCACACTAAGGCCAGAGTAGACAGTACACAGGGGAACTTTTTTATTTGCACCACAACTTTTCAATTATTGAATATTACAAAGACTGCAAAGACAGTTTTGCAGCCATGCCCTGAACAAAGCAAAAAAGGACTGCACAAAGTACAAAAATACTCTATTTAAGAAGCTGGAAAGTTTTGTACATTCATAAAGGGGGGTGGGGGTCACTCACTCACTCTATACTATTTAAAAGTTTTAAAAATTTAGGGCATTTATCACTTTACCAAGAATTGATCCAGAATTACACCTGTAAATTTATTGTGAGAGTGGGGGTGTAGGGCCTAAATTTCTTTTTTTTGTAATTAAATAGTAGACTTTTAAAATTAAGCCTGAACAATAAGTATTGCCCTCCCATGCCCCCAGCCCCCTTTTCCTTGTATCCACCAAGTGCTACACATGACCCATGAAACACGAGGATTATAAATGGATGATGCATGGATTTCTGCAGATTCTATTTATTTTTGTTGTCAATTAAAAAAAAAAAAAAATCAATTATCAATGCATTGTCAATCTTTTACAAGTTTTAGGTTATATGCGTTACGATAAATAATGTCATTGACATTGGAACGATTGCAGCTGCAGGTGAGATTATAGATTCCCTAATTAAATAAATGTATAAATCGCAAAAAGTTCTATTCATGTATGTTCCATTATACCAAGATGTTGACGTCACTGCCAAAAAGTTTGTTTGCCAGGCCAGCGCGGTTACACTTTATCTTTACCGAGACGCAGCCAGGCCAGCGCCAGCGACACTGTCAAATGATGCCAAAATTTTGGTACGCTCCAGTGAGATTGCTATTGCGTACAGGTAGTGATAATGTAACACAAGTATTGCTAATTATATGACCAATGTTTACCTATTCCGTAGAGTAGAATATGTTCCGATTTAATCCTATTACGCTGTTTAATATACACAAGACTAGATCTATATCAATGTTGTAACTTCTGGAGCCTATGGCCTACTATATTACAACTTACAAGTAGGCCTACCAGGGGCGGATCTATCTTTTTGCTAAGGGGGGGGGGGGGGGTTCGACCCAATTTTGTCCAAGTAGCGACGAGGCATTTTTTTGTGTGTGATGTTTTCCTGGCATCTACTACTAGTACTAACACAATGGAGACCATAAAAAGCAGTGCATGATAACGTCTTTTTAAATCAAGTAACAGTTTAATACACAGTTATATCAAGAGTTATCATGTGTTTGGTTAAGTTATCAGTTGAGTTGAATATCTTCTCACAATATTTGCACTTGAAACTGGTTTTTCTCCAGTGTTCGTTAATTCTTTCTTTGTGTTCTAACTCTTGGCACTTGGTCGGACCTCTCTTTGGGGAAATCTATGATTGGTTAACATTTCAGTGAGTCTATAGACTGAGCACACAGTCATGTGGTTACACATGATGGCGTTTTTCTATGCACATCACATTTGCACTTGGCAGCCCAAGGGGGGGGGGGGGGGGGGGGGGGTTAAACCCCCTACCCCGGCCCTCCCGTAGATCTGCCAATGCAAGCAATGCTTTCTGTTTACTTGGCTCCATCATATTTCTCCCTTTATTCAACTTAGTCTTATGTATCATTCTCTAGCTTCGTTTGTATAAAATTAAAAAATGCAACATGCCAAATGTAATCATTTTGTATAGTTTTATACATCATGTGAAGTATGAAAATAAAGTGAAACTGAAACTTACCGGGTTATATGGAGGTGGTTTGTCGCTCATATTGTTGGTCCTTTCCTTTCACAGGGGCTAAATTGAAGGCTAGATAATTGACTGGGATGAGATGCAATTGTTTTCTACTCTAGATCAAACCAGAATTTGCAGAAAGCCAACGATGAATCTAGTCCGATGATGCCGTTCTTCTTGGTTACGAAGCAAATGTTATCAACAGTGAACTATTTTGTACAACTACAAGATCAATGCGGAAGCGTTGCACAGGACGGTACAGGACAGGTCTTTCGTTTTGTTCCTCCGCTACGTGCTTGAACGACACACATCGCTAGTATAGTATGCACACATCGCTAGTATAACTAGTATAGTATGTACACAATATTGTGTGTGTGTGTGTATTGGGTTTTACAGACGTGTATCAATCAGATATGATTATTTACGTCTGGGACCGACCTTTAAACGTCACCATCCGAAAGACGTGACTCAGTTTCGAACCTGCGTCCTCGGCTGAATCAGTTTGTAACTTCCACTTTTTAGCTGGATTACAGGCGCACGCCACAACGCCTAGTTTTATTGTCACCAGTTAGCCTGGCTTCCAGGCAGAGTAGGTTTTTTCCCTTACCAAAGAAAATGGCATATTTACTGGGGAATGTCTTCTATTCTTCTCCTTATTCTTCTGATTAAGTCTGCCTCCTTCAAATTGACTGAAGATTCTTGCAAACTATATGCGTTTTTTTTTGTATTGCAGCCATAGATAGGTTTATACAATTCTCTCGAACTTAAATGGTAATCCAACCAGTACATTTGTATGAAAGGGGGAAAATAGATAAATCGGACCAATGATAATAAAGTTATGAGTGTTTGAAATATGAGATCATTAAATCTATGCAAATCGAAAATCCCCTATTTGATCACTGGAATATGACGTATTTAGGGAGGGGGGGGGGGTTGGGAGCACTATTTTTTATTTTTTTGGCCCTCGAAAATTTGAAAAATTGGGGGCCCATCTCCAAAAAAAGGTAAAATTAACGTTAAAAAATGTAAAAATACACATTTTTTTTCCCAGGGGGGGGGGGGGGGGGGGGTTAAAATTGAAGAGCTTCAGGTCTGGGTCCCTGGATATGGCTCAGGCTATATATTTTGTAGCTTCATAAGTCCTACTAAAAGCTACTTTCTACAAATAATTTTTTTTTATTGGCGTATAAACAATTACTATGGTTTTTTAAAATAGCAATCACAGTCCTTAAATGGCTATGATAATGGACCTGCTTGTTCTAGTTAATGTCTTAGTGGTATAGCCCGCATAAGCTCAGTCGGGGCAGGGTTGTGGGGCAATATTTCCCACAGTACAAGGGGGACAAATTACGATAGGATTATTATGTGTCTTATGTTTTCCTTTTATTTGTCACCACAGGAGCGGGGAAAATATATTAGCTAGATTATGATAATTATCAAAGCTAAAAAATCAAAATACTTTTAGAAATATATGATACAGGGACGCTACCGTTTGCATAATGCCTTAGGGTCACCAAATCGAGTCTAATTTGGCTTAAAATTTTGAAAATCAAACTTCCTTACCCATATGGCAAATATATCGTGCCAAATTGTATATTTACGAAATGCTTGAAAATGGTGAATAACTTAAATCCCTACAACCCCTCTCTCTGTCGTTTCCTTCCTTTGCTGAGGGTTAGAGACATGATAGATCAGTCCCTTGATGGTAACGCTGCTACACCCCACTGCCCCCCCCCCCCGTGAAACACACAGGCTACGCTACTTGGACGAAAAATGTAGGTATTATGTATTTGTACCTAGGGAATACTGCGGGAAGATGGGTCGCGTACATTAATGGGGCACGTCTTTTTTCTTTATTTGTTCAGAAATGTGTGTTTTCAATATTTGTTTTCTACAAAATATTCTTACCCATTATCTCGCTATCTTATTATCATTTTGTTTATTAATTACTACTATTTAATTTTTTTTTAAAATTATTTTGAATAGCGACCGTCTTCTTGTATTATGAATAGCGACCCTCCTCTTTATCATAAATAGTGACCCTCATTTCGTTTTTATAAATAGCGCCCCTCTTCTTTGGATGTGAATAGCGGTCCTTACGAATAATGGCCCTTTTCTCAAATTATTAATAGTAGTCCTTATGAATAGCGGTCCTCATGAATAGCGGGGATTCCCCCTAACAAGTCGCCTTCTCGTACTGTATAAGGCACCACGGCGGGTTTGTACATCTCGCCTCTCCGTTTTCTCGTCTAGAACAAGGCGAGTTTGTAAAAAAAACACCTTTTCACCATTTCATACCCGATAAGACGAGAAGACGAGATTTGGAATCTCACTTTCTCACCTTCTTGTACCTGAGAAGTCAAAAAGACGAGATTTGGTATCTCGCTTTCTCATCTTCTTGTACCTGAGATTCTGAGAAGTCAAGAAGACGAGATTTGGAATCTCACTTTCTCACCTTCTCGTACCTGAGAAGTCAAGAAGACGAGATTTGGAATCTCACTTTCTCACCTTCTCGTACCTGAGAAGTCGAGAAGACGAGATTTGGAATCTCACTTTCTCACCTTCTTGTACCTGAGAAGTCGAGAAGACGAGATTTGGAATCTCACTTTCTCACCTTCTTGGACCCGAGAAGTCGAGAAGACGAGATTTGGAATCTCACTTTCTCACCTTCTTGTACCTGAGAAGTCGAGAAGACGAGATTTGGAATCTCGCTATCTCACCTTCTCGTACCCGAGAAGTCGACATCCTTGGTTGCCATTCTGTTAAACGATTTGTCCATCTATTGTCTTGAAGTCTTGCTACATGCCCAGCCCATCTCCACTTGGATTCTCTGACTTTCTCCATGATGTCTTTAACCTTTGTTTTCTGGCGTATGACTTTGTGATTGATTTTGTCTCACAGAGATAAATGTGACATCTTTCTCTCCATAGCTCGTTGAGTAGTCACAAGCTTCTGTTCTATGTCCTTTGTCAATGACCATGTTTCTGATTATGTCATAGTTGTTAGAATGCTTTGGTTGAACATTCTTCTTCTGAGTGACAATATGTTTTTATCGGTCAACATGTCTTCCATGTATCTTCCAAAGTTCATCCATCCTACTTTTACTCTCATCATAACTTCTTCTTTTGTGGTGTCTTCCATTTTCAAAGTTTGTCCCAGATACTTGTAACTCTCACTCTCTCTAACGTTCGACCTTCTATCTCGGTGTTTTCATCTGTGTCATATACCCCATTCACAGTGGTTTTGAAATTTGTAGCGGCGTTGTAGCGGAGCGGCGACACCGCCATAACACCGCTACAAATGCATTCACAGTAGAAAAGTTATCCCGCTGCAGCAGCGGGATAAATATCATGTACCCATTCACGCTGCAGCGGGTGATTTTATTACCTCCGTAACAAACACGTGTATGCATGGCTCATGACCCGCGAGTGACCCCGATATGACCGGAAATACTTGCTTGAAATTGCGCGGTAAACATGTCAAGTTGCTTTTTGTATCCTCGATCATATTACTTTTTAAAAAACTAGCATTTTTATTGCTTCCAGTCAGAATATTTTAATTTTTTGAAGTGTGAAATATTTTTATTTGGATAATTATAATACCTACATAATAATAAAATCAATTTGAATCCACTGGTTACTTTATTTCTATTTCACTTTATGTTCCCCATTGCTGTAGAAAAGAGGTCAGTGATAGGTAAGTAAACAAATCACATGTGTTTGTCGCGGTGTTATAGCGGAGAGCCTTCACACTGAGTAAACACCGCGACAGCAGCGGGACTGTCCCGCTGCTGTAGCTAGGCGTCCCTAGCGATAGTTTGTGTCGGCGTTATCGCTAGGCGGTGTTATCCCGCGATAGTTTATAACGGGTCCGAGCCTTCACACTGAAGACAACACCGCGACAGCAGCGGGACAGTCCCGCTGCTGTCGCGGTGTTTGAGGCCACTGTGAATGGGGTATACCCATTCACAGTGGCCTCAAACACCGCGACAGCAGCGGGACTGTCCCGCTGCTGTCGCGGTGTTGTCTTCAGTGTGAAGGCTCGGACCCGTTATAAACTATCGCGGGATAACACCGCCTAGCGATAACGCCGACACAAACTATCGCTAGGGACGCCTAGCTACAGCAGCGGGACAGTCCCGCTGCTGTCGCGGTGTTTACTCAGTGTGAAGGCTCTCCGCTATAACACCGCGACAAACACGTGTGATTTGTTTACTTACCTATCACTGACCTCTTTTCTACAGCAATGGGGAACATAAAGTGAAATAGAAATAAAGTAACCAGTGGATTCAAATTGATTTTATTATTATGTAGGTATTATAATTATCCAAATAAAAATATTTCACACTTCAAAAAATTAAAATATTCTGACTGGAAGCAATAAAAATGCTAGTTTTTTAAAAAGTAATATGATCGAGGATACAAAAAGCAACTTGACATGTTTACCGCGCAATTTCAAGCAAGTATTTCCGGTCATATCGGGGTCACTCACGGGTCATGAGCCATGCATACACGTGTTTGTTACGGAGGTAATAAAAATCACCCGCTGCAGCGTGAATGGGTACATGATATTTATCCCGCTGCTGCAGCGGGATAACTTTTCTACTGTGAATGCATTTGTAGTGGTGTTATGGCGGTGTCGCCGCTCCGCTACAACGCCGCTACAAATTTCAAAACCACTGTGAATGGGGTATAAGTTAGTCATATATTTAGTTTTCTCTGTGTGCATAGTTAGGCCAATGCGTTTGCTCAATGATGAGTAAACATTTATTTTGTGTATTTAAGAGAGTTTTATTTAAACATAGTACAAATAATGAGTTGTTATGTGGCTTGTCTTTATGCATAGGAGTTATACATCTAATTTCACCAATGCAAGAATTCATTTGTTCAAATATAAAGCAATTTTCGTCTTCTTTCATGATGCATACAGTATTTAGCGCCAGAGTACAGATTGGCTTAAGATTCAATCTACTTGAATATTTTATAAAGGCAAGGGACAAAATGAAAAGGATAGATTCCAAAGATATACACAGTGTATATCTTTGGAATCTATCATGTTATGACTATTATGTTCTTATATTTCCAACTACTTGACACAATTTTTATCAAGTATATTGACCATATTCGATGTTTCAGAAGAGTTCTTAAAGGCCTTGTTTTGCAAGCATGTGTTGCAGGATGGAGTGATTTTGATACAATCTCTTTTCAGCATGATGTTTGTCTCTCGTATATAACTTATAACTTATAACTTTTGTTCGTATAGCTTTATGATGGATAAATATTTGTCTTGTCAGAATATTAATAGGAGAGCTCTATTTGAACGCAATTTATGTGTGTCTTTAGTTTTTTACATAGGTATTAAACACCTAATCATATTAATACAAGAAAGCATTTGTTCGAATGACAGGTCATTGTCCTCTTTTGCCGTGATGCATAATGTGTTTTGCAATATATAGACTACATTTCAGTTCAAGATTTAACTTATTTTAATGTCTATGTATGCTAATGACAAGGAGCAGACATTGTTTGCCTCTTGGCCAGGAATTAAGAATGTAGGCCAGCTTTGTAATATACAATTACACTGTAAGTTACGAGAAAGGAATTCTACTTCGTGTGCACTTGTTGCACTCAAGCTAATGTTTGTCTCTCCTGATGAATAGTCTTGGCATTTATTCCATGAATGTGCATGGTCTTGTTGATCACCGTAAACGTTCTCAGGACTGGTGTTTGAATGGTTACGACAAAAAAAGCTAATATATTCTTTTTGCAGGAAACCCATTCAACTCAAGAAACCGAATTTAAATGGAAAGAAGAATGGGTTGTAGGTACTGTATTTTTCTCACATGGCAGTTCAAACAGTAGAGGTGTTTGTGTCTTGTTGAAAAATGTGCATGATATTGACATTGAAAAGGTTACCTGTGATAACATGGCCAGAAAATCACTCTTGTAAATATTTATGGTCCCAATATTGATGACTCCTCTTTTTTTAATAACATTTTTCAAACCCTGGAACATTTTGACTGCGAATCAGTTATTTTGGGTGGTGATTTTAATTTTGTCTTTGATATTGCTAAAGACAAGAAAGGAGGACGCATGTTTACTCATTTTAATTCATTGAGAAGTGTAAAATAGCTATAGAAGAATATGATTTAGTCGATGTATGGAGAATGAAAAATCCTAACATACAGAAGTTCACATAGCATTCGCAAAACGTGTTTTGTCGTTTGGATTTTTTTCTGATTTCAAACAATCTTTTGTCTCAAGTTAACACCACAAAAATTCTGACTGGTTTTATGACTGACCACTCAGCTATTTTCATAGAATTTGTTCCATTCAATGAACGTAGAGGCCGGGGATTCTGGAAATGTAATGTATCACACTAACAAGATGAGACTTATGTAGAACTGATTCGTCTAAAGGTACAGAAAGACCATATAGAAAGCTTAGATCCTAACATGTTTTGGGAATTTTTTGAAATGTGAATTACGTTCGATCACAATTACCTATTCAATAAGAAAGTCAAGAGAATCCAGAAGGGCGGAGACTATGTTCATTGAGAAAATAGCCAAATTGGAGGCTTTCTATATTGTATAACGCAATCTGACACTCTCTCAAATGAAATCAAACAATGTAGAGAAGAGTTAGAGTTGATATATGATAAAAGAACAGAAGGCAGTATTATCAGATCTTGTGCTTCTTGGGTTGAATACGGTGAAAAAATACAAGGTATTTTATTAATCTGGAAAAGAGAAACCAAAGGCAAAAAACAATTACAAAATTAATTGATGACGAGGGAAAAACTGTGACGTCAAGTAGAGAAATCTTGTATACGGCCAAACAATACTTTGATAAAGTTTACTCATCATGTCATTCGCCTTCTCTGGATATCAATGATTTCTTGTTGAATGATATAGAATGTCCCAAACTCTCAGATGATGTGCAGAACAAATGTGAAGGTCTTATAAATTTACAAGAATGTATTGATGCACTCAAAACTATGAATAGTAACAAGAGTCCGGGTACTGATGGTTTTCCTGCCGAATTTTACAAATTCTTTTTTTAAAGATATAGGAATCTTCATGCTTAGCAGCTTTGATTTATCGTTTAAGCATGGTTTATAATGTCACTCGAGCAAAGAAGGGGGATTATTCAACTTATCCCAAAAAAAGGCAAGGACCCTATGGAGGTGAAAAAGAGCACTCATCAAAGATGAAAGGAGCACTTATCAGAAAGGGAAGGGGCAATTATTCGAAAGAAAAAGGGGCACTTGTCAAAGTAAAATGTGTACATCTCAGATTTGAATAGGGACAATTATCGGAGGTGAAGGGGCATATCAGAGGATAGTCTCAATGCTGGGTTGGACTATGCCCTACAACCGTGTTGGATTTTGAACTAAATTTTGTTTCTACATCTCTGACTAATCTGCATCTGATTGCAATTTATATAGAGATATTATATATGTTGCAAAAAATTGGAAGGTACATAATCTAGAATTTTTTCCGTTTGCCTTATGGTAATCGTAGGGAAATTGCTAATTGGATTACATATACGTGCAAAAGCATCTGAAGAAAAACACGATTTGAGACACATGTTCAGAGGTAAAAAAAAAGAAAAAAAAGGGGGGGGGGGGGGGGGGTAGTGAGCATTAATTTTTTTTTTTTTGGCCCTCGAAAATTTGAAAAATTGCACCCCCCTTGAGCGCCAGGGGGGGGGGGCATCTAAAAAAAAGGTAAAATTAACGTGTTTTTTCCCAGGGGTCGCCCCCTGGATCCGCCACTGCCTACAGCCATAGGCGGAGATCCGGTGGGGGGGGGGGGGGGTGAGGGGGGGGGGGCAATATTTGACCAAGGGGGTTGGCCTATGTAATCATCCCCCAGTGTTATCCATATGTTTATGATACAATGCTCACCGTCAAGGCTTTCATTTAAATTTTACCTAATAATTGAGTGCTTACAGTGCTTTGGTATTTGCCCTGAGAGTGGCGGTGAATAATTGTGGCCACATTTCTTTTTATAATTAATGAGTAGACTACTTCAATTATGCCTGAATCATAGGTATTGCCCTCTCATGCCCACGGCCCCCTTTTCCTGGTATCCACCAAGTTCTGCACATGACTCATGACACACGAGGATAATATATGATATTAATTTTATTTATTGTAGTAACTGCCTCTTTCACCTTAATAACATTAAACGTTTTTTTTTCTCCTAAGGATTTCTTTTTCAGCTTCCATTTTCCTTCTAATTGAATTCACATCCCATTTCCATTCATTTATTTATTTGAATAATTTAACCATGTACTCTTATTTCTGATATTTATACAGGGTATAGCACATTTCCATCAATAGTGGTCATCTTCCAGGCCATATGGCCCTGTTTGGTAGTAATAATGATAATAATAAGCATTTCTATAGCGCCGTCTAACTAGAAATTCTATTCCGAGGCGCATTTATTATTACCCCGGCTAAAGCATGATGAATGGTAAATGGAGGAAATGCATGTTCAAGAAGATTTCACAATCTGGAAGATTTCACAATCTGTTTGAGAATAACAGCGTCATTGATTTGGAGAGTTTGCCCAAGTCAGGTCGAGTTAGCGGCAATAGGGACTTTTAGATTTGCACGTCGACAGCTTTGACTGCAAAGTGTGACGTCATTTTAAGGCACTGCGCATGCGTCACGTCGTCTCAGTCGGCGATCGAGAATGCGTCAACCTTGATTTTCCTAAATGTACGGTACTAGTATATGCCGCGTGCGCATAAAATATACAGTTCCTCAGGTAGACAAAGGAACATCCCTTCCATGCTATTATGTAATAATGTGTAGAACAGGTGTCACATGCATATTCACCTGTTATACACATTTTTACATAATAGCAGTGAAGGGATGTTCTACCACAGCAGTAGGCCATTTTCGTAATGTAACCAAATTTAATGCACAAGTCTTTGTGAAGTGCCTCAATACAAATTATTTCATTCACCTGATAGGAATAATAGTATTTCAATAGTCAGAATGCAACTGCATATATTAAGTGTTGCTAGGTAGGTCAAGCCATCATGTTGTCCAACCTGGTAACAATTAATGTATGCAGTTCGGATTCTATCTATTGAATGAAATAATCTTTATTGAGGCACTTCACAAAGACGTATGCATTAAATTTGGTTACATTACGAAAATGGCCTATTGTTGAGGGTAGAATGAGGAACTGTATATTTGTCCTCTTTCTTTGTCCATCATGTTCATAATGTTACTTACTGCATGCATGTATATCGCCGAGTGCAATCTAAAAGATTTCTAATTGTAGTCAACATGGCAGTTGAGTACGTTGACACTCATGATCAGTCGGCGTTCGTCGTGTTCTCGTCCACTCAATCTAAAAGTCCCTAATGTGGTGTAGTACCCACTTTGCCCATAGGTAAGACATTAATTCTCAGTCCCATGCTATGTCGCCTGGAAGGCTTTTCTGAGAACGTTAAAACCTGCTTCGTCTGATCAAGATACACATGAGCTATTCAATATCTACTCAAATGTACCACGATGCATAGTTGAACATCGAATGGAAAAAGCAAGGAAAGAGACAGAATTGAATAAAATATAAATCCAAAAAGGGATCAAAACGACCCTACCCTTGGACGGAAAGGAAAAGGAAATGTTGGGACTTTGGATTTAGTGGGAAGTCCCAGCTACAGCAAAACTCATAAACGGATTTCTCGCTTACACATTGGTAACGGAATAGCCTGACTGGTAAAACACTTCCATGATAGGTGCCGCCAATGTATATTTGTATACGACGTTTTGGACACACGATTAAATAGATTACTTTAGAGGAGAGACATTCCTTACTTGACTGAACGTGTGTTTTCTTTCCTTAATGATTCGATATCTTCACCCAGGCTGCTTGCAGCCATGGAGCAGCATCTTTAAATGTGCTTACTTTAATTTCATATGAGATGACACTCAGGTTATCGGGGCATTGCCTCGATTAAAAATTTGAATGCATACATTTATTCGACAACTTCGTAAATCATGGACTATTTTTTACCCCATTGCAAACTCTTGCCTCAGCCAGTTTATTTAAAGCCTCACTGTATTACTTGTAGCTACTTTATCCCTCGATATAGAAAACTATGCCTAATCGGTGACCGTTGGTCCCCATGATCCTCTTTTTCTTATGTTAATTGAGAGCTGATTTGATGAGATAGCCACCTGTCACCCGGCGTACCATTCTGTGTGTGTACACTCCATGAATTATATCCTCTTTGTAATTCAGTTTGTGACAAAATAGAATTCACGAAGTAAAAGAGACTTCACGGCTCATCTTTTTACAAGTAGCCAAACGAACTGTTCAACTCTATCATTTCAAAAGCAAAAAATGTCGTTATAAGTTGAATGAAATGTAGAGAGGGATGAATTAAACACCGTATGGTTTTACTTGCTAGTAGTTCAATCAAAGGCATATATTAAATTAGAAATAAGAACATTTGAGCAATAAAAAGCTGAACTTTGAAAAGAGATTGTACAATGTCTGGCTATATGGTACGATAAGGATAATATTTTTGGCTTTTTATCCAACGTGACCCCGTTCAAGAATTAGCAAGAAATGGAACAGTTAAAAGCCAGTTTGATTATGACATATTGCTCCGGTTGTCTCATTTTCGCTCGTTGGACCAAAGCCAGCACAAACGTAGCTAGTTCGACGCTCAACAGATGACGTCACTACCAAACTATAGCCAATCAGCTGTCAATGACGTCATATTGTATGAGGCGGCAAAAAAAAATTGTGAAATTTTCAAAAATTGACTATTTCTAATCGCAAACTAGTTTTATTTCTGTATGGAAACGCAGCTTTTATTATCATTGCATGCATTCATGTCATCAGAATAGGGTAAAATACGTCTTACATGATTCAAGGGGTCTACATTGCAGGAAAATTGTCAATTTCGTAGAATGTTCCACTATGTTACAGGGTGTGCCATTGGGTATGTGTGAACCGGGTGTGTGGAAATGGTGTGTCGGGGAGGGGAAGTGAGAGTGTTCGTGTGTGTGGTAATTGTATGTGTGTCAGATGGCTAATCATAAATCTACAATGACGAGTAAACTGTCTACATCACAATCCATAGATAAATATGTGTCTTGAACGTATAGCAGACGGCAATCGGCGGAGCAGACGACACTTGATAGTGATTTTGTATGTGAGATTGCTTTGCTAAATATAAACTACAAGAACATTTTCCATATCTTTAAACTATCATTGATATCTGATAATTAAACAGTTAGTAAAATAAACCTACCAAACTACATAATACAATGAAATACTTGACTGAAAGTAGGGGAGTTTGATATGGTGCACAATTGCACCCCTCTGTAAATAATCGAATAGTCCATGGTGTGTCATGAATATTTATGTTTTTGCTTACCTCGGAAAAATGTTTGCCTATACTAAATGGAAAAATTACGATGGGGGTTAGCTGAAGTGGACATAATGAACCAAGCAGAACTGATCTATGATAATTCATGCTTGTTATTCTTCGTGTGCTTGACCTATAGTCTTACAATCGCGTGGTAAATTGCGTCCAAAGTTCGACTTGTTACACATGCGTTATATATGCAATGGCGAGCTTGCGACCTATTTTGATCAAATTACGGTGGGTGAACTTCCAAAAGTCAATAAGACATGGGGATTCCAATGAAAGAGCTAGTGTCAACGTACGTCGGGGTGGATGTGCTTTTCGTTTAAACAAAAAATGAATTTTTAACGATTTTTTTTGTAACAGTCCATATGCTAACACACGGTTAGGCTGCTGGACTCTGACGATAGGAGGCGTTGTGAAATGAGACTAATCGGAGCTATATGCATGACATTAACGTTTGGCAGTAACCAATATAAAGTTTATATTATTATAGGTCTATTTTCTCAATCAAAAACAATGATGAAAGGCTACTCATACACGCGCGCGTGTGTGTGTGTGTGTGTGCGTGTGTGTGTGTGTAAAAAAAAAATTGCTTGTATGGTGGAAACAAAGAGATTTAACTATTATGGGTAAAATACATTTGTTAAAACCTTATGCGCTTTCAAAATTAAATTATATTTCATCTCTCGTTATTGTCCCTCATTGGGTATACAAAGAAGTTGCAAAAATTTCATTTGAATTTATATGGAGTGGGAAAGATAGAATTAAGCGGGCAATAATGTATCAGGATTATGACTTTGGAGGATTAAGAATGATTAATTTTGAAATGTCTGTTAAAATACAGCGCATAATGTGGATAAAACGTCTTTTATATGGAGAGAAAATTTGGGATGGAAATTGTTTTTTGATCATTGCTTACAGTTTGTGGGTGGCAGATTTTTTTTTAATGTGATTATGAATTAAAAAAGATTAAACTCGCTTTAGATATTCCACCATACTATATGGAAATGTTGCAAGCATGGCAAGAGACAAGTAATTTAAGATATTTGGAGGGTTATATTAATCCAATTATTTTTAATAATCGGAATATATGTATAAATGGAAAAAGTATATTTGATAGATACTTGTTTGAAAGAGGGATTGTTCAACTGAATCACTTGGTTGAGAAAGGCCATGTTAAGTCTGTTAAATATTTTATGAACCTCGGTATGAAAGGTAATATGATGCGATACCCAGGTTATGGAAGGATGATTCAGGGTTAATACAATTCCTCGAGGTTGATTTGATAAGCTTTAATACTTATTTCCATATTTCTAGTAAAAAAAATACAGTTTGTGGATGCGGGTTCAAGAACAATTTATGATTATTTTATCAAAGCACTGCAACAAACGTATGATTTGCAGGTAAGGGATGGGCAAAATGATTATGATTTTATAGATAAAGAATTAAAAGAAATATTTGTTAGACCAAAAATTACTATACTCATTAGAAAACAACGCGAATTTCAATTTAAATTATTGCATGGAGCCAAATACACTAATGAGCATCTTCATAGATTTGGTTTTGTAGGTGATAATTTATGTTCGTTTTGTAAGCAGGAAATAGAAACATACAAACATTTATTTTTATCTTGCGGGAGCGTTTAAAGGATATGGCGGGCTTTAATACAACTTTTTGAGTTAGATGAAATTAAAGATTTAGAATGGCGAGATATATTGGTTGGGTTGGTAGGTAGTTCATATAGAATAAAAATGTGTAATACTATCATTTTCATGGTGAAGTATGTTACATTTATGTCAAGATCGGGGGGGGGGGGGGGGAGTATCAACTTTAGAAAAGATGAAAAAAACATTTTTAAGTATAGGGATGAGGAAAAGAAAATAGCAATTAAAATGGGAAAGCTGGGATCACATTTCTTAAAGTGGGAGCAGCTTAAGATTAATTAAGATTGTTTTCTTCTTCTCCACTGTGAGCCTGTTAAAAGGGTAACTCTATTTTGCGGCCTGGATAACTTATTTAGTATATTTTTCTTGAGTTGAGAATGTTAGGAGACATCCACTGAGTGAGTAGGGTGTGTGAGGGGGGTGGGTGGGTGAGTATGTGTGTGGGTGGGTGAGTATGTTTGTGTGATGGAGGGGGCAGGGAGGGGGCAGGATTGTTCCAGTAAAATTACCTCCAGATTTGTTTAAGTTTTTTTTGTTTGTATATAAGTGTATAACATTTACAATTGACATATTATGTGTAGGTACTTATACGTTTACTTTGTTGCTAAGCTATATATACTGCAAATAAGTTTGTGTTTAATTATGTTTATGTAAAAGCATCAATATTGAACACGTTTATTTTATTCAATTGTATGTTATGGTTTGTATTGCACATTTGGAGAAATAAAACAAAATTGTTAAAAAAAAAAGTGTGTGTGTGTGTGTGTGTGTGTGTGCGTGCGTGTATGTGGTGTGTGCGCGTATGTATGTCAGTCCAATTGGTTGGTTTGGTTGTTTTACCTTCTGAATTTGAATTTATTAACATCAACACAATGTTACAAAATGTATATACATATCCACGTACATGGGTTACAAAGAAAAAGAAAATATCCATAGTTGAACCATAATGTACAAATTAAGTTCATCATATATCATGTCATGTCAAACCTGTGATGAATTAGCTATAACTTAATATTATACTTAGAGATTTGTGGCTTTAATTAAAATTCACAGACTTCCAATAAACGTATAAGTGATTCAACTAAAGGATATGTTTAAACTTAAAAATGTAAAATGTTGTTAAAGGGAGAACCAAAAGTTAGCACGAGTGCTAGTCGGGATTGGTTCTCCGAGTTTCTAAAACTGTATGCAAAGTCATATTGACATTTATTTTGTCTTAATATCATATTATTTGATCCTTATGATTCATCTCTGCTTAGGAGTTTAATTCTGAGATTTTGACGAAATGATGATCTTGTTTTTTCTTCTCTTATATTTATGGGCAAATTATTCCACAGCTTTGCTCCAATGAAAGAAATTGAAAAAGTCCCACGTGTCGTACTACATTTAGGTAATCGTAGCATTAAATGTTCTCTCCCTCTTGTTCTATAAATGTGATTCATTAAAACAAAGTAATCCATTAACGAATTTGGTAGACGTCCTTTCTGCAGATCATATACAAATGTCGATACTGAATGCTCGAACAGATTATGCACATCTAATACCTTTAGACTTACGAACAGTGCCTTTGAACTTGTTCTAAATGGGGAAAATGTTATCACACGCATGGTCATTTTCTGTGCCAATAGTATGCAATTTAAATGACTTTTATAGCAACTTCCCCAAACTTCAAAACCATAAAGTATGTGCGGCTGGATAAAGGATTTATTCAAGAGCATGAGAATGTGCTTAGGCACATAGTGCCTCAACTTACACAGCAGTCCCATCTTCCTCCGTATACACTTATTGATGTTCTGAATTTGCTCCTTCCACATCAAGGTTTCATCAATTTGAATTCCCACGAAAGATGTTACACTGACTCTATCTATCACTGTATCACTGAGTTTTAAAATACCCCTAATTTCACATGATTGCCTTTGTCTCTTAATGAGCATATAATTTGTTTTCTTTAAGTTCATTGTCAACTTGTTAACAAAACACCATTTTGGACTTCCAAAAATGTGATATTTACTTCATTCATATCTATTTCTTTCCGTTTTCTATCAAAAGTATGAAATAGGTTTGAATCATCAGCAAAAATAATCTAAATTCAAAATATTTAGTAGAAGATGGTAAATCATTAATATATAATAGAAACAAAGTGGGCCCGAGGACTGAACCTTGAGGGACACATGTTATTCTTCTCCTACTTGATATTATTTCCTGTTATAAGACTTGCGATCGATTTGAAAGGTAACTTTGAAACCATTGCAATACTATGCCTCGTTTACCGTAATTTTTTAACTTTCCTAAAAGGACTTCGTGATCAATAGTATCGAATGCTTTCTTAGAATCGATAAAAATACCTAGCGTTGGTTTACCTTTATCCATTGATTTTATAAGTGTATCTACAAGATTTATCAATGATAACTTCGTACTATATCGCTTGCGAAAACCGTACTGATGTTCATACAAAATCTTGTTAGGTACTAAGAAATGCATTAGACGACCATTAACTGTTTACTGTACCTGGTTCCACCTGTGCATCATAACTGTGATTTGATCAGCCATTCGGGTTCTTTTTTTTCTTTTTTTGTTAATTTCTATAGTGGCAATCTACATGAAAAATTAAACTGCATAAACTCATAAATTGCTCTTATCGTTTTTAATCAACTACTAAGGTGTTCGATTATTTAAACAAGTGTATCTACACAGGAACATTATATCATATATATTACATATTAATGCACAACATCAATGTGCATATAGTAAAACGCGTGTCTGAAGATCATGAAATACAATAGCAATTTATTGTCTTACGAGTTGAAGGCATGATTTACATTCATAGTAATAAAACATTTGCAAGAAATGTTGTATTTACAAATACAGTATACATTAATTGATTTATTGTACATTACTCAATAGATCTAAGTCAATAAGGCTTGTGGGTTTTTTTAGCGTTTATTGTGTAGTAGGGTGCTAATTCAAATTCAAATTCAAATAATTTGATAAAATCAAATCCTGGCATTTTAAGATGGGATTATCACCAAAGCAAACAAACAAAACAAAGCAGAACTAGATATGCTACACAGAGAAAAAGAGAAAAAATCAAAGAAACAAAGCAAATGTGTAATTAGAATATGTACAGATGGTCGCATGTCGCATTACATTCAATACAATTATTGATATCGCTGTAATCACAATCGATACAAAACAATTAGGCGAACATAGTTTTAAAGAAAATTGTGTGTCAATCGACTTATTTGATGCTTTAACCAGACTCTGACATGAGTGATTAGGTAGATTGATTGAACTTTATTTTTTATCAAACATGATATGAAATCAGAAGCCTTATTCCAACTTTACTTTTTAAAAGTAAGTTCACGCTTCGGATGGTGGTCAATTTACCAACTCCCTCAGATCGCGGTCACGTATGATCATTATATGCAACACTTGTGTAATATCTATTACTTAATTACAACACTATTATAAATGTAAATGGTTATTGCGACACCACAACTGAAACGTTACCACAACTTAATATGATACACAAATGACTGTATATCGTCCTACATACATTATCATTGATACATCATAAATATATATTGAAGTATTGGTTCGGCAAGAGCATTGTTAACAAAATGCCTGGAAACCATTGACAAATGTTGATTGAGTTCATAGGAATATACATGGGGTTTATTAATGTTTTATGTCTAGAAATCATTTTAATTTTTTTTTTTTTAGCAGATGTTTCTGCATTAATTGATAAATCAAATATAAAACATTTAAAAGATTTAAAACATGGCAATGTACACGTAGACAAACTGATCAATGATGACGTTCCAGTCGATTCGCAGATAGTGACGCTGACAAGTTTTAAATCACTGTCCGAACAAGACGTCGGAAAATTGATAATGAAGCTCAGTAAGAAGTCCTGTCCATTGGACCCAATGCCCACAAAACTATTGCTGCAATGTCTCGATGAATTAATACCTGTTATTACTGCTATGTTGAACTTGTCTCTATCAGCAGGGCAATTCCCTGCATTGTGGAAGGTCGCTCTAGTGAAACCACTATTGAAAAAGCCGGGCCTCGAAACAGAATTGAGTAGTTTAAGGCCCATTAGTAATCTTCAGTATATTTCTAAGTTGGTAGAAGGTGCTGCTACCCAACAGATTCTTGAGCACATTGAATTAGGCCCTCTGTTGTCGCGATTAGGCCCTCTGTTGTTTACCTTGTATACAAGCAGACTCCTTACAAATATCCATACAGAGTTTCCTAGTATTAGTTGTCACTGCTACGCAGACGACACCCAACTATACCTATCTTTCTGTCCTAACACACCGGCTGAAGATCATTGTATTTCTGAATTAGATCATGTGTTGTTTATATTAAGATTTGGATGTTGCAAAACAAGTTGATGTTAAATGATAACAAAACAGAACTTTTGGTCATTGGTACTCCACGCCAGGTCTCTAAATTTAGGTCGCGTAGTGTATCAGTTGGTGACTCAACCATAACCCCATCTGATACTGTTAGAAACTTAGGTGTGTCTTTTGATACCCACCTGAATATGGATTCACATATCACTAAAATATGCAAATCAGCCTATTTCATGATTTATAATTTAAGACGCATTCGAAAATACTTTGATCAGGACAGCATGAAAACTATCATGCATGCATGTGTTACTAGTAAACTATATTACTGTAATAGTTTATTGTATGGATTGCCAGACTCACAAATCTCCAAGTTGCAGCGGGTCCAAAATACATGTGCAAGACTAATTTGCAGCCTCCCAAAATTCTCTCGAATAACTCCACTTCTAAAGGAACTACATTGGTTGCCCATTCGCCAGATAATTACATTTAAAATATTAATGATAGTCTACAAAGCTCTAAATGGTCAAACTCCTAGTTACGTTACTGAATTGTTGCACATCAAGTCTCAAACTCATGGTCGTAACCTTCGTAGTACACAAGACACATTTATGTTGCAAATACCCCCATATAAAACCAAAGTAACCCTCGGGGACCGGTCATTTCTCTGTGCTGCCCCTAGATTATGGAATAAATTACCACTAGAAATAAGGAAAGCCCCATCACTAGATAATTTTAAATCAAAACTGAAAACTCACTTGTTCATATAGTATGTATAGCACAGCATTTACGAGCTCTTGCAGCGCAATATAATATATCCACATAGTTATTGCGCTTTACAAATGAATATTATTATTATTATTATTATAAAACATTCAAATAACAATAATATAATTGATTTACATAAAGAGTGACAACTTAATACACACAAATAAAAATGCATAATTGAAAGCTTGAAAGTATGGAGGTAAGTAAAAATAATCAAGATAAATGCAGAGGCCAACTATCATAAGCAAGGATGCTTGAGTCGATAGCAGCCGGGATCAAAATGTATTTGATAAAAATGTATTTGTACAGGATAACACAATTGGTTTTAGTTCTGCTTTATACCTTGATAGTAGAACCTTGACAGAATCGACATTCTAAATATGTTAATAGCTTTTGAAAATAATAATTTCAGCCGATGCAGTAATCAAAACAATAAAGCAAATACAAATGATTATAGATAATACAATGCATGTTGAATAGAAGAAATACAAACGTGAACAGAATATACACTAATAAATATCAATTCTTTTTGGAGACTAAAACCACCAAGGACCATATCAACCGGAATGAACTATTACAGGGAAATAATACAGATACAAATCATAACGGTATGCAATCTTGATAAAAAGCTGTATACAGTTGAAAAACACTGCACATGCATGTGGTCATATGGGATATAACACATCTGCCATCAAAACCTTCAATGTTTCGATATTATAACATTTTTATGAGCAGTCATCTTTAAGTAGCATCGCTTGATATTACGATTTTCTTCAGCCTATATAAGCTAAATAAAGAACCTCACAAATCAGAGTTAGCCTTTACCACACGACTTAACCTTAATTGTTATTCATATACAACGGAAACAGTTTTCATACAAACTTACATTAACAAAAATATGTGTTGTTATTGTCGTTTTATATACATGATCGTTGTGGAAATACAACTGGAGAAGTGTGTATACAAACTTCATAGTCGTGAAAGTGAAGCACATGCAGTTATCAACTCATGTACATGATCATTGCTGCAATAGAACTGAAAAGGTTTGAAAACAACCTTGCAATAAAGAAAATATCCTCTGAAATCAATAAGCTTATATACATGATTGTTGTAGCCATAGAACTAGAACAGTTTTCATCCAAACTTATACAAAAAACATATATTCAAGTTATTACGTAATGTACATGATCATTGTAGCAATACAAATGAAAAATGTTCATACCACCTTATGATTAACAATATGTTTCTTGTATTTATTGCCTTATAGCAACAGAACTTAAACGTTTTTCATACAACAAAGAAAATGTCCTCTGTTAAAATTATCTTATTTACATGATTGTTGTAGCAGGACTTCAGGAATTTGTTCATACAACCTTATTTGAAAGCTTAAATATATACCTAAATGTTTATCTTATGTAAATGATTATCGTAGCAAGAGAACTGAAACAATATTCACCCAACCATACAATAATTAAAATGTCTTATGTTATTATAATGTATATTAGTATTGTAGAAGTCGAAATGAAACAGCATTTATACAACCCTACAATCAATATAATATATTGTATTATTATAATGTACATTAATATTGTAGTAATAGAAGTGAAACAGTATTCACAAAACCTTACAATAATGGAAATATCTTATGTTATTATGTACATTAGTATCGTATAATAGAACTTAAACAGCTTTCATTACAACCTTGTAATAAAAAATATATATTTTACGTTATTACAATGTACATTTGCATTGTAGAAGTCGAAATGAAACAGCATTTAAACAACCTTACAACCAAGAAAATATCTTACGTATTATAATGTATATCAATATTGTAGTAATAGAACTGAAACAGTATTCACAAAACCTTACAATAAAGTAAATATCTTATGTTATTATGTACATTAGTATTGTATAACAGAACTGAAACAGCTTTCATCACATTATATGTTTTTTTGAGGCCGCCATCATTGTCAAGCATCGCTTATGACTGAGGTCTCCTGCACTTTTCCAACAGAATAGTTCGGATGATAATATGTTATGGAAATATTAAGTTTCGTTATTATTGTGTACATATATTATGTTTATAAAAAAACATTTTGACATGAACAAATTATTGTTTGTATATCTTGTATTATATTTATTAGCTTACATTTATATGTTCTTTGTTATTCAGTTATATTGTATTTATAATATATAATAAAATTAAATTAAATCTAACCAGGAAAGTCTTACCTCCCTGATCTAACCTTACAATAAAGAAAAATATCTCACGGAATTATAATGTACATTAGTGTTGTAATAATATAACTAAAACAGCATTTCTACAACCATACAATGATGAAAATATCTCAAGTAATTACATGTATAATGTACATCAGTGTTGTAGGAACTGAATATAGGATTTCCCGGCGAAATTCGCGAGTTTGTCATTCGAATTCATTTACTTTGCATTTAAGTTAGCGCAGATCGGCTTTGCAATGCCAATTATCATTCAATTTTCCCGTTTTAATATTTAATTTAGGATTTTGGTCGAAGGGTTTCATAGATCTGTCATTTAATTTAGAAACTGCTCAATTAGCATTCAAATTAATCGTCACTTGTCGAGGCGTCATTTTTATCATTCAAATTAACACCTGTCATTCGTATTCGAATTATGTTTATTCAAGTTAGGAATGTTAGGGGGAAGAAATGCGACACACGTTAACAGTTTTAAAAAAATGCAATTAAATGCATGATTTGTCATTAGGGTCTTTTCTGTTATTCCATTTATTAATTTTGAGGAAAATTCATATGGGTATAGTCAGACATTAGGCAAAGGAGGGGCGAAATCAAGGGATATGGCATTTCTGCACGGACATGTTCATATAGCCCGGAAAAATGGGGACACAAAAATACCTACCCCAGTCACAATATTGTATTCTTCCTCCACAATGAAATTGTGATAAATTTATGATGAAACACAAGACAAACAACTTCCTTACATGAAAATTTACGAAAATATTGAGACCATCAAGTCCGTAGATGTAAGTCGTTTTTTTCTTAACAATCAAACTTGAGGGATGATGAATATCAGATAAATTAAAAAGTATAAAGTATAAATGCAAGAAAATAAAATATGATGAAATAAACATGAGAAGAAAATAATGAGCTATAAAAAGTGTTTAATAAACGAGAAATGTATATTGACAATCAATTTAAGTGCACAAAGTGCTAACTTGAATGCTAAAAACGAATTCGAATGCTAAAAGTACACCTTCGCGATGTCAGAAATCGTGTTGTGCCAAATCGAATGACCAAATAGCGAAAGAAGCACATTGTTCGTTAATTTGAATGAACCATACATAGATTCTAACGAAAACTTCATAGATTTGAAAACTAGAAAAGGGAATATAAACCCAAGATATTTCTGACAGCACTAAAACCGTCGAATTTGAACGCAAGACAAATTAATTAAGATGACCAACTCGCGAATTTGGCCGGAAAATCCTATATAACTGAAACAGTATTCACACAACCTTAACATAAATAATATCACGTACTTACTGCGGTTATTACTTTATGCATAACGTATTTGTATTAATAGAATCGAGACAATTTTACAAAAGGGCAATACTTGTATTTAATAGGGTTATCAGTTGCTTCATGAAATGATGGTTTTAGCTAGTTAACTAAAACATTTGCCATGCAACATTTATATAAGAAGAACAATTTCTGTTGTCGTTATGCCATGCATATAATTATTGCGGCGATAAAACTGAAACGCTTTCCACACAAACCTTTCACAACGAACACATTATTATAGCCACTAAGACAACTGAACCAAGTTTGATACATCCTGAAGAGAGATAAGTACTGGTCATGCCATTGTTTTAGAAAAGAAACTGCTTATGGTATTGGGACTGTTTGATTCGAGGGTGTATCCACAAAGTTGTATTCTAAAGATTTTTATTCAATCGAAATGACGTAAAATTGACTCAATTTATTTTGCAGAAGGTCGCATGCAGTCTCAATTTAGTCTACATTTTTAAAAGCTTCTTCAGTCAACTTTCAAATATGAGGGGATTTTGAGAGCCTTTTTTGTAACCACTTTGAAGTGCCCATAATTAGTGAATATAACTGTCAAATATTCATAACTTACTCCTTTTCTGTCTGATTTCCTTCAAACTCTCACTAGTCTGCTTCTCTTGTTGTTCTTTTTTTTTTTTATTAATTTACTATCAAGGTTAAACAGAAATAATTCTCATATGTAGCTTAGCTACATGACTCCCAGCAGCATTGGCTAGGGAAGAAAAATGCACTTCGAGGGTCAGGCTGAGGATCATGCAGACTAATTAAAATATATGTTACTGAAGACGTAGGCTTCTCAGCTTAATGTATAAATCAAGTGAATCTCTTCTTGGTCGTTGGATGAGGATAATCATTGCAAGGAAAGTGTTGGCCTATTTCTTTGACTCCCATGCTTCTCTAAGTTGTGCAAAGCGCCTCCTTGAGGTGATACTCACTAAAAGGGAAGGTGAAGGAAATGGCGGAAAATTAAATAGTTTGAGTTTTTGATCATGTTACTTAATACTGAGAGTTCACATACACATTTGGGGAATAAAAGCAGGAAATTCAATCATTGGAATATTTAGAAATACCACACTGATTGTTAACATAAAAGAACATTTGTAGCTGCTGTCGTTAAAGAAATTACAGCCACGGATTGAGTTAGCGCTCCTAGGGTTTGGGAGCATTGTGGTACATTGGTGGCTCTGGACTATGAAACGCCAAAATGTCAATCAAAGATGGCATTCCATACTGGACTATCATATGGAAGGTCCCGGGTTAATACCTTGCTAGGTTCTTACCATATAGGACAAGCTTGTTTCCAAAACCTATTAATTTCCTTTCGATCTTGGGGCAGTTTTCCAAATAGTTCGAGCATATAACACATCGCTTCGCAGAATAATAAAAGTGAAACCCTTTCTTAGCGCCTATGGTTTAGTAAAAGGGAGTTAAAAACATATTTTAGTTTCCATCTTTCTGATCACTTATATAAGGGAATTGTTTAGTCTTACAAAGCGCCAAATAGTTAATAGTATATTTACGTCCATGAATGATGACCTCAGCTGTGTGGCCCAACCCAGCATTTTTTAATGCCAGATGAAGTTCATCTACCTGCTCACTAGGTCGAACCTTCCATCTCCAGTCACGCAGCATCTCACCAAAGCCTGACCTCGAGACACTATCAAAGGACACGTCTGCTGGGTTGTTGTATTTCTCCATAGATGAAGAAGAGAAGCCAAGCTGGTAGCCAAGGGACTTTAATTCGTTGGTGTATGGATTACATCTGCCAGGGTCTCGAGAAGATCATTGGAAACATACTGCATTCCCCCCAGTCTGCATGAAAGTAAATATATATCATTCGGTAGAAAATCTGTAATACTGTACATGTGAGTAGTTGCGTAGTTATGTCCATCTTTATATTGAACAAAAATCGCAAAAAGAAAAAGAAAATGAGTAAATCGAATACATTTACAACTTAATTTTGATGTATGATAATGATATGGTATTTACAGAAAAGGGGCTTTTAAAGCATAAGCTTCAAGTGAAGTCCTCTAGAAAATGAAAATAAGAATAAATGCGATATGAAGCGCTGTAGAACAATTGGAACAGAAAGTAAGAAAGATAGAAAAGGGGCATAGGAAGAGAATGGACAGAGAGAACTGGTGACGGAGAAAAAGTCACATTCGTGATAGTATTGAATTGAATTGAAATTGAACGATATCAAGTCGAGTTGTACATGTAAAAATAATCACTTGATTTAGACTGTTTATGGCAATATATATTTAACAATACCTATGTTGATAGAGGGTTGCTACATTCATTTGGAAAATATAAACAGGAGTCCCTGTCCTTTGATAAACCCCCTTATCTACAGATCAAGATTCGACTAACAAAAAGTTGTTGTCGACCATGCAGTAAATTAGAACTTTAAAGTGACCGGTTACGCGTTAGGAAAGATAAATGCTTAGTGCAATGTCCATTCTTAAAGGCATCGTTTAACAATGTTAAATCTGAGATGCATGGCACTACGTGTCATCAGTGTCTATGGTGTAATATTGAAGCCCTAACAAAAATATCGCGCTTTAAAATGATCACGAAGTGCCTAAAAAAAGTAATAATCTTTGAGTGACCGGTTTTTACCATACTCGTTTTTCCCAATAGACTGTAGTGTAATGAAAACGCAAAATTTGATTTCGATTTCCAATCATAAATATCTTCATAATCAGACAAGCGATCGGATTGTAAAAGTCACGGGGGTTCTTGACTGACCTTAAGGTTTATAATTAGCATCGCAGCATGAGCTAAATCGAGGATTTTGTTTTAGAATCTGAGACAAAGTTTATCCAATCCCTTTAAAGAATACCGTGAGTTGGATCTATGCCATGATTCTGAATCAGAGTTTAAAAAAGTAATTTCTTTATTGAAATTGTCGTAATAAACATATGTTAAATGTTATTCAATACTTATTGTTACAAGAATGAGCGATACGTTCATGGATGATGATATTCGTTTACTTACGAATATGGGGGATCGACTGCATAATCCGGTTCATCTGCATCAAACGAAATATAGAAATACAATAGAACTAAGGCGATTTTACTTCTTCAATATTTGGAGTTGCTATGTATTTAATATAAAGGATGTCTATTGAGACAAAAAATTAATCACAATTCAATGGTTTTGTTTTTAAGATGTTAAGAGCGTCACAAAATACCTCTATAATTTCACAATATCGAGTATATCACAATATCTCTATTTCAGAAGATACGAAAAGAAAAGGAATATGTTGTTAATTTAATTTTTTTTAGATCAGAAAAGGTCTTCGCCACAGCTATTTATTATGTTTTAAACTAGGAAGGAGTATTTTTTTACATTTATTGTAAATGGATTTTGCAACATGATTCTATATTCATTTTCACCATCGTCCAAAAAGGCTATTACGTATAACTTTGACCTCATTTAAACAATTCTTATTGAATGAGGAGAAAACATGATTACATTGAAGTTACAGAAATGACAATTCGTAATTTTTGTTGTGGCAGCTAGTTACAAAAATATCTTATGTAGGGCCTTTGAGGTAACTAGTTACAGAAATGACCTAAGTAAGATCAGTTACAAAAATTACTTATGCAAGATCTATGAGTTAGCTAGTTACAAAATTGATTAAATTACTTTTCTTTTTCTTTCATGTCATTTCGGTTTATTGAATCAAAATTCCACGTTAAAACAGTCGGGAGACTGATACAAACAAAGATTACAAAGTTCAAAGATACTTGTGTAGGGTCTTTGTGTATCAAGTCAAAATAAATTACTTATGTGGGGTCTCTACAAGGTATTAAACTCAATGACTAATGTAGGGTCTTTGAGGTACATGGTTTTCGGTTAGACGTCGCGTCGTCAGGATGCCATGCCTCTACTAACATCCCTCCATTGGTTGCCAATCAAACAGAGGATTGTTGTTAAGATTCTTTTATTTGTATACACATTTTTAATGATCAGGCGCCAGAGTAGTTTAGTGACTGTCTTGAGTTGTATCGACCTGTGAGTACAAACCTTCAGACCAATGTAGACCCATTTCGATTGACTTTTCATGTGGCTCGTAGTAAGGCAGGAGATCGCACGTTCACTGTTGCAGCAGCTAAGGAGTGGAATAATCTTTCCTCCAGTATAAAAGCTGCTCCATCAGTGGATGTTTTTAAGAAACTCCTTCAAACCTACTTATTTCTTACTTGATTATCTTTGTTTGTTCAATGTTATGTTATGATTTGTGGTTATATTGTTATATTGCATATTATTGTAAGCGCTATGATATAGTGTACTATAAATAGCGTAGCTAAATGCCTAATAATAATAATAACAATAATAACTGGTTGCAATTGCTTTCTAATTATGTAGGGTTTTTGAAGTATATAACTCGTTACATAAATGACTTAGGAAGGGTCTGTGACGTAACTTGTTACATAAATGACTTATGAAGGGTCTGTGAGGTTATAACTCCTTACAGAAATGGCTTATGGATCGTTGATGTAACTAGTTACAATGAATTACTTACGTTCGGTCTTCGAGGTAACTAGTTACAGAAATGACTAACGTAAGGTCTTTGAAATATTTACCCGACTACAGTTGATGAAATCAAAGACACATACTATCCTACCTCCTCATAATTTAGGCTTACCTTCTATTGAAATGATATACTCTCTTTCTGCAAGGGTTGCTGACCCTTGTAGTATGTCGATATGGACGTTCTTCTTCCCTTTCTCTTCAGGAGAGAACTGAAGCTCGAACTTCAGAGGGATGCACTTTCCACTTAGTGTACTCTTTATGGGTATCTAAATGATTCGAATTTCATGGGAATTATAATAACAATGATGATGATAATAATAGGCAGAGCAATAACAGCAACAAAACTAATAATAATACTATGATTATAATAATAATGATATAATACTGATAATGAAAATTAACATCGCAATATTACGACGGCATGCGTTTGTGTGAGGGAGAGAAATGGCCGAGAGAGGGAATATATTTCATTTGATGAGATCCTCTCAATTTGAAATAAGGAAGAGATTTGATCATTTGGTGACTGTTTAACAAAAAATGTAACTTTGAGGTACCTGATCGGCTGAATTCTTTTTAAAGAGATCATTTCCAGATATCACCTTTCTTGAAAAATACATTTAAAATTCAGCTTATATAGAGTGTACATCCGGGTCAGTGTCGCTATTCATAAGTACCGCTATCACGAAAGGTCCGCTATTCATAAGGACCGCTTTTCATAATTTGAGAAAAGGGTCATTATTCATAAGGGTCATTGTTCGTAAGGACTGCTATTCATAATCAAAGAAGAGGGTCGGTATTCATAATATGAGAAGAGGGTCGCCATTTATAATACAAAATCGATATCGTTATTCATAAGGGTCCCTATACTTAATACAAGAAAAGGGTCGCTATTCATAATAGGTGAAGATGGTCGCTATTCATAAGAGGAGGAGTAGGTTCGCTATTCATAACACAAAATGAGGGTCGCCATTCATAATACGACAAGAGGGTCGCTATTCATGCAACGAAATGAGGGTCGCTATTCATAATGCAGAATGAGGGTCGATTGATTGATTGATTGATTGTTATTCGCCAAGCTTCCAACATACAAAAAAATAACATATCAAAATTAAATCAGCTTGAACAGGATAACCCACGAAAGCACGAGAGCTTATTTCCAGTGGGTCCCCTACAGACATGTACAACATTAAAAGGTTAAAATAGTAATATTTACAGACAGATAAGAAAAAGAAAAAGAAATTGTTCAAGATAATAATAATAACCCAATTAAACTGATGATAGAAATGAAAAAGAAAAAGAAAAAGGAGAAGAAGAAAAAAAGGAGGAGGAGGAGGAAGAAGAGGAAAATAATGATGAATTTGTAGAATTTCTATTACGTACAAAAACATAAGTATATACAAAATGAAAAAGTATGAACCGATAGAAGAATACAAATTTCAATCATAAAACGTGTCATTCGCTTCAAATGTTATTCATAACGGGTTCATTATTCATAAGGGTCATTATTTATATTACTAAATGAGGGTCGCTATCAATATAAGGAGTAGAGGGTCGCTATTCATAATACATATTTGGGATCGCTATTCATACGAAATGAGGGTCGCTATTCATAACACAGGATAAGGGTCGCTATTCATAAAAAAATCCAAAATTAAATATGCAATAAACAAAACGATAATAAGAAAGGAAAATAATGG
>NW_022145612.1:38936842-39061842 GCF_000002235.5 Strongylocentrotus purpuratus | reverse complement strand
TACATTCTTTATTCATTGACTTGTGAATACATTCCTTCATCAGTGTTGTTTCAGTATAAAGTCATTATAATGCTGCGAGCTCATCATTTGATGATATTTTTTTTAAGTGAACAAGATGTTCGATTGCAAAATAAAGAAAAAAATTAGTAAACGAAAAGACAAGCCAGCTTTGTTGACCAGAAGTGCCTGTCCAGCATACATTACACACACAAAAAAAAGAGGGAAAGAGTGATGAGAAGTGAGTGAGTGAACTGTGAATGCCTATCGACAAACATTCCTAACACTTGCCCTCTGGGTCCATTTGCTGGCCTCTCCTATATTACCCTTTCTAGGTGCATCAAGAGGCTTCGCTTTTGTGGAGTTCCAATTCCTTCCGGATGCCCAACGATGGATGGAGGAAAACCAGGTTTTGTTGAGATCGTGCCAGTCACGATGTATTCTTCTCCCTGCGCTCCTTTTTGTAGAGCTGCTGCTGCTTTTCAAGGCAGTCGGCAAACAAGGGTTGTCGAGTATTGCTAGAGAAAGGCAGAACAAGGCACCTAGTTTGTGTAGTTAGGGGGATGGGCATAGGAATTAAGGGGTTTGATAGGGATAGCATCATACAAATTCAGTCAAGTAAGGAATGTCTTTAGGAGAAGAAGAAATGCATAACTGATTTTTAAAATAAATAAATCAGAAAATAGATTACTGCTGAAAAATCAAAGACAATCAAGTACTTCCACTGTGGAAAAATGAGAAAATACTAAATGAAAAAAGGAAGGGAGGGGGGGGGGGTTGACATGATTAATATGAAAAAAGATTGGCAATACTTTAGCCTCCATGTTTCAAACACACAAAAAGAAAATAATATGGATAAGCAAAGAATTAGCTTGACTGCATAATTTTAAACCACATTTGCACAAGGCCTACAGAGAACTGCCACAGAGCACCTAGTGTATCAAAGCGTTAGATGAGGTAGGATTTGAAATTCTGAAATGGAAGGGGAGAAGGGAAAGGGGTAGATCTTAGACTTGAAGAGAGATGCAAAGATGGACACATGATCACACGATGTGGTGTGAACAAAATTTGCAAATTAGAAACCAAAGTTTGTCATGGACAAAGAAAAAAAATGCAAAATGAAAATCCAATTTGAAGAGTGAAAGTGGTGATCGAAAATGCTTTGCTGCTATATTCTTCCTACATGTACCATATCAAGTTCTTTTAAAAGGTTAACAAAAATACTGGATTGTAATATGATCGAAATAAAAACATTGTGTCATCATTTGCCCATGTAATAGTCTCTTAGACAAGAACAAGATGCAGTCATTTGCTTTTTGTTGAAGTTGAGAGGATTTTTTTTTTCTTTTGCAAATTGCAAATGATGTTGCCTAGATTGTTTGCTGCCAAGCCAAACCTCTTTGATTTTTTCCAGAAATTACATGCATTTGAACTTATCTTGACGTGTTTGTTTAAATTTCTTAGACAGGTTGAAATTTGATATTTTTGTGCAAAGAGGTTTGGCTTTATTTTTATATTCATTTTTTTTCCATGTGATATATTTTGAGAACATTGACTTGATTTATTTAGTGTCAGATCAAGTCTGTTTTCCTAGGAGGATTTTTTGAAAGGTTTTTAGATTGACTGGTTTCAACTGAGATATTTGTCAGTCTGGAAACTCTGATCATGTTTTTTTTTTTTTTTTCCCCTTTTTTTCTTCTTTCTTTTCTCCTCTGTTAGTTTTTTTTTCAACTGCTTAATTTGTGTTAAAGCAAGCCAGAAACGAGCATGTTGAGTATTTGTTGACCCTTTAATTAACTTCTTGGGGAAGACTAAAATGAAGAAAAAAAAAATTAGAAAGGCTACAAAATTCCCAAAGGCACATGTTTTCATGCTCAAAATTTACTTTATTCCAACCTCTTGCCCCCAATTCCCTCATGATTGCCAGATAACGTGAAAGATGTGAAAATTGTTTCTTTGCCGATAGCTTATTGAATTTGTTTATTCATTCATTTATTTAATTACTTCTGCTTATACGCAATAAGCAGTACTAGGAAATTATTCAGGGAAAAGTGAAATTTAAACTAAAACTAATAAAAGGAAATTAACGCTTTTATAGATTGAAAAAAAAAAATCTGCATGACCAGAGAACGGACTGCATATCTCTTTTGATCCACAGCCAATTCTCAGGCTAGAGGAGAAGAAAAAATTGTACCACATACTTACTTTTGTGTCTGTTTCTTTTCCATGTGTGTTATTCTGCTAGGGTATTTTGGTGATCGGGGACGGGCGTGCTTCACTCACATACAGCAAGAGCAGAGGTGATGAAGACTGGTTCTGCTCACAGGTAATTCAATCTACGTGGCTCATATCTGGTTAATCTTTGAAAATAGAAAATGAAATGTTTGAATTTTTGCATCAATCTACTAAACAAGCCCCCCCCCCCCCCCCCCCCCCCCCCGTACTTCCCGTTCTCGTGCGTTGATCTTATCTTTTTTATTTAATTCTTTGACTTTCTTTGATTCCTGAATCTTATTTTGCAAATATGTATTGACAAAAATACTACATGTGAGCATTTTTTTTATAAAATAGAAGTTTTACTTTGTATTTGTTACTTTTCTGTTAAAAAAGTGTCTCCCCCTCCCTCCCCTTGAGTTAACAGTACCTTTACATGTATTGTTCAATAATGCATATCACATTGTCTAATCTTAATGCAACACTAACCTGTTTTTAATGTAGTGTGGTACCCAGAACTTCAAGAGGAGAGGAAACTGCTTCAAGTGTGGAATAGAGAAGAACGGTAAGGAATAGACCATGAAGTAATGTTTCAATTAGATTTATAAGAGTGTATTCCTGAAAGATTGTACTCAAGCAAGGCATTGTACAGGTTGTCTAATATGTCATATAAAATCAAGTATCATCTGTCAATCAAGAATGTCAATTGATAGCCAATCACTCTTACTATTTTATTCATATGACCAGTCGGAACTTCAATCAGGGATATTTGTTGTCAAAAAATGTGAACAAATTATCAGTATGTGATGATGAGATTAGTTTGTGGTCTGGATTACACAGGGTCATGGTCGCAATAAATAAACTGTTGATTGTAGTTTGTCCTTCTATGACGTTATGTGACAATAGATCTCCTAAATAGCTACTTTACAATGATATGCATGTTTAAAACTGTTTTTTATTCCATCTTAAGGATCTGACTTAACAGGGCCCAATTTCACAAAACTCGTCATCAGTGACAAATGATAGTTTTTGTTATAAGCTAGTGAAATCCTTTCTTCTGATTGGTTAGCAGCAGATTTGTAATTGAAAAAAAGGCTTTGTGAAACGGGTCCCAGGAGTAGTATTCATCCTGAATCACTTGATGAGACAAACTCATTTTTGTTGTTGTGTGTACATTCTTTATTTTTTTTTAATAATCATGCAATGTGTGCTTGTTTGTATTACAGAGTCAGAGCGATACAGTCAAATCAGTACAAGACCTACAAGAAGTAAGTAGATATGAAGAAACAAAATTATTCACAAAACTATTGAAGGTTGTGTAAATGCTGATTACTGTAGTATGAAAATGCAATGCGAGCTTGCTGTCAAATTGTTCCAAGTGAAACAAATTGGTGATATTATTTAAGGGCTAAATCAGAAAGAGACCAAGAAATTTATGAAAGTTAAATTTCAAGATCTGTCAATATCTTGAGTCTCTAAGTCTTTCATTTGTCATGCTCTCATGTGCCTGTTATTCTTTATTTGTTATAATGTATGGAATATCAATCTATGACTTACTTACTTTTCTATGAGAGCACATGTTATGTGTATGATGTCATGTGCCTGTTGTGCTCCATTTGTCACATGTATGAAATATCAATCTACAAATAAATTATTTTTGTATCAGAGTAGAGAATAAACTGTATATCATAGTCCCAATTCTAATTCTCACCTCCATACAGTTCTTCTGCTAATGGGTCTGGACTCGCTGACCACGGAGGAGAAGGTCCAGCAAGAGCTCCATGACATCACGGCCGTTGACATGAACGTCCAGCTCATACGTGACCCCACAACCAACACATCAAGAGGCTTGTGTTACGCTGCGCTGTCGGCTGTAGAGTATGCCAGCCACTTACTGGAGATTCTCAACAATATGCATCCACCCTTTGTGATAGATGGAAAACAAAGTAAGTTGTGATTGGTGGTGGAGAAATATTTACAAATGATGAATGGTACTTGATGAATGGTAACTGTTGATAAACATAAGTGATATATGGAAGTAGACCATGTTATAGGTAGAAAGTATCATCGCAAGTTGTTCCTTTATGTTCGTGGAGAGAAAAAGAAGTGCTCTATGACAAGTTCTTCCCCATTACCATTTGAACAGGGGAATTGCTAGGTGAAAACAACTGCATTGTTGTGTACCTGAATTATAATTGCATAACTTTTTATGAACATGTTCTTTTAAGTGCTCAGTTGAATTCAAAATGTAGTCTAGGTGCTATTTATGTGCTTATACTTAGACAGTAACGACATGCATGAACTGTCTATTACAAAGAGGTTGTTACATGACGAGCCTTTGGATTTATAATCATCTTCTTGACTAAATAACACATGTTTTGCATAGTTTGGCCCAAAAAAATATTGGACTTGGGGAAAATTTGATTAGTGCGACTTTGACTTATGGCAGAGTTACCTGTACTAGTTTGAGTCAAGTTCACATGTTTTGAAATGCGTGCTGATTTTTATTGTTCTAAGAGCTATTTTTCTCTCCATATTTTCCAGTTTCAGTGCATTTCTGCAGAGAAGGGACAGATGAAGATTACTCTTCATGGGCCGAGGTAAGAAATACTAATCAAAATTCAGTCAGGAGGCGGTCTCCTGCCTACCCTTATTTTCCAAGTCCCAACTGCATCACGAATATCATTTGGCAAGACATTAAAGTACATTCGCCTTCCTCATCCCAGGTTTGGAGTAAATTGGAACCTGGTACGAAGAAATTCCTGGAATGCGTGCAGTGTCTTTGCATAGTAATTCATAGGCTCATTGAGCAACCCTTGGGAATAAAAATATTAATGTAGCTGTTGTTTGTTTGTAGCTGTTGTTCTTAGTACTTTTGTTGTTGTTATTTTTGTTATTGTTAATGTGATGTAATCATTTTTGCAGGCTGAAGCTGGACCATCTTATGAGCAGTACTACCAGCAGCAAGCAGAGGCAGTGGCCACAGGCACCGTAGCTTATGATCAAAGCTATGCAGCAGCCTATGCAGCAGGATCAGCTGCTCACTCTTCCAAAGAACTATCTGTAGCAGGTAAGTCATGCAGTGAGAATCTATAGGTTTAAGTAAGAAAGAAAAAAACCACAAAAGGACAGAGATTTGCAGTAAAGTTCAAATTGACAATTTTTTTTCTTCTTTTCTTCTTTTTAATTGCTGCTATACTATTCTAATGAAACTCATTTATCTGAAAGAAGATAATAAGTACCGGTACAATAACATCAACAATTTATTATAAAATTTAAAAAAATGAAAACGCAAAGTTTATGTTGGAACATGATTTGGAATTTTGAACAATTTACTGTTTTCATTCTGTTTTTTAACTCTGTCATTAAACAGCTGTTGATAAGGCAACAAAACAGGCACAATGTGTGCACAACATGTGCATGAATTATTCTTCATCCATTTCATGCACAGGTTATATTTTATAGGACTTGACAATGTACGAAATACATTATTTGAAACCCTAAATTTTTTTTTTGTTGTAAATTTGAAATTAACCTGTAGACAAAGTAGCGCTAGCCCAGGAGCAGGTGCAAGCAGCTCGTAAGATGCAGCTAGAGCAGCAGCAAATCACCCAGAAACTACTCAACAAGATCAGAGCGAGTGGCCCAGAGAAGAAACCCAAGAGGGTCAAGGTTGACCTTCCACCTCCAGGAACGGACGGACACACGCTAGACCTGAGCCAGATCGTTCATGAGGTCAAACCACAAAAGAGAAAGAAAGAGCAGCAGCAAGACACAGAGACAAATGCCCAAACAGTAAGTGTCGCTTTTTCATTGCCAACTGTAACTGCAAGAGTGAACTGCATTCAAACTTGTAGATTACAGTGAAGTGAAGTATATAAAGACCGCTCAAGGGAGACAACAAAAGTGGTCTTTAGTCTTTTATGTACAGGTTCTTGTAGTACAGGGTTCAATGAGAATTTGTTTTCTTCAAGGGAAACAAAGAATTTCTCCTTTATAGACAGGTGGTTTCTGAAGCAAGTTTGACTGTATACTGCTTAAAGAGAACCAGTAAAGGGTCTTAGTGCACAGGTTCATTAGGTATAAGATTTTATGTGAAACAGAGGAAATGAAAAATGTGATTTCTATGGACAAGTTTTCTTTCTATACCATAGATTGCCAAAGGAGCTTTAGCTGTCTCTGAGTGAAGGGAATAGCTACTTTATAAATGTATTATTTGCTGTGGCTGGATATTGGATTACCAGTAATCTGATTTGACATCAAATGTTAGAAATATTCAAGTGTCATTATTGTTATGAAGTGAGTTATGAGAGGATATCACACATTTCACCTACCATTTCGAGTCTACATCCAAGTGGTTAGAAAAACTACATTTTCTGATGAATTTTGTGGGCACTAAACAGGATAAATGTTACTCTTGTTTAGTTACAGCACCAGACATCCAGTAGTTCAGACGGTGGCTATTATCCCGATGTATCTCAATACCAGTATGACGAATCATCAGGCTTCTACTACGACCCTCAGACAGGACTGTACTACGACTCCAACTCACAGGTAAAGTCCAAACTCATTCCTGCGCTCAATGATATTGTTAGAACTCCCGAAAAGATACACCAGTCTAATGCATCTTTATACAGATTTAAAACGTGGAATATGATTAATTTGTTGCACAATTTTTTAAAGATAATTGAGAAATGCAGAAGCATTGGGAATTATTTTGAATGGCACAATCTTGTTTGATTTCTTGTATTTTTTGTTTGTTTACTGTTGTTGTAATTGATTTGAACTGTTATGAAAAAAAGTTGCTTGTAAGTAAGCTTTCAAAACGTGAAATTTGGTTTGAGATGATTTGCAGACGAGTGTTAATCTCAGGCCGTTATCATGAAAGCAGAGAGTGAAAGGTCATTGTGATTAGGTTAGCTTTTCCCCTTGCAGGCAGGCAAAGGTGATGCCAAATATATAATGAGATGTAATGATGTTATATAAAGATATGCAAGCAGTCTTTATTCCCTCTTGCTCTTGCTCTTGCTCTTCCTAATTCATTCCATTTCAGTCTATCATCTTACTCTGCTATCTCCTCTTCATTAGCGTAGGTCTTTACTTTTGTCATCATGTATTCAAAAATGTTTGTAAATCTAATTGATGTGTTTGTTTTGTGCACATTTCATGTATTTTTTTGTTATTTATTGTTATCTCTTGCCAGTGGAGGCCAAATTTCTGTGTTTTTTAATGTGGACCATAAAATTTGAATCTTGAATCTTGAATGTTAACACTTTTCTTGCCTTGTTTTCTCCACCAGTATTACTACAATGCACACACACAGCAGTACATGTACTGGGATGGTACTCAGTACGTCCCAGCCCAGCAAGATGGGCCTACTACTATACCTCAAGTCGGCATGCCTGGGATGGAGGGAGGAAAGGAAGATAAGAATAAGAAAGAGAAGGGAAAGGTGGCTAAGAAGGTATGTCATATGACAGGTGCTACAGTAGAATAATAGACAAATTCCTTGTGATAAAGGACATTACATCATAACATTATTACATTAGAGCACAATGGCAAGTAATGGAATTACCCTGTTATGATGAGTTCATGTTCTTTATACCAAAGTTCTACTGTATCTTATGTTTTCATTGTGAATGATAACAGTATAATTGTGTATAAATTTGTATTAAATTCTTATAAAAAGACAGAGTAAATTTGAAGCAAGATTATGTATACAAATAAATATGAGTTTTGTAGTGTTTTGGAGGGGAATTTGCCAAATTATTTATGACGGGTTTCCCATATTTGTGGGTAACAGATGTAAAACATATAGCCATTTTGTAATTATTTCTTTTCATTTTTTATGTTCTGATGTTATAGAACTTGATGGTTGTTTTTCTTAATCTCTCTATTTGTAACACTTCCAATCCAATCCAGGAATTTCTAAAGCACCAATATCTAGTCGCCTAATCAAAGGCACTTCAGATTAATTAATATCCCCAAATGTGTTAATTGTCGTTTCAGGGCCGTAAGGATGTTGTGTTAATGTCTTATTGGCTCCGAATAGACGTAATAAGTTGTCATCTAGTGATCCCTTTTAGTGTCATGATAAATATATCAAAATGAATGTGTTTTTTTGCAGGTGGCAAGTGACATGAGAAGATGGGCTGCAACCATAAACGAGACGAAGAATAGCAAATCAAAGAAGAGTGGAAGTGATTACAAGAAAGACAACTCCTCAGCCTCTGCAGATGCTGGCTTTGCTGTCCTCAGTAAAAAGGTGGGTCCATCCTTGTACACATTTCATTATTAATAAGCAACTAGGTGATCTGGAATGTCCTATCTGAGAGACTAACTATTTTTTGTATGTCAGAAGGAAGTATTAATTGAGATTGTAAGGTAGGAAGTACGCAGAGAATCTACAGCTCTAAGTCTAAATCCTAGGGACCAGCTCTATGCAGCGTTTGGTATTTAAAAAAAAAAAAAAAATTGGATTGGTAGTTTGGTAGTTTTATGGATGTATTTTTAGTGAGCAACCAAATAATGAGTACCGTAGCCATAGTTCTTATCTGAGGATCAATATCCTTAAGCTCACTATTAGTCTTGAGCTCTGGTTGGTACCTCACACCACCTCCTAAACCAGATATGAGCTGTTTCCTGCCATTTTCTACATATGCTTTGACTTTGTCCTTCGCTGTTTTTTTTTATTTTTTAGGCTGATCCAGTAGAAACCAAACAGTCTGTGATGCTGGCCCTGAAGCGCTCCTCAACAAGTGATGACCAACGGAATAAGGCTGCCAGCATTGTAAGTGCAACACCTAACAAGCATTCAGTAGAGATGATGTTGTAAATGTTCAAAGTGGATGCTTTCTGATTTAGCTACATGATCATCATGGCTAGACCCTATTCTTTTTAGAGCTGCTCTTGTGTATTTTTATTTTGTAGCACATGAAAATTGTTATTTCATTTGTTTGATTCACTGTTGACTTTGAGTCAGTCTCGATAGACAATTGTGCTTTGAGTGGTAATTATCAAGGTTAATTGTCAGTGGTATTGTCCGAGGTGGGGAAACTTCAAAATATAATCGACCGACACAACTCTGGATTTCTCCATGCTACTCCTTTCTTATTTTCTCACATGTTGTCCTCCTCCTCCCCCCCCTTTCCCCCCTGGATAGACGAACATCCTAGCGCAGTATGGCGGAGACAGTGACAGTGAACCAGAGGAAGAAGCGCCCCCTCCCAGTAAGAAGCCTGCCCCTTCCTACTCCTCCTCCTCGGCAGATTCTAAGGAGAGTGTTCCGACTAGCCTGACGGACTGGACCAAGCTCATCTGCCTCCTCTGTAAGCGACAGTTCCCGTCGAAGGAGGTCCTGGTGAAGCATCAACAGTTCTCGGACCTGCACAAGCAGAACCTGGAGGCACTAAAGACGAGGACGGGATTACAGCAGCAGCAGTCACCAGGGGGAAGCAAAGGAGGGGTGAGTTACTTCCAGAAGCCTCTCGTGATCCAACACTAGTTTGCAGGCATTAATGCTTCTTATTAGTAATGTATAGTAATAGGGTCTGAACAAAATAAGATGTACAGGGCAGTTGAAGAGGGGGGGGGGGGGGGGGGGACAGGCAAATAGCAAGAAATAACAATTACAACAATCCCATTGATATGTAGCGATGTCCCAATTTGAGATTCTTATCTTTTGAGAAAGTCACTTTACGCACAACCCAGATTTGCTCAATCATGAATTCCCAAAATTTCCATGTTTATTTTCTGAATTGTTCTTCGACTTTCCTTAGACTGTTATTCTGATTTGACTGCTTTCTCTTTATGTACCTAACTATGTCAAAAGGGATTTCCCTCCGTTCAAATCACACATGATTGTTGTCACCCATATTTTTTGACATTGTTCTTTTCTTTTACAGGGTAATTATCGGGACAGAGCACAGGAGAGGAGAACAAGATTCACCTGAAATTGATGATCATCCAAGGATTTCATTTGTATGCAATCATTCCTTGATATATCACCAACATCATTCTCATGGAACACCTAATGGATAGCACATAGGCTTAGCCAAATAACGAAGAAGATTACTTGCGCTTGTTTCATATTTCTGTGTTTTGGCACCAAACGTTTCCATCTTATAAGAACTGTCAGAGGAGATCGACCTTCACTTCAAAATGATGATCAACCAAGGATGCCATGTTTATGCAATCACGCCTCAATACATCATGGACATCATTCTCATTGAACTCTACATGGACATTGCTCTGTGTCAGTTGAGTAATGGTGCTGTAGAGGACAATGTCTGTACATGTATGTGTTTGTACCTCTATGTTCTGGCACCGCATGCTTCCATCGTTTGAGAACTGTCAAAGGAGATCAATGTTCACTTGAAACTGATGACATGGGACTCCTGCAATCGTGCCCTACATCCACCAACATCATTCTCATTGCCTTTCACATGGAAAAATCATCAAGAGATGAGAGGTGCTATACAATGTCGTGTCTGAATTGAGTAGTACAGGAGACAGTATCCTCTGTTCGGGTGGGGGGGGGGGGGGGGGGGGGGGGGGGGGGGGGGGGGGGCTTCCACTATTGGACAAGGTTCACCTCAAGTTGATGATATGGAGTTATCCAAGAATGACATCTTGTCAAATCATGCCTTGATATATCAGCATCATACCCTGGAACTACCCAGAGACAATTCCCTAAGAGATGAGAGATAGAATACAATGTCATGTCTGAGTCACCTTCGAAGGGAGTGGTGTCCTCTTCCGGCTGGCAACCTACCTTCTTCGAAACTTCTCCTTACGAATGAAGTTTGAATTGAAGAAATTTATTGAATTGAGAATATCATTTTTATGCAATCATACCTTAATACATCAACATCCTTCTCTGTAAGACAACATCTGGGGGGGGGGGGGGGTGGCATTTCAAAAAGCCCTTTTAAAATGACAAATGACCTAAATCATTGACAAATCTGCTGATAACCAATCCGAAGCAAGGATTTCACTAGCTTATAACAAAAACTGTCATTTGTCACTGATGACAAGTTTTGTGAGACTCGCAGAACAGTATCACAAGGTGACGATAGAATGCAATTTCCTTTTCAGTCTGGTAACCAAGAAGGTGGATTCTTATGTACTTAAACTCGGATGTTCCAACTCCCATATCTTCTGACCATAGAAATGAAAATATGACTAGGTTTTCCTCCTCATCCAACATTTTGTCTCTCTCGATTCACCCAGAGTTGTTGGCCGATTTTGCCCCAATATCATTTAAAATCTTACGAGATCAATTGATTAGAGAATAAACCTAAGAAAATGCAAATTGATTTGCATAAGAAATCATCACTTGATGTATACTGCCCATGCTTGAAGCTGATTTTTGTATTTATGTTGCATGCAAAGTATGTACATAGATGGTAGTATCTTACCAGTGTCTCAGGCATGTGCGCATCAGATCAAAATGGCGGACCCTTTAAGTGCATGCCATGGTTGATATTACCTGTATGAACTAGCATTAGCCTGGAGTACTTATGTTAACTGAATATATTATGTTGTGGATGCGGGTACATCAATATTATTTATTTCAAAGTGTTGTCATTGTGCACAAACAAGACACATGAAATCATGATGTTAAATAACCGCAAGTTACATTTTAATTGAATTCAATGTCCTGCCCTGCACACATGACCCCTTGGATTTTGGAGTCACTGACTTAAGATTAATTTTGACGTACTACAAGTCATATTTTTACCATGGATCTTATAAAAGAAATGAAAGTACATAATTCATTGAAGACATCATCATCATTGGTTCTTGATTAATTTTTTCCAATTATTTTACAACTTGCAGCTTGCACAAGAAAGAAAACAAGAGATGTTAATACCCCAGAAATAAAGATTAGACAACAGCCTGGAAGAAGCCGTGTATGCTTTTTATGAACCATTTTTTTTAATGGATATGTTTTAAAATATGTCTCTACAAAATTCAAGTTCTAAGTTTCATCAAACTTCACAAGGCAGGTCCATTAGTGTAATTGTGAATTTTTCATCTCCATTTTATTTGCTGAATATCTTTTTTCACCCACTATTGCCCGATGTTATAAATTTTCTGTTCTGTCTTGATTTTAGCAAACCGTTTACAGTTCCAGTGTACACCATACCCAAAGAATTTATCCCAATGCAAATTATTTGATAGTGAAGTATTCTATTTAGAACTTGGGCGCGTGTTTGTGATTATGATGTTCAATTTCTATGTCTGCAATATAGAATTTGCCTGCAGGCTCTTTTTGTAAATACTAAATATTAAACTGTTGAAAGGTGCGAGTATTGCCACATTAATGCAATCTCATGTTTGTATTAAATCATTCCTGTTGAATTTGCAATTACGAACCGAGGATTGTGATTTCTTTCTTTGTTCTCGTCTTATTGGAGTCATCCTTTATATTCACGAAATTCAGTGTGTGTGTGTAATTGGGTTTTTACAGACGTGTATCAATCAGATATGATCATTTACATCTGGGGACCGACCTTTAACGTCGCCATCCGAAAGACGCTAATATTGCCCCGTCTTATACGCAGATGCGAGTGATTGAAACTGATCACAACTTGATATCAATCAAAACTCTGTACTAAAGAGTTGGTATTTTGTGGAAGTTCCTGGTATGCGATTGATTAGAGGACTTGTGATCAGTCTGGATTAATCTCAACTCTTTTGTAAGATAGTCCGCAGGTGTGTTTTTGATGAATGCATGTGCATACATTCTATATGCATGAGTACAGACGAAAATGAGAATGAATGGATATGCAAAATTGGGAGATTCATTTATATAAAATTTATATATTTATTATAATTTATCAATCATATAATCATAACTCATTCATCACAAACCAGTATCATTTGAATACACATGTACAATGTACTTGTATTATATCATTATGGAAATTAATACTTGGCCATTATCCATATTCTACATGATTATACAGACCAAAAAACCAGAAAACAGACCAATGCTTGGTGAGAAAGAATAAGTTGACAAACCTGTGGCGCTATTCTACTATAACTCTTTGCCAGCTTTGCATGACCAATAGAACAAGCTGGTTTGCAACAGACAAGTTTTTGTCACACATACATTATACATGTATAATAGACCCCAAAAAATGTGGCACTCAAGGATTTTGATCGGAACGAGTCTAATTTCATAAAGGTGCCCACGAACTGATTTCATGATAGAACCGAGTTGCAGCAGCCATTTTCTCTAAATCAGTTCATAATTTTAACTACCAGCCTCAGAATGTATCAAGAACTAAAAAAATACTTTTATTTTGATAGTAAAGTTTATAACTATCCTTCGTAGAGTAGACGATCAATGTATCATGAAAATGGAAATACTTTGACGTCAAAATACCATGTTCTAAAATACAAATACCTTGCAAATATAAGAAAGAGTCTCAGTAATTTAGTAGTTTGGTCAGTGGACTGTGACGTAGGACGTGGATAATAAGCTCTCCCATTTGCCGCGTACAAAAATATCACTAATTTCTGATTTTCTTGTAAGTTCCTTCTCCCTTGGGGCACTACTCAAAATATTTTATAGATATCATATTATTATAGGTCCTCTAAAAAAAAAGACCCTCCTAACCCATGATTTTTTGAAAAATTTAAATTTTAGTCATTTTATATGTTGGAACAGATGGGAAATTAGTCTGGCACTACATCACATTGACATTATCGCTTAAGCCAATTTGAAGTGCCCATACGTATACGTATTACAACTTTCAAAAATTCATAACTCTCATCATTGTGCTTTTCTGATTTTTCTGTTAGAGTAGTTGTCTATTTGGGTTGGATTTCATTCAAATAAATAAGACCATTAGAGAAAACTTAAACAATGTCGTTTCTCTAGCACTTAAAACGCAAACGGGCGCCGCACTGTGGCAACCTTCACTGGTGTTTCTGTTGGATTTACCCTTAATTTCATTCTTTTTGGAGGATTTTTGTTAATTACATTCAGCCATTATTGTTCTGAATTAGTGTTTATAAAACAACATTCGATCCTCTGTTAATCTGTGCTTAATCATATGTTAAACCTTGTGTATTCACTGTTAATGTCTACATTTTTGTAAATACATTAGTAAATGTTAATCTGTATATGTTACACCAGTGAAAATCAAATATCCAGAAATGGACAATAAATACTAAATACTAAAAATACTAAATACTAACAATGTTTTGAAATATCCATACTGTCAAATGATAATACCTTGCAAAATGAAAGGTAAAAAATCTGATATTTTGACCGAAGTATTTTGCTTTGGTTTATTCAACCCCATCACATACATGTATAGCGCTATAGGGGAAGCAGCAAAGAACATGACATACATATACATGTTTATACATTTTTAATTTTAAATAGCCTGAGAAATATAAGTAGCTGTTAATCTCACTTGCTGATGTCAGACAGAAGTACTAAAGCTTTTATTTATACAGTTATGATAAATATCTTTGGATTGACACAATTAATAGAATACAATACATAAATGATATATGAATGGCAGTATTTGAGACTAATACTAAATTATGAATCTCAAACTTCATTCTTAATCTTTAAAGTACTACAATGATGTGATGGGCATTTTCCCTCTTGGTTGAATACATGAGTACATGATTTTTCTTTTAAAGTTGAAAAACCAGTAAAAAAAAATTATAAACATATGCCCTAGTCACATGCACAGGCATAAAAATATATAGTAATCCTCTAAATAGTATATTTCTTTGAGAAATACTTCACTAGGTGTCTTTTTATGGGTACCTCGTTACCCATAATACTTTGGAAGAAGAGACCAACATTACAAGATATTGTTCAATAGAAAATATTATTATCTATATAAGGCTTCCAAATGGTACGATAAATCAGTGTATTCACTATCTTTAGTGCAGTAACCGGATGAGTGATCAATATTATTTTCATAATTGCTTAGTCATCCAGAAACTTCCAACTATTGATATTGATATCACCAAACAAAGCCATATTTACCAATTAAGTCAAATTTTGTTATTACGCTAGTCAGCCTGATAAAGATGATAATAATAATACTGTATGGCTTTGTTTTGGTGTGATACAAAAATATACTGTTCTCGATATTGTCACAGCTCAAGCAAAATATTCCTGTATCCCACTCATGCAAAGCCATCAAATAAATATACTCCACAAAGTATTTGATATGTATACTGGATGAACATTAAAGGTACATTTAATTATTCATTCATGACCCAACAGCTCTATATGTTATACATCCAACAATGGAGCAAACATAGAAAAGAATATTTTTCTTTCTAATCTTAAATACAAGTTATTGATTGCTATTAGTACAACGTGAATTTTACTTATGTTTTTGCAGGAGTAAAGTACTGTAAGGCTTTAATATCTAGTCTCAGATAACACACACAAAACAAATTATTGAGTTGGCAGTGGCAAATACATTCTGGAGCGAGGTTAATTTAATACTGGAACAAGAGCTCCATTCAAGCATTGACAATGTGCTGTTCATCACCTGGAAGTTCACCATTGGCAGCATTCTTCATGTGGCTAGGTTTTCTTCGCCTGCAAAATAAACAGAATTATGAAAAAGTTGTTGTGCTGGAAATAAATAGTAGGGTTATTCATAACTGAAACACTTCAAAATATGACCTCAAAAATTCCCTAACTCTTCAGACATTTGATATACTTAGTACTAGGCTCAAGTATTTATGTTACCTCTATCATATTCTTTCATGTAGGAATAAAAAGAATGAGAAAGTTAACAAATCATCCTTCATTATTACTAGAACACATCCTTCTCCTTGCAACATCCCTTGACACCATTGCAAGAATTAAGATCAAGAATGTTGATGGACAAGCAACTGTTCTAAAAACTTTAAATTTCGTACAGGAGAACTGTTACGAGCACCTGGCAAAAGCGGATTCCACATAAAAAGGTGTCATCATCATTATCATCCTCATCATTATCCTCATCTTTGTCACCATTTTCATCAACATCATCATTATCACTACCATCAACATATCATCATCATCATCATCATAATTTCTTATCATTATTATCACTGTCACCATATTCATCATGATCATCATGATCATGATCATCTATTTTTTTGATAACTGAAACTTCAAGACAAAGTGGCACCTTTAGCGTAATAAATATAAAAGTATTCTTTACAATCTTACCCCTTTCCACATTGAAACTCCCACACACCAAACAGACAGACCATAATCATGACGGCAAAGCATCCACCAGCGATATATGTTGATGTCCAAACAAATCCAATCTGCTGAACTAAGGCGCCTCCTGCTGTTGGTCCGATAAAACTCCTGGAGGAATAAAAAAAAAAGATATTGGGAAGATGGAATCATTGTTACATGACCACTAAATAGTCATCGTAGTCATACTACTACTACTACTTTGAGTATTACTACTACTACTACCACCACTACTACTACTACTTTTAGTATCATTACTACTACTTCTACTTCAGGGGTGATTTTTCCTCAACCACCCCCCCCCCCCCCTTGAGTAAAAAAAAAAAAAGGATTCGGGGGGGGGGGGAATGGCATCTAACGATATTCCCTGCTTCTGAGTAAGAAGATTGGGAAAATAGGGGTAAAATCGGGAAGACTACTACTACCACTACAACTACAACCACCACCACCACCACCACCACCACCACCACCACCACCACCACCACCACCACTACTACTACTTCCACCACCACTACTACTACTATTTTTAGCATCATTACTACTCCTTCTACTTCTACTACCACTACTTCTACTACTAAAAATAAATTTAATGATAGAATTGGTAATTTCGATTTAGAGACAGCTTGACATATTTCATTAATCTGTGCTGGTATTCTTTGTTTAGGTGTTAAATGCAATAATAATCTTTAAATAATAATAATAAAGGATAATCTTTCATTTTTAGAGCATTTCCTCATGAATGAGCTGCCCACTTCAAATGTGAACCATACAGGAAGAAGGTATAGGGTATTATACAATACAATACCTTTAAACTTTGTTCAAAAGGGAAAAAAAGAAGGAAAAAACAACTTATTGTTTTGCCATACCCTAAGGAATAAGCGGCATTGAAGAGTCCAGATATGATAGACTGTGTTGCAAGATCATCAGGGTGCCCATACCACCTGCAAGAACCAGAAATCAGAAAACACACATCACACAATTGATAGAATCAAACCTACACATGTAGGCGGACATCCCTCTATAAAGAACACATTTTCTTTTTCCCTTGCATATTGTTTCTCATTGAATTCTGTCCTAAAAGAACCTGTACATCAACTGCTTACGAAGACCAACTTCTTGTCTTCCTTTGATTGGTCTTTAGAGGCAGGTTGCACTGTAATACCTACATGAACTTAGTAACCAGTCATATATAGACAGATAAAGTATTGCTTCCTTGAAATCTATTTATGGTACTATTGCAATGAAAAACAATTTTTGTTTTGTTTTGTTCAAGAGTACTTTTTGGTTTTGTTATTGTAATCCTATCCAGTGTGATTAACAGTACTTCTGTTGGTGTAACGTCTTTATACTATGACATTTCATAAAGACCCGTTGGTTGTCATCCAATTACATTTCTTATAGCTATATAGCCTACCTATCTATAAGATAGTAACTTGTTTTTTTAATAATTTTGCTGTCTTTGGTTTTGTTTTGTTATCCTAATTTCATGTTCCAGTCCCCTTTGTCCTACCTAGCAACATGTAATGTATGCAATTCACAATGTGACTATTGAAATACAATTACTTGTAGCAGGTAAATGAAATAATTTGCAACATGGCATGGCAATTTAATTATGGTACATTACGAAAGTGGTCTATTGATTCAAACGTTCTAAATAATGCATTTTATAATTTTTGTCATGACAAAGTGAAAGTAAACATGTAGAATCAACTCACGAGAAGACCAGAAAACATGAATAAGCAAACACCAATGTTTTTTATGAGTTTCTATAGTAGTGTAAATGGTAGTTAAAAAACTGAACAACTTAAAGATAAACTTGAGTTCTGGTAAAAAAAGAAAATGAATTCTCACAGAATCTAACGAAACTTACACTGAATGTTCAAGATTACAAATAAATGTCATGTGCCAAACAATTTTGGAAGAAAATGTATACTGGCTGAGTAATGAGCTTAGAAAGATAAGGAAATCAGGGTAGTACTAGCCCTGACACCATGTGTGTTGTCCCATATACATCTTTCTGTGTAAGTGATTGTTACTTTACCAAGACTCTGCCAAATTTATGATGATTTTGATGACTCCAGAACCTTGCATTACACACCATTATGCATTATGCATGCTATATGATCAACTTTTCTGATCCATTCCACACCTTTTCTTTCACAATGCAATCGCATTACCAGTACTCAAGTTTATCTTTAAACAATTTGCAATGTAACTGGGCCTGGTGACTGTTTGACTAGCTACTTACTTGACACTTAAAAATAGATCTAGAAGTGCTGGCATGATACAAATTCCACAGATGCAACCTTGAAATCCAAGTGCTACGATGACAATCCACAACCGACTGTAAAACGAGGAAAGATCATCTTAATATTAGTTACCATAGAAATTAGATTTGAACATAGAATAAACATAGGAAGTTGAGACATTGTAAGCATGAAACTGTGCTTTGTTTTCGTTGCACTTAAACGTTTAATATCTCTTGGTAGAAGTGATTTACAAAGCTCATATTCTGCATATAGAATAGCGATATGGACCTTATAAGAGACATTGTACAGAACAAGCCTTTTGATTTTTGATTTTTGATTTTTGATTTTTTTTTTTTTTTTTTTTTTTTTTTTGGGGGGGGGGGTGATTGGTATAGTATTAATGACTCCTTTGAGAGAAATAGTTGTTTTTATACGCTCAAGGGAAGGTTAGAATTGTGCTATTACCCGAGGCGTGCCGAGGGTGATAGCCCAATTGTAACCTTCCCGAGAGCATATAAAAACAACTATTTCTCGAATATTAAAGCAGTCATTAATACTTTTATATGCCAAAAAAAAAAAAAATTTTAAAAAGAAAAAAGAAAAAAAAAAAAACTTTTTTCGAAGATGGGATTTGATCTCTTGCGTACAAAAGGTGATGTAAGTAAACCAGTGCCTTAATCCGCTCGGCTATCGCGCTCTGTTACCATACATAGCAGTTTTTTCTTATATATACATTAAAATGCATTGAAAACGGCTTCGCGTTGTGGATGCTTCGCGGCTGCTCCATTAAACAGGCCCTTCTTTTACTTTTGCAATGCATATTGGCACGAATTTAGATCAAGATCTATCGGCAGATGTTGTTTTTTTGTTTTTGGAAGTTTATTTTCGTCTTCATGTCAACAATGCAAGATAAAATTGTCGGTAAGATCGATCGAGATTCAATTGTATTGAAATTACCGACCAATTCTTCGCACACGTATGGTATCCTCGATCGCTCAGACCATTTTTTAACATGTAAACCTATGGGGTAACCATGGAGACTGACCTATTTTCCCAATAACCATGGTTATTGGGATTTTGAACTGTTTTTAACCATGGTTACCGGGAATTTTCGGGAACAGTAAAAGTTTATGAATGCAATTTCGACCAATCAGATTGTTGGATTACTTAAGTGAAGTATATAATTCACTATAATGGTGCAGGCATTATTTAGTATACCCGGTAGGTATAAGCATTCCCAGACAAGGTCTCAAGAAACCCAGCTTGTATCAGACGAGACACTAGCTTGCATGGCTCGTCTAACCCTGATCTGACACTGAAGGAAGGAGGATGCCAACCATCCAGTCAATACGCTGTTTGCATACAAGATACCGCAAGAAACTGACCACTTTAAAAATAAATTTTAACTGATTTTCATAAGAATTGAAAAAAATGAGGTTCAAAGGTGACAGCAAAAAAACCAAACACAGATTTTCACACGCGTTCCAAACAGGGGTCAAATCAATTTTTTGTCCACGGGGGCTCTTCCCCTCAAAAAAATATCAATGGATATTTGTATAAAAAAGAGCCCCCGTCAGTACTAAAAGAGCCCCCGCCTTCTCACGGGGGCTCTTTTAGTACTGAGGGGGGCTCTTTTTTATACAAATATCCATTGAATTGGTACCTATGATACTCCTCAATTATTTGCTATTTCATCATTATCATTTCAATCAGCATTTTCCCTCTTACAAATTTACAAGCTACATAGCTGTTACTGGCTTGTGTATACAATATATACGCACACAACACTGATCTTTATGATGTCTTTAACCTGACATATCTTCTTCTCCCCTTGCAAACGAGAAAGAAAACAAGGTCATTAAAAGTGATTAAGTGACAAATAATGATTGTGATTCAAATTGATGCGAATATTTGTTTGAATAAGCACTGCTATTCACCCAAATCTTCTTTGTAAAAACAACTTTTACAAATCTCAGCCATGCTTACTGAGTTGAGACGTTCCATTCAATGTAAAATACTCATTAAAGAATACACTTCTCCTAATCTGAAAGAGACCTTACAACACAGTGGCAGATTTGCATGGCTGAGATTTGTAAAAGTCGTTTTTACAAAGAAGATTCTGGTGAAAAGCATTGCTTATTCAAAAAAATCCTCGCTTCGATTTGAATCACAAAGATTATTTGTCACATGATCCTTTTATTAAATAACCTTGGTTTCTTTTTTATTTGCAGAGGGAGAAGAAGCGATGTCACGTTAAGAAATCATAAAGATCAGTTGTATTATGCGTATATACATATGATACCAGAACAAATGTTGATTATCAGAATGTCATTTTGGAATACCTCTCTACAAATACCACATTGTCTTTAGCCCGTATCAGTATTAGTATGATCCATTAGATTATTCGATATTTAATTCAGTATAATGCTTTTCCTCAAAAATAGTTTTGTTATTTTTTTAGGGTTGAGACGCTAAGAAATGGTTTCAAATGTACATTACACAAACCCTGAACCATTGCAAAATGATGGTGGCTCTCTCTCTCTCTCTCTCTTTATTTTAATCATGCATTATCAACTACATATAAAGCAGCAACCAAAAACTTAGGGTTATCTGCCTCACTTCTCCCCGCCCCCTGAAAAAAATAAAATAGATTAGTAGTCCTCCTCTCCAGCATCCCCCTCCCCCCGCAGCCCAAGGTGGCCGGGGGGGGGGGGGGGGGGGGGGGGGGGGGGGGGGGGGGGTGGGAGGAGGGGGTTAAACCCCTTAAACCCCCCCCCCCCCCCCCCCCCGTAGATCTGCCCATGTTATCATATCATTCCACGACATCTTGTTCTCTTCATCTTCCTCTTCTTCTCAATAGGGACTTTTAGATTTGCGTGGACGTGTTACTTCCTTTTAAGGCACTGGCAGTCACACGTCACGTCCTTTTAAGCACTGGCAGTGCCTTAAAAGGAGGTCACACGTTGCAGTCCACGTTCTCAATGTGCAAATCTAAAAGTCCCTAATATTGATTTACTGGTCGAGGTTCATTATTTGCTGACAACGAAAAACTGACCATGTTTCTGCCCTTGCGCGATCGCCTCCAGCTCCAGCAGACATGGCGCGGCAGCGTGCACACGTACCGCTAACGGCGCAGTAGGCCTATAACCACTGCTGACGGCGGCACTGCACTGCGAGCTGAATTGGTAATAATAGGCCTATAAAACGAGATATCTTGCACACTAATCTTAGTTCCATTTCATTGGTTTAAGGTTTGAAAATTGAAACTCAATATTGTGTTAAAGTTATAACAGAAAAGATAATCTTTATTTTATAATTCCACCGGGGCGATTTTTAATTTTGCAATCGCCCCCGTGAGCAACCTGACGGGGGCGATTATGTAGCTCACGGGGGCGAATCGCCCACCGCCCCCGTGTATTTTGAGCGCTGGTTCCAAACATAGATGATCTTTGCACATATTCAAACAAGTCGCAAACCTCTATCACCTTTGTTCGGTCACAAGATCGCAGACTGCCTGAATGCCCACCATGATGGGCATAACAGCAAACAAATTTTGTACCGGAAGTGAAATGCATGATGGGATGTAAAACATCAATGTTCCACCTTTACTTTAATCACAGGTACAGTGCTTGCTAAAAATAGGTTTATTTAAGGCTCTTTCAGCAATGACGGGGCAAAACTATGTGTTATTTATGATGATCTTAAGTGTAATACGTACCCTTCACGTACATTTCTGTATCTTATACACAGAGCTTTTTGAATACGTACACTGTCTTTACTGCGCACAGTTGCCATTCATTTACAAAATACAGCAGCAGCAGCATTTTTTGTGTTATTTTACCACATCATATCTGAACAAGCCTTCAGTATGGATTGAACCACGGTCCAAACCTCACTAATAATTTTGTTTTTTGTTGCTTTGTTCGGACGTATACAAACTGGAGGTTTGGCGTCGGTGTGAATGGGTCATGTGGCAAGGAAGGGATTAAAAGTAGTTACCTTGGGAGATTAAGAAGGGGGCTTGGACCAACCAACAGATAGGAAATCCCAGTGAAATAGCTTCCTAAAGCCATCATGAGGCGAGTGGTTTTCTGTATTTGAAATAATAGTAAATAATGAAACGAAAGAAGGAGAAGAAGAAAAAGGAGGAGAAGAAGAAGGAGGAGGAGGAGGAGGAGGAGAAGAAGAAAAAGGAGAAGAAGAAAAAGGAGGAGAAGAAGAAGGAGGAGGAAGAGGAGAAGGAGGAGGAGGAGGAGCTAGAGGGGGAGAAGAAGAAGGAGAAGAAAAGAAGAAGAAGAAGAAAAAGAAGAAGAAGGAAGGAAAAGTAGGAGAAGAACAAGAACAAGGGGCAGAAGAAGAAGAAGAAGAAGAAGTGGAACTCTAAACATTCTGTGAATACATTTTTTTATAACAGGCTAAAAAAAAATCAGCCCATGATTCTTCTTTTCTCTCCCCCTCCCCCTTTTTTTTTTGCATGGCTGAGGGCAAGCCCCCTGTGACCCCCTCCCCCCCACCCAGATCCATTACTGCAAATAAGAAATAAAGTTTAATTAATCTTTTTCAGTGTATCATTGTAACTTCAAATAAAATTTTCTGAAAAATAACTTGCCGTTTTGTCTGCTACATAGCCCCACACAGGAGCAAACAAGGCGTACGTTCCTCCAATCAACAAGAACATCACACCAACTAAGGATGATTCAACACTCAGTGGAGGCTGAAAACAAAGGATGATGTTATGGTTATGAAGCCTAATTTCAACATGATGCAATTGGTAAATCACCTTTACAAAAATGCAGCAAAAATGAAATGACAAAAGCACATCAATAATCTTTATACTATGTTGTTTAAAGAAAAATACCTTGTATAGCCTACAAACTCCCACACTTGCCATTCATGTAATCACACATCTTCATTTTCATTTTTCAATTTTTTAATGTTTCATTATTTATTTTTCTCATCATTTTCAGCTGCTGCTCTTGCTTCGTACCTCAAAGTGGTTTTACTAGCCATGGTATCAAATGATTTTTTTAAGTTAGGCATGTCAATTATGACCAACCCACTGAAAACCTTATATATGTCAATGGACTTTGTTATATGTTCTTAAACTTTATTGATACTTGAATTTGATTTGATTATAGCTGATTGATTAATTCATCTTTATAATCTTTTGTCCAAATTTATTGATGCATGATCAAAGAATATGGCAGCAGTAGTCCACAGGGGAAAAAGAGTGCATTTAAGACTCATTCGTATATGCCATGGTTTAAGTTCAAGTTCAGCATTTATTCTATTCCTTAAAAACAGTAACACAACAATACTACTTTTACATAATTATTATGAACATGGTACAATATTGACAGTAAAAAAAAAATAGGAATTTGGTTGCTGTATAAAAACCCTAGAGGGTTTGTCTGGACAGCCGCCAGAAACAGTTGTGGAGCCCCACAGAATACCCCCCCCCCCCTATTTTTTTGTATATCTTTGACTATATGTATGACACAATTATATTTATAGCCCCCATATAGTCCCTCCTCTTAGTTAATTAGGTACCCCCTCCTGCGAGAGTGGCCTCACCCACAACTAACCTAAACACACCAGCTGGGATACCAGGAGTGGCTTCTCACTTTGTTTTGCCATGCATCCTAGTCAACACTTTTCTTATTTTGTCTTCCTTTAATAGGTAAGAAAGAATCTTTTATTATTCAATTGTGTTATATTCTTGTTCTCCATAATAATTATGTGTATTTCTAAACTATTATAGTTCACTATTCATATATCTTGTATTACTGTATAAAAAGAGATATTAATGATCTTTGCCAATGACTTGTTGGATTATATGACATGTGAACTATGAGAGGAAATATAAGAAATGCCATGTGGGCAGAGATGCCATGTGGGGAGAGATAATGTCATTGATGAACATAGTAATCACTTGTAGAAATGATAGGAAAGTATTATCGTGTGTGTGAGATTGATGATTATGTTGTTTGATTTAGACAACATTTTAAGTAAGTTTTGAGAAGAGAATATACTTTATTACTGTCAGTATATTTGTCTTTTGCTCGATATTCATGTGTATATATATATTCTTAGCCAAGGACATGTGCCATTTACTATGCATTATGCCAAAGCACATTGTTATATATTCTAGTTCGAGTTAGATACAGTTTGAATAGCGAAATGAGTTGTTCAAGTCCAGATTATCTTTAACTTACAGTATTATGGTATGAGTGAGTGTGGACGCACCATGTGTACAATACTAGTGTGTTATTAGGATATGGCAGTGCGTGCAATGTGAACACAACTTCTTATCAAAGTTCTTAATCCCCTCTCCCCCCAAGCTTGACCATCCACTGCAATGCATTACACGCACACAGTGTAGATAGAGCAGGGATATGTGAGTTAAATGGATATTCCGTCTCGAAAGAATTTCCCGAGGGAAAGATATTCAAGATTAACTTGGCTTAACAACAAGTAATGTAACCCTCTTCAGCCATCAAATCCATCAACAGCCGCCCTTATCAGACCACAGATGCCCTCTGGCAATCCAAATGTTACGAAATGTTACGCAACACGGTCTGCTTCCCTAAGCTCTCCAAACACTTGGTCGTAAAAAAAGGCTTTGAAGCCATGCGAGTCACCGAGAAAATGACGTCATACTCATGGAAGATGTATATAGCTATAACATATAAAATACAAAAATCGACAACTTATGGCACAATACAACCTTCTATTGGTTATCAAATGCTTTCGCTGTGCTCGGATAACTCTACTGAAGACGTAGCCATCTGAACCAGCGAAATCGACCAAGGAAATCGTGAGTTAGAGTGAATGCAAGTTTCTCATCATCATCGTGTTCTCTTCTAATTATTGACATTTTCCGAAAGTTTCCGAAATTTTTACATAACTAGGAAGGTAGTCCATAAGTTTATCTCTTAAAATAACTAAATGAAATTGTGTTGTATATTTGCGCATTTGGTTTAATGAGGGTTAGAAGTTGTCAATTCATCACCACTTTTCACCCCGAGTACGGGCAGGCGACGCGCAAGCCGCCGTGGTCGCTGGGCTGTACATGCTGCATGTTGTGGGAGGAAACACACACAGCTGCATTACTACCCTGGCCGTATATTAAAAATTGTGCTATTGATTCTCAACATTTCAAACACCACTGTACAAAACTCAACTGATTTCACTCAAAGTCAGTACTTTAGTGACGATTGATGACACCTAAAGAGCATTAAAATACAATTTGTTAAACTTTCCGATGTTAGAAAGAATAATTAAAAAATTAAAATCGTGAGTCTACTGTCAAACTTGCCGATCAACCGCATCGGTATAATTATGTGCATTTGTATGTCGTGAGTGTATTGACTATTCATGTATTCAAATGCTGCCTATTTACACGTACTGCAGTGCTAGTAGTCAATACGCATCAACTATCTATGTTTTGCTGAAGTGGCCTACGCATTCACGATGAAACCATTTAACCATACGTTCTGGTTTGCTGCAACAATTAACATTTTCCGTTGATGGAATTTCACACGTGCATATTAAACTTGTGTTGGTCTCCAACTTCCCATAAATTAAATCTTCCTCAAAACCAGTCAGAAAGTCTAAATCGTCGCCTAGCAAATACTCATCCCTACTGTATGCCGCCATTTTTGTTGATAGCAGCCGATGTGTATTTCCAACAATGCATTTCGCGAGCCCTATGTCACTCAGTTTCGGGAGTGAGATTTACGAGCTGTGCGGTCCGGGAGGGGGATTAAGGGGATTATGATAGGGGAAAAAAGACTGTCGGTGCCTCGCAGTGCTTCAAAGGGCCCTCTTAGATGGGGTATCCATTTAAACTCACATATCCCTGGATAGAGTATATGCTATACCCAAATGCTATGTTGAGAAGTGTTAGAGATAGAATGTGTTTGTTTTTGACCCATGCTGGAAAATGGTATCTTAGGCGGGAATGAAAGTTTGGTAGAGTCAGCAAGATTGCTATATGAGAAGACAAAGGATTTCTGTTGGGGAATACGCTTGTTGAGAAACACATGGTCACACTGTCTAGTATTTAGTTAGAGTTGGTTTGGTTGATGAAATATTATAGTTGAAGACTTACATAACCAGTGTGAAATTCATTGTATTATCATATTGTTAGGAATGATAATTCAGGCTAAATGTTATTGGGGATTACTCTCTCTCTCTCTCTCTCTCTCTCTCTCTCTCTCTCTCTTATATATATATATATATATATATATATATATATATCCCTCTCTCTCTCTCCCCCTCTCTCTTTATATTCTCTCCCTCTCTTTCTCTCTTTCTCTCTCTCTGTATGGTTCACCCTTTCTCTTTCACTCTCACTTTGCTTTGTATATAACCATGATATGAATTTACATGTATTTAGTAAAACTATCGGTGGTTGATTAGAATTAGAATATGAACTATAAATATGTATGTGTAGATGAGATTACAGTAAGAGGAAAGCGTAATATTGGTTGTTAGTTTGCTAGAGCTATATAATTAGTGCAGACTGCAGACTAAGACTATTTGCCAGTTCTGTGAATATTGTAAGGAGTTTAGGATATAAGTTGTTGAAGATGTATCTTTTCAAGTTCAGTAATCTCGCTGAAAAAGATAGTATTAGATCAAAGTGATGCAGATGACTATTGGAAAATACATGAGCTATAGTTAAGGAAGAGTTATAAGTTTATTCAGTATTAATGTGAAGTCCTGAGACAAGAAGTAACTTGTGAATTTAGGGATTAGTGAAGGCTGACAGTAGAATTACATTCTAAGGGTCTATGTGCACAAGGGATCCTCAGTCTTGGAGCGTAAAGAGTAGAAAGCTTATTAGGCAGTATTATAGGGATGATTATGCCAACATTCTTGTATTAGGTCTATATATGTGATTTCTTGAAAGAGACGCTAAGTGAAGAGTTATATGATTAGAAGCTAAAGTAGATTGACTGATACCGCAATGTTATAGACATTTGATAAGGGTTAAGTTATTTATTAGTAGCCAAGTTATGATTATGAGATCGATGAAGAGTTGTGCTTTTAAATAAAGCATTAAAGTAAGGATAGTTTCTTTTAGAGATAGTAATGTAATGAAACTTTCCCAGATGATGTTCTTAGTGATATAGAAAGAGAACACCGAGAGCTAATGATTCAATGTATGCGAACAGGTAGATTTATTTGTGTTTAATACTTGAAGAGTATTGTTATGCCATTTGATCTTATATATGTTATTGTAAGAAAAGACTGTTATTGTAGAAGATTAAGTAATAAAGACTTTGTTTTTGCCACGCATCTCAGTCAACACCTTTCTTATTTTGTCTTCCTTTCATAGGTATGCCCCCTCCCTCGGGGTGTGGGCGCTACAAATTTGGCGACCTTGCCAGGACGGCCATCGTCGAAGAGACACGAGGACGATGTGTCGTCCTATGACACGAACAGTTGGATAATCGAAGAAGCAGTGATGTAACGATTAGGATAAAAAGGACCAGAAGTCGGAGAGCCGGAGAAGACCATCCCTGATTGGAAATGAGGTTGGCTCAGCATCAGAGAGAATGGGACAAGCTGCAGAGAGGAGAAAAGGCTACTACGAGCGTGCAGTATGCAGCAGGGTGCTACAGCAAGGAGATATGGTCCTGGTGCGAAGTCTGGCCCCGCCAGGTGGCCAAGGAAAGCTTCACCCTTACTGGGAGGAAATAGATGGCGGAGCAGTGAGTGGAGTCAAGGATGTCCAGGGGTTCTCCAAGCCGCCATCCTCAACAGCCCAGCCCCCAGCACCGTTCCAGTACCGGTATGACCCACCATCCTACACCCATCAAAGGCCATTACAGATACAGACGCCAGTAGCCCACCAGCAACCAACCCACTACCAGCGTTAGATGACAGAAGACCAACTTCAATTTTTCCAGCGAGCGAGTCAATCATTCGACCCGCGAGGAATGCCTCAAACAGATTCTTTTTTTTTTACAGTAGATGCATCGATGTGTAGAATCATGTGTGTTGTTTAGTTAACCAGAAATACAAGTAACGCGAAGGAGTAAGATGAAACAAGTTGTAAATCGTTTCATGAATTGTGGTGTATAAGGAAACAAGCGATGACACTCGATAGTGATCAATTGATCTATGTGATAAAGTCTTCGGGATGAGTCGCGAGCTTCCCAAGAAACCTTCACCGTTTGTCAGGCGCGCCCGTAGAATGGGTTAATGTTTCGCAAAGTTAATTTGTATGAAAGGAAAAGCCACGTTATTCTGATATGATATTGCAATAGGTAATTCTGAAGACTTTGAGTACTAGTATTAGGTTTCGCTATAAAGATTTGCAACACGTTAATGAACTCGATGTACTACATGTATTCCACAGAAAAATTGGAGCACGATGATCTGTCAGCGTAGCGAGGACATAGACTCTCATGGACTTTGGTGATAAGTCTCACCTCCCTGATTTGTCCTAAGTTCGATCAGGACGACATTGAACGAGAACTAAATGAACATTAGATTGTTGTGCTATATTAATGAATTGTTATAAATGTTTGAAAGTTGAAATGTCCAGGAGACATTTATTTTTGGAGGGGAAGGTGTGGAGCCCCACAGAATACCCCCCCCCCTATTTTTTTGTATATCTTTGACTATATGTATGACACAATTATATTTATAGCCCCCATATAGTCCCTCCTCTTAGTTAATTAGGTACCCCCTCCTGCGAGAGTGGCCTCACCCACAACTAACCTAAACACACCAGCTGGGATACCAGGAGTGGCTTCTCACTTTGTTTTGCCATGCATCCTAGTCAACACTTTTCTTATTTTGTCTTCCTTTAATAGGTAAGAAAGAATCTTTTATTATTCAATTGTGTTATATTCTTGTTCTCCATAATAATTATGTGTATTTCTAAACTATTATAGTTCACTATTCATATATCTTGTATTACTGTATAAAAAGAGATATTAATGATCTTTGCCAATGACTTGTTGGATTATATGACATGTGAACTATGAGAGGAAATATAAGAAATGCCATGTGGGCAGAGATGCCATGTGGGGAGAGATAATGTCATTGATGAACATAGTAATCACTTGTAGAAATGATAGGAAAGTATTATCGTGTGTGTGAGATTGATGATTATGTTGTTTGATTTAGACAACATTTTAAGTAAGTTTTGAGAAGAGAATATACTTTATTACTGTCAGTATATTTGTCTTTTGCTCGATATTCATGTGTATATATATATTCTTAGCCAAGGACATGTGCCATTTACTATGCATTATGCCAAAGCACATTGTTATATATTCTAGTTCGAGTTAGATACAGTTTGAATAGCGAAATGAGTTGTTCAAGTCCAGATTATCTTTAACTTACAGTATTATGGTATGAGTGAGTGTGGACGCACCATGTGTACAATACTAGTGTGTTATTAGGATATGGCAGTGCGTGCAATGTGAACACAACTTCTTATCAAAGTTCTTAATCCCCTCTCCCCCCAAGCTTGACCATCCACTGCAATGCATTACACGCACACAGTGTAGATAGAGCAGGGATATGTGAGTTAAATGGATATTCCGTCTCGAAAGAATTTCCCGAGGGAAAGATATTCAAGATTAACTTGGCTTAACAACAAGTAATGTAACCCTCTTCAGCCATCAAATCCATCAACAGCCGCCCTTATCAGACCACAGATGCCCTCTGGCAATCCAAATGTTACGAAATGTTACGCAACACGGTCTGCTTCCCTAAGCTCTCCAAACACTTGGTCGTAAAAAAAGGCTTTGAAGCCATGCGAGTCACCGAGAAAATGACGTCATACTCATGGAAGATGTATATAGCTATAACATATAAAATACAAAAATCGACAACTTATGGCACAATACAACCTTCTATTGGTTATCAAATGCTTTCGCTGTGCTCGGATAACTCTACTGAAGACGTAGCCATCTGAACCAGCGAAATCGACCAAGGAAATCGTGAGTTAGAGTGAATGCAAGTTTCTCATCATCATCGTGTTCTCTTCTAATTATTGACATTTTCCGAAAGTTTCCGAAATTTTTACATAACTAGGAAGGTAGTCCATAAGTTTATCTCTTAAAATAACTAAATGAAATTGTGTTGTATATTTGCGCATTTGGTTTAATGAGGGTTAGAAGTTGTCAATTCATCACCACTTTTCACCCCGAGTACGGGCAGGCGACGCGCAAGCCGCCGTGGTCGCTGGGCTGTACATGCTGCATGTTGTGGGAGGAAACACACACAGCTGCATTACTACCCTGGCCGTATATTAAAAATTGTGCTATTGATTCTCAACATTTCAAACACCACTGTACAAAACTCAACTGATTTCACTCAAAGTCAGTACTTTAGTGACGATTGATGACACCTAAAGAGCATTAAAATACAATTTGTTAAACTTTCCGATGTTAGAAAGAATAATTAAAAAATTAAAATCGTGAGTCTACTGTCAAACTTGCCGATCAACCGCATCAGTATAATTATGTGCATTTGTATGTCGTGAGTGTATTGACTATTCATGTATTCAAATGCTGCCTATTTACACGTACTGCAGTGCTAGTAGTCAATACGCATCAACTATCTATGTTTTGCTGAAGTGGCCTACGCATTCACGATGAAACCATTTAACCATACGTTCTGGTTTGCTGCAACAATTAACATTTTCCGTTGATGGAATTTCACACGTGCATATTAAACTTGTGTTGGTCTCCAACTTCCCATAAATTAAATCTTCCTCAAAACCAGTCAGAAAGTCTAAATCGTCGCCTAGCAAATACTCATCCCTACTGTATGCCGCCATTTTTGTTGATAGCAGCCGATGTGTATTTCCAACAATGCATTTCGCGAGCCCTATGTCACTCAGTTTCGGGAGTGAGATTTACGAGCTGTGCGGTCCGGGAGGGGGATTAAGGGGATTATGATAGGGGAAAAAAGACTGTCGGTGCCTCGCAGTGCTTCAAAGGGCCCTCTTAGATGGGGTATCCATTTAAACTCACATATCCCTGGATAGAGTATATGCTATACCCAAATGCTATGTTGAGAAGTGTTAGAGATAGAATGTGTTTGTTTTTGACCCATGCTGGAAAATGGTATCTTAGGCGGGAATGAAAGTTTGGTAGAGTCAGCAAGATTGCTATATGAGAAGACAAAGGATTTCTGTTGGGGAATACGCTTGTTGAGAAACACATGGTCACACTGTCTAGTATTTAGTTAGAGTTGGTTTGGTTGATGAAATATTATAGTTGAAGACTTACATAACCAGTGTGAAATTCATTGTATTATCATATTGTTAGGAATGATAATTCAGGCTAAATGTTATTGGGGATTACTCTCTCTCTCTCTCTCTCTCTCTCTCTCTCTCTCTCTCTTATATATATATATATATATATATATATATATATATCCCTCTCTCTCTCTCCCCCTCTCTCTTTATATTCTCTCCCTCTCTTTCTCTCTTTCTCTCTCTCTGTATGGTTCACCCTTTCTCTTTCACTCTCACTTTGCTTTGTATATAACCATGATATGAATTTACATGTATTTAGTAAAACTATCGGTGGTTGATTAGAATTAGAATATGAACTATAAATATGTATGTGTAGATGAGATTACAGTAAGAGGAAAGCGTAATATTGGTTGTTAGTTTGCTAGAGCTATATAATTAGTGCAGACTGCAGACTAAGACTATTTGCCAGTTCTGTGAATATTGTAAGGAGTTTAGGATATAAGTTGTTGAAGATGTATCTTTTCAAGTTCAGTAATCTCGCTGAAAAAGATAGTATTAGATCAAAGTGATGCAGATGACTATTGGAAAATACATGAGCTATAGTTAAGGAAGAGTTATAAGTTTATTCAGTATTAATGTGAAGTCCTGAGACAAGAAGTAACTTGTGAATTTAGGGATTAGTGAAGGCTGACAGTAGAATTACATTCTAAGGGTCTATGTGCACAAGGGATCCTCAGTCTTGGAGCGTAAAGAGTAGAAAGCTTATTAGGCAGTATTATAGGGATGATTATGCCAACATTCTTGTATTAGGTCTATATATGTGATTTCTTGAAAGAGACGCTAAGTGAAGAGTTATATGATTAGAAGCTAAAGTAGATTGACTGATACCGCAATGTTATAGACATTTGATAAGGGTTAAGTTATTTATTAGTAGCCAAGTTATGATTATGAGATCGATGAAGAGTTGTGCTTTTAAATAAAGCATTAAAGTAAGGATAGTTTCTTTTAGAGATAGTAATGTAATGAAACTTTCCCAGATGATGTTCTTAGTGATATAGAAAGAGAACACCGAGAGCTAATGATTCAATGTATGCGAACAGGTAGATTTATTTGTGTTTAATACTTGAAGAGTATTGTTATGCCATTTGATCTTATATATGTTATTGTAAGAAAAGACTGTTATTGTAGAAGATTAAGTAATAAAGACTTTGTTTTTGCCACGCATCTCAGTCAACACCTTTCTTATTTTGTCTTCCTTTCATAGGTATGCCCCCTCCCTCGGGGTGTGGGCGCTACAAATTTGGCGACCTTGCCAGGACGGCCATCGTCGAAGAGACACGAGGACGATGTGTCGTCCTATGACACGAACAGTTGGATAATCGAAGAAGCAGTGATGTAACGATTAGGATAAAAAGGACCAGAAGTCGGAGAGCCGGAGAAGACCATCCCTGATTGGAAATGAGGTTGGCTCAGCATCAGAGAGAATGGGACAAGCTGCAGAGAGGAGAAAAGGCTACTACGAGCGTGCAGTATGCAGCAGGGTGCTACAGCAAGGAGATATGGTCCTGGTGCGAAGTCTGGCCCCGCCAGGTGGCCAAGGAAAGCTTCACCCTTACTGGGAGGAAATAGATGGCGGAGCAGTGAGTGGAGTCAAGGATGTCCAGGGGTTCTCCAAGCCGCCATCCTCAACAGCCCAGCCCCCAGCACCGTTCCAGTACCGGTATGACCCACCATCCTACACCCATCAAAGGCCATTACAGATACAGACGCCAGTAGCCCACCAGCAACCAACCCACTACCAGCGTTAGATGACAGAAGACCAACTTCAATTTTTCCAGCGAGCGAGTCAATCATTCGACCCGCGAGGAATGCCTCAAACAGATTCTTTTTTTTTTACAGTAGATGCATCGATGTGTAGAATCATGTGTGTTGTTTAGTTAACCAGAAATACAAGTAACGCGAAGGAGTAAGATGAAACAAGTTGTAAATCGTTTCATGAATTGTGGTGTATAAGGAAACAAGCGATGACACTCGATAGTGATCAATTGATCTATGTGATAAAGTCTTCGGGATGAGTCGCGAGCTTCCCAAGAAACCTTCACCGTTTGTCAGGCGCGCCCGTAGAATGGGTTAATGTTTCGCAAAGTTAATTTGTATGAAAGGAAAAGCCACGTTATTCTGATATGATATTGCAATAGGTAATTCTGAAGACTTTGAGTACTAGTATTAGGTTTCGCTATAAAGATTTGCAACACGTTAATGAACTCGATGTACTACATGTATTCCACAGAAAAATTGGAGCACGATGATCTGTCAGCGTAGCGAGGACATAGACTCTCATGGACTTTGGTGATAAGTCTCACCTCCCTGATTTGTCCTAAGTTCGATCAGGACGACATTGAACGAGAACTAAATGAACATTAGATTGTTGTGCTATATTAATGAATTGTTATAAATGTTTGAAAGTTGAAATGTCCAGGAGACATTTATTTTTGGAGGGGAAGGTGTGGAGCCCCACAGAATACCCCCCCCCCCTATTTTTTTGTATATCTTTGACTATATGTATGACACAATTATATTTATAGCCCCCATATAGTCCCTCCTCTTAGTTAATTAGGTACCCCCTCCTGCGAGAGTGGCCTCACCCACAACTAACCTAAACACACCAGCTGGGATACCAGGAGTGGCTTCTCACTTTGTTTTGCCATGCATCCTAGTCAACACTTTTCTTATTTTGTCTTCCTTTAATAGGTAAGAAAGAATCTTTTATTATTCAATTGTGTTATATTCTTGTTCTCCATAATAATTATGTGTATTTCTAAACTATTATAGTTCACTATTCATATATCTTGTATTACTGTATAAAAAGAGATATTAATGATCTTTGCCAATGACTTGTTGGATTATATGACATGTGAACTATGAGAGGAAATATAAGAAATGCCATGTGGGCAGAGATGCCATGTGGGGAGAGATAATGTCATTGATGAACATAGTAATCACTTGTAGAAATGATAGGAAAGTATTATCGTGTGTGTGAGATTGATGATTATGTTGTTTGATTTAGACAACATTTTAAGTAAGTTTTGAGAAGAGAATATACTTTATTACTGTCAGTATATTTGTCTTTTGCTCGATATTCATGTGTATATATATATTCTTAGCCAAGGACATGTGCCATTTACTATGCATTATGCCAAAGCACATTGTTATATATTCTAGTTCGAGTTAGATACAGTTTGAATAGCGAAATGAGTTGTTCAAGTCCAGATTATCTTTAACTTACAGTATTATGGTATGAGTGAGTGTGGACGCACCATGTGTACAATACTAGTGTGTTATTAGGATATGGCAGTGCGTGCAATGTGAACACAACTTCTTATCAAAGTTCTTAATCCCCTCTCCCCCCAAGCTTGACCATCCACTGCAATGCATTACACGCACACAGTGTAGATAGAGTATATGCTATACCCAAATGCTATGTTGAGAAGTGTTAGAGATAGAATGTGTTTGTTTTTGACCCATGCTGGAAAATGGTATCTTAGGCGGGAATGAAAGTTTGGTAGAGTCAGCAAGATTGCTATATGAGAAGACAAAGGATTTCTGTTGGGGAATACGCTTGTTGAGAAACACATGGTCACACTGTCTAGTATTTAGTTAGAGTTGGTTTGGTTGATGAAATATTATAGTTGAAGACTTACATAACCAGTGTGAAATTCATTGTATTATCATATTGTTAGGAATGATAATTCAGGCTAAATGTTATTGGGGATTACTCTCTCTCTCTCTCTCTCTCTCTCTCTCTCTCTCTCTCTCTCTCTCTTATATATATATCCCTCTCTCTCTCTCCCCCTCTCTCTTTATATTCTCTCCCTCTCTTTCTCTCTTTCTCTCTCTCTCTCTCTCTGTATGGTTCACCCTTTCTCTTTCACTCTCACTTTGCTTTGTATATAACCATGATATGAATTTACATGTATTTAGTAAAACTATCGGTGGTTGATTAGAATTAGAATATGAACTATAAATATGTATGTGTAGATGAGATTACAGTAAGAGGAAAGCGTAATATTGGTTGTTAGTTTGCTAGAGCTATATAATTAGTGCAGACTGCAGACTAAGACTATTTGCCAGTTCTGTGAATATTGTAATGAGTTTAGGATATAAGTTGTTGAAGATGTATCTTTTCAAGTTCAGTAATCTCGCTGAAAAAGATAGTATTAGATCAAAGTGATGCAGATGACTATTGGAAAATACATGAGCTATAGTTAAGGAAGAGTTATAAGTTTATTCAGTATTAATGTGAAGTCCTGAGACAAGAAGTAACTTGTGAATTTAGGGATTAGTGAAGGCTGACAGTAGAATTACATTCTAAGGGTCTATGTGCACAAGGGATCCTCAGTCTTGGAGCGTAAAGAGTAGAAAGCTTATTAGGCAGTATTATAGGGATGATTATGCCAACATTCTTGTATTAGGTCTATATATGTGATTTCTTGAAAGAGACGCTAAGTGAAGAGTTATATGATTAGAAGCTAAAGTAGATTGACTGATACCGCAATGTTATAGACATTTGATAAGGGTTAAGTTATTTATTAGTAGCCAAGTTATGATTATGAGATCGATGAAGAGTTGTGCTTTTAAATAAAGCATTAAAGTAAGGATAGTTTCTTTTAGAGATAGTAATGTAATGAAACTTTCCCAGATGATGTTCTTAGTGATATAGAAAGAGAACACCGAGAGCTAATGATTCAATGTATGCGAACAGGTAGATTTATTTGTGTTTAATACTTGAAGAGTATTGTTATGCCATTTGATCTTATATATGTTATTGTAAGAAAAGACTGTTATTGTAGAAGATTAAGTAATAAAGACTTTGTTTTTGCCACGCATCTCAGTCAACACCTTTCTTATTTTGTCTTCCTTTCATAGGTATGCCCCCTCCCTCGGGGTGTGGGCGCTACACAGTAAAAGTAAAAATGCACTTCACATTTCTGTATATTATAACAAACCGATTACCAGTGGCTTTTTGTGTTTTGAAATGAATGGGAAGGTTGTCCAGCACTATGTCACAGTGACATTAATACTGATCCTGCCAATATGAAGTGCCAATACGTATCGTAATTACAACTTTTAAAAAATTCATAACTCTCTTATATTCGTCCAATTTCATTCAAAATTTCATCAGTCTGCTTCTCTGAGCTTTCTACTCTCTTTTAGAGTACCGGTAGTGGTCTATTATGGTAGTGATTTTCCTTTAAAGGTAAAGACCAGTTTTGGAAATGACCCCCTCTCAAAAAATGAAGCGGAAGCTCTTATTACCAATCATGTGAAAGAATATGTTTTGAATAATACGTGATCATACAAATTTTGCCAAGAAACCGCCTACTAATTGATATATTTGGTAAATTATTATATCTATTTGGACCTGATAGATATAACGCACGTGTCGCGCACGTGTGTGTAGTCCCATATTATCTTTCTGTGTACAGTGCTTGTAACTTTACCAAGACTGGGCCAAAATTTCTCATCATTTTGATGATTCCAAAACCTTGCAGTAGGCCTACACGCCAATACTTATATGCTAGATGATCAACCTTTTCTGATCGATTCCACAACGTTTCTTTCACAATGCAATCGCATGACCATAACTGGTCTTTATCTTTAACTATGTTACTTACAGATGTTAGATGAAGAGCTAGGGTTGGATCAAAGAACCCATAGGAGGCACTTCCCCATGCAATAGTAATAAGCACAGGCCACACAGCAGGTATCTTCAGTACCTCTAGAACAGATCCCGGGCGACTGTCCTCTTCCCTCGATGATGCTGCCAAAATTACAAGGATTTCTGACATCAAATTGGCAACAATGGTATATTATTCCTATTCATGTATTACAATACAGTAATGTGACCCCCAAAAAAACATGTACATGTATCTCAAAAGAAAATACACATGAATAGATAATGTATTGAAGAGCAAATAAATTACAAATCATTACGGTAAGACTGAATAAGCTTATCAATTTGTCATTGTTTCAAAAATTGAAGATTCTAATGATTATTTTCCATTTTGAATACCTGATGTCCAAAAAATTTGAAGAAATTTGGTCGGTTTTCTTGTTCCTATTATGCTAGTTTGGAAGAATATCATATAGCCAGGGTAATGATATGATTGCAGGGCCCTCGGGGAGAATTGTATGAATACTGATGAGGCTACCCTAGGTAAACAAGACATATTATATTGTTGTTATTATTATCATAATCAAACACTTGGCCGGAACCCAAGTTTATCTTTTACCAAAAGTTACTTACATGTACTTGGAATGATGAATATATTCAGGATGGTAAACACTATAGATGAACAGCCTAAGACTATGAATGGAAGCTCGTAGCCTCCGATCTATATGAAAAACAATAGGAGAGAGAAAGAGAGAGAGAGAGAGAGAGAGAGAGGGGGAGAGAGAGGGGGGGGTGGGGGAGAGAGAGAGAGAGAAAGGGTGACAGGATAGAGAGTGAAAGAGAGAGTATCTGTTAGTTCTGGGGAGGAAATGATTGTTATGCTTTTCAGCCTCAAATATCTTTCTTTTAAAAAATCAATCAATCCACAATTTAGATTTATTTTCAGTTTTAACAATGTGCTCTTCAAGTGCAATATTAAATGCGGAAGATGTAGATCAATTTTTTTTTAAATGAAAACAAATGCAACAAAATTATAATATCATATAAGTTTAAATGCATGTTTATCCCATACAAATGATGTTCATTATCAGAATTCACAAACCTATCTATTATTTCAAAGAACAAGAAGTAAAAACACTGTAGCATGACTGGGGAGATAATAATTTCCTGCCACAATACTCAAGGGTTAAAGTCTACTACCGGTAATCTACTTACATTTACTTACAAAATAAACTATTAATCTTACTTCGTAAAATAAACTTACGTCATAGTGAAAATTGATAAACATTAGCGTTTTGTAAAACAAACTAATAAACTCACTTCTCAAAATGAACTAAAAACTTACTCCATAAAATAAACTACCAAGAGGGGGACCAACTGCAAATCCAAGGCCAAGAAATAACTCAAGAAAACCCTGAATAAGAGAAAAAGATAAACATTAATTATCTCTACAAAGTTTATTACAACTTGGTAGCATCATAGACGTAATACTATGGTAGCATTGATATCACTTTAACATATAATTATTAGTAGTGATATTAGAAGAAGTTTATCAAGGTAATGGTGTTAAATCAGCTGAATTATTTATACCCCTTTTACATTTGATGTGTTTTGTGTTTTTGTAACTCAAGAATGGTACTGGTTGAATTATAGGGCCTTCGTTGAATACTTTTAGATATCACCTTTAATATGTCACATTCTCAAGAAACATAAAAGGGCCAAATCAATTTTCTACATACAATAAAGAACTACAGAACTCTTTAAGGGTATGAATAATTTAGTTATTAAATGTATATGTACATATTTTGTGGTAGCTGCATTTTTAGAAGCAATAATAGCAGCAGAAGTGTAGACCAGCACCAGGGCTCAAATTAATTTTTTGTCCACGGGGGCTCTTCCCCGAAAAAAGAGCCCCCGTGAGCCTTCTCACGGGGGCTCTTTTATTACTGACGGGGGCTCTTTTTTATACAAATATCCATTTAATTGGTACCTATGATACTCCTCAATTATTTGCTATTTCATCATTATCATTTCAATCAGCATTTTCCCTCTTACAAATTTACAAGCTACATAGCTGTTACTGGCCTGTGTATATAATATATACACATACAACACTGATCTTTATGATGTCTTTAACGTGACATATCTTCTTCTCCCCTTGCAAACGAAAAAGAAAACATGGTCATTAAAAGGGATTAAGCGACAAATAATGATTGTGATTCAAATTGATGCGAATATTTGTTTGAATAAGCACTGCTATTCACCCGAATCTTCTTTGTAAAAACAACTTTTACAAATCTCAGCCATGCTTACTGAGTTGAGACGTTCCATTCAATTTAAAATACCCATTACATAATACACTGCTCCTAATCTCAAAGTGATCTTACAGCACAGTGGCAGAATTGCATGGCTGAGATTTGTAAAAGTTGTTTTTACAAAGAAGATTCTGGTGAAAAGCATTGCTTATTCAAAAAAATCCTTGCATCAATTTGAATCACAATGATTATTTGTCGCATGGTCCTTTTATTAAATAACCTTGTTTTCTGTTTTGTTTGCAGAGGGAGAAGAAGCTATGTCACGTTAAGAAATCATAAAGATCAGTTGTATTATGCGTATATTATGATACCAGAACAAAATGTTGATTATCAGAATGTCATTTTGGAATACCTCTATACAAATACCACATTGTCTTTAGTCCGTATCAGTATTAGTATGATCCAATATAAAGCTATTATTCTTTATTTAATTCAGTATAATGCTTTTCCTCAAAAATAGTTTTGCTATTTTTTTAGGGTCGAGACGCTAAGAAATGGTTTCAAATGTACATTACACGAACCCTGAACCATTGCAAAATGATGGTGTTTCTCTCTCTCTCTCTCTCTCTCTCTTTATTTTAATCATGCATTATCAACTACATATAAAGCAGCAACCAAAAACTTAGGGTTATCTGAGATAGGTGAAAGTAAGAGTTAAAAAGAAAGTCATGCTAAAACGGCGCTTCACTTCCCACCGCCCCCTGAAAAAAATAAAATAGATTAGTAGTCCTCCTCTCCAGAATCCACCTCCCCCCCGCTTTAATATCACATTTTCACTTGGCAGCCCAAGGGGGCCGGGGGTGGGAGGAGGGGGTCAAACTCCCTACCCCCCCCCTGCCGTAGATCTGCCCATGTTACCATCCTTTTAAGCACTGGCAGTGCCTTAGAAGGAGGTCACACGTTGCAGTCCACGTTCTCATCGTGCAAATCTAAAAGTCCCTAATATTGATTTACTGGTCGAGGTTCATTATTTGCTGACAACGAAAAACTTCTCCAGGCCATGACCATATGTTTCTGCCCTTGCCCGATCGCCTCCAGCTCAAGCAGACATGGCGCGGCAGCGTGCGCACGCACCGCTACTAACGGCGCAGTATGCCTATAACCACTGCTGACGGCGGCACTGCACTGCGAGCTGAATCGGTAATAATAGGCCTACTCATAAAACGAGAAATCTTGCACGCTAATCTTAGTTCCATTTCATTGGTTTAAGGTTTGAAAATTGAAACTCAATATTGTGTTAAAGTTATAACAGAAAAGATTATCTTTATTTTATAATTCCACCGGGGCGATTTTTAATTTTGCAATCGCCCCCGTGAGCAACCTGACGGGGGCGAATTTGTAGCTCACGGGGGCGAATCGCCCACCGCCCCCGTGTATTTTGAGCGCTGACCAGCACCTCCTTGGTAGAAGGATGGTAGTAGTCTAGAAACTAGCCGATTTAATTTAAACTTTATCTACCAATACAAACCCTCCTCTACCTGATGCAAGCTGTAGAAAGCTTGATCCTAGTACTTGAATGCCCGGCAAAAAACTGGGTTTTCAAATTTGTGTATCATGTCATATCTTTAGCTTGCAGCAGGTAAGAGAGATCGTGAAATATACGAGAGCTTATTAAAATAACACCGACCAGATTCTGGACTGTATTCAGTTGTAGAAGCAGAGGTAGCAGTAGTAGTTTTGTTGTCATTATTATCATTACACCATAAATGTTATGTAGTAGTAATAGTAACAGAAGAGATGGAGAAGAAGAAGAAGAAGAAGAAGAAGAAGAAGAAGAAGAAGAAGAAGAAGAAAAAGAAGATGAAAAATAAATGAGAAGAAAGACAAATAGAAGGAGAAGGAAGAATACAATTAGCAGAAGAAGATGAAAACAAAAAGAAGAAGATGAAGAAAGAGTAGCAGCAGCAGCTATGGCAGTCGCATGAGCACCAGCACTAACAGTAATAGTAGTAGTCAGATTCAGAAGAAGACATATAATCTCAAAGTGCAAAATTATAATTAAAAAATAAAAATAAAAATATTGGCTTACATTCACTTGAGCAACGTTTTCTGGATAAACATTGGCACAGATCGCCATGCCTGCTGTTAAAGTAGCAGCCGATCCAAGGGCTTCCACGGTACGAATTACAAAACAGTAGGTCAAGAACATGGTCTTACCATCGATCCTATCCAAAACCCTGTCCATGCAAACATAAAATTAATGTATAATATGTTGATGGGATTACCTTGATTAGAATTATGCTACTTAGTATAAAATTCCTTTTATCAAAATCTATTGTATATATCTATGTGCTGTATATTAAACACAAACTTTGTTAATAAATGTTCAAACCAAATCAAAATTGATGATGGCTTGAAAACAATATTGATGATGTTCACAATGAAGATGATGACAATGATGATGATGATGATGACGATGATGATGATGATGATGATGATAAAGATGGTGGATGATGATGATGTGATGGTGACGACAACGATGACGATGATGAAAATGAGGATAATGATAATGATGGTGATAACGATGACGATGATGATGACAATGATACAATGATGATCATAGTCCAGCAAGGCTTTGAAAATGCTTTGCTAGGTAAATGTTTTTTTAGATGATGTCTAACACCACTCACCCAAACAATATATTGCACCCAGCAGCCACAAAAGACCCACTCAGAAACATGAATTTTCCTCCTACGACAGGAAGCTGTAAGAATTGAAACAATTTTTTTTTTAAACATCAAGTAAATCATCCCATTCTTCCATATTCTAATCTTAAACTAGTGACTATTTCATCGAAAAAATGGAGGGGGGGGGGGATAGTTCATCAAGAAAAAAATCATCTTCATAAGTGTTCATGTCATTAGAAAAATCATAATTTTGTACAGGTTGTCTGATTTTCTCAAACTGTTTTTTAGTATTCTGCTTTCAATAAACACAACTGGGGAGGGGGGACAGAGGCGGATCCAGAGGGGCCCCACTAGCGAGTGATCACTACCCCCCCCCTGCTTATTCTCACAAATATTTTCTCATGAATTGGGCCCCCTTCCTTGCCACCGGCTGGATCCGCTCCTGGGGGGGAGCCCACGTTCTCCTAATTATACATAACCATATCGCACTAAATACGATTTAATCGTACTGGTTGGCATCTCTGTATGTACTTCGGCCCTGTTATTTGACAATGGCGTATCCAGAAATTGTTGGGTAGAATCCCCTCTAGAGAGGGTGATGTAAACTACCTGGGCAACCCCAACAGGAAACGATTTGACACTTGGCCATTGAAAGGTGGGGATTACATGGGCATTGCATAAAGAGATACAAAATACACCAATTGTATTGAATATAGAATTTGGTTCATTCTTGTGATTATGAAGGCTTTCCTACGTCATACTCACATATTTGCCGCATATCGGACATGCTATGAAACTGACGAGAGAGAAAATGCCAAAGACAAGCCCTGTTTCAGTTAGGTTTACACCTTTCTTCTGTGCCTATATCAGTAAGGAAGAGAAAGAGAGCGGGAGAGAGAAAGAGAGAGAGATAGAGAGAGAGAGAGAGAAAGAGAACAAAAATGAACAGGTTATTGAGATACTCATAAATTTCTGTATCTGGACACCTACCCCCTGGACATCCACCCCCAAGATAACCACCCCAGTCAACTACCCCCTAGGACAACCACCCCCTAGGACAACTACCCCCTAGGGAAACCACCTTCTAGGACGACTACCCCCCGGAACAACTATCCCCCAGACAACTGCCCCCTAGGATAGTTGTCCGGGGGTACGTAGTTGTCCTAGAGGATGGTTGTCGTAGGGGGTAGCTGTGAACGTGCCGCTAGACGAACTCACCAACTCACAACACTGAAATGGTTGACCGAATAAATAGGTAAAATTGAAAAAGAGAGTTCATGGAATGGCAACTGATCTAATTTCTTTTTTAATGTTGAGCAAGTATCAAGTTTAAAGAATGTACTAGGAGTATCAGAACAAAGCGCCACTACGTAGGCTACTCACCTCATAAGGAAAGAAAGGGGCAAGCACAGAGAATGATGTAAACACAGACATGTAGGCAATTGCGATCCCAACAAAGGTCAATTTCTGAGCTAGGGTCATCGGTGTCTTTTTTTTCTCATCTGTTCCATTCTCACCACCTCCTGCCGAGCTGTTTGAGTCATGGATGCTGTCTGAGCTGGATCCGATTCCTTTGTCAGGACTTTGCTCGAGATCATCAAAAAGGTCTTGGACTTGGATGTTCTTTGAATCATGGTCAGCATTGTGATTTGGTAGGAGTTTGTCTGCGTCGTCTGCCATAGTACATGTACATGTGGTGTACTACTGATGGTATCTGCTTGTTGTATGGGCATCCAATCCAGATCTCAATTAGAGCTAGGTCAGATTGCGATAGTTCAGAATCGGTCTCTGCAAGAGATACAAGGGGAAATCAATTTCATAAAACAAATCACAGAAATTAAGGTTAATCTATGCCTTGCAAATAAAACACATAATCATAATAATGACAGGCATTATGACGTATGCATATATTCCTCTGTTATTGGCAGAAATTGAATTTAGGCCCTCTGCGGCAGGTTAGAAGAACGTGGTAGCTAGGGAAACGAATTTGTAGTTGTTGGAAGAATGTCGGAAGGCCTACCAGTTTTCAACCTCCTTCATAAGCTTATAAGCTCCATAATAGGCAGAAAGTGAACTCTATACTATGACCTCTGTTAATCATCGCTTGAATATGTTCATCGGAAGTCTTCATGTGATTATGATATTATAACTATAATGGAAACAATTGGACATTTTCAGACTGAGTCAATTTGTGCTACACGAATGTCGGTATGTGGAACGTGTGTGACGACAATCGCATCGAGATCATTGCAAGGGATGGCATAGGTATGTCATTAAGTATGTGTGCACATTAAATGAGCAGAGACTTGAAAGAGCGATGAAGAGAGCAAAGAAGAGCTGCATGTGGAGTGTTTGGAACGAGTAGCCTAGTCTAACGAAGTTAAGCAGTTACACTGAAGTGATGAGTGACAGTGATAGAAAGGAGTAAAATGAATTTACACAGTAGCAGACGACATAACCTACACAGTAATACACTACAGAAGTCTAGGATGAAGACTAGTCACTGTCTATGTCAGATATTATTTAGACCCAACTACAAGTAGGCCTATTCCCACAAGGCCATATGGCATTAACATCCTCGATCTCCAGATATAGTCAAAGTGCCTGCAATTTCACAAATATTCTTGCTTAAATAAAATTAAATGAGAGAAATGAGGGTACCGAATAGAAAATATTGATTCTCATGGATCTAGATATAGTCTTGCAATGCTGAATCTACAATCTTCTATTTGCCTTTTTGGCTATTCCAAGGAATCTGAGGTGACTTTTTACAATAATTGCATTCAAATTGCAACATCAAAAGAATGGATGAAATTTGCAATCAAGTTCTTGAGTGGCTCATTATGGATCTTGAAACCCCAAAAAATCCTCTCATCTTTACTAAACTTCTGAAGATTCCATTAATAAATATTCCATTATCAAATTTAATGTCAGTAAGAAATAACTCGGGATCAATGTAGATCTAGATAGATCTAGACCCATTTTTTGTAATAATAGCCTAGATCTACCCCTCGATCATCCTCATGGGCGCTGGGCACATTTTTGAACAAAAATATTAGATATTTGTTTCACTACACTACACTACTATTACTTCTATCTGGGGACTATAGGGCTTAATTAGGGCCTAGGTCAACCCGATTTACTGAGATCCCTCCCAGGGCCCAGCCCCCTATAGATACAGTGTGTAGCAGTGATACATGATACTGCGTGAGGATGCCGATACTAACTGATTTTAACTGTTAGATAGCGCCCTGCCGAAGCCAAGACGCATGTTGCTACGCGTGAACACATAAGACAAGAGCGGCCGGGTCGGGATGAAGGTATGGATTCTATGCTAGATTTAGAGGTCTACCATGCATGTCAACAGTATATTTACCTGGAAAACCATCGAATGTATTGATTGGGTCCTGCCACTGCCGTCTAGAGAATCAAAGCAAGCGACAGAAATGAGCTTTCATTCATAATTACACCGGAGTCTTGACCCTCATTTTTGCGGTGCGATTGCGCAATTCAGACCCGGGCCCCGTCTTACAAAGAGTTGATATCAATCGTAAGTTATTTGCGATTGATATCAATCGTAACTATGTACATAAGAGATAGGAGACTGCAAACTTGCGATTGATTGGAGGACTTACGATTGATTTGGATCGATCGTAACTCTTTGTAAGACGGGGCCCCGGTGTGCGGTACCACCAGGGACCACCATGTACCACCATCCACCACCCCCCGCCCCCCCCCCCCCCCACCATGGAAGCATGTGTCGATCGTGCCCGCGCCCAGGTTCTGAAATTGGCCAGGGGCGGCGATTCCTTTTCATGACAGGGGGAGGGTGAAACGCGAGGGACGAGGGAGCATAGTGTAAGCTGTACTTACATGATACCAACCAAGTGCGTAGCCAGGATTTCATTTTAGGGGGGGGGGGGCGGTAGTGAGCACGCAAAGCGTGCAAATCACTTACAGAGCGCGCGTAGCGCGCTCCCTGGGGGGGAGGGTGCAGGGAGGGGGGAGTTTCCCCCCTCCCGCGCGAAGCGCGAAAGCTTTGAGGTTTCATCAAATTATAAGAGAAAGAAGACGATTCGTTGGACCATTCTCGACTCTTAATCCTTATCTAAATTCAGTTTCTGTTGACGTTTCATTAGAGAAAGAAGACGATTCGCTGTACCGTCCTCGACTCTTAATCTTTGTTTGAATCAAGTTCCCCTGCCTCCGCGCGTAGCGCGGAAGCTCTGAAGTTTTATTAGATTATTAAAGAAAGAAGACGATTCGTTGTACCATTCTCGACTCTTATCCTTATCTAAATTCAGTTTCTTTTGACGTTTCATTAGAGAAAGAAGACGATTCGTTGTACCGTCCTCGACTCTTAATCCTTTTTTTGTATCAAGTTCCCCTTCCTCCGCGGAAGCTGTAGCGCGGAAGCTCTCAAGTTTTATTAGATTATTAAAGAAAGAAGAAGATTCGTTGAACCATTCTCGATTGACTCTTAATCCTTGTCTGAATTCAGTCCTCCCCCTTCCCCTCCCGCGGAAGCTTTGACGTTTCATAAATTATTAGAGAAAGAAGACGATTTTGTACCGTTCTCGACTCTTAATCCTTATCTGAATTCAGTCCCCCCCCCCCCCCTCCCCTCCCGCGCGAAGCGCGGAAGCTTAGACGTTTCATTAAATTATAAGAGAAAGAAGACGATTCGTTGTACCGTTCTCGACTCTTAATCCTTTTTCTTCCTACGTCCTCTTCCTTTCTTCTTTTTTTCTCTCTTTTTTTTTGGGGGGGGGGGGGCCGGCGTTTTTTTTTTTTTTGGGGGGGGGGGCGACCGCCCCCACCGCCCCCCCCTGGCTACACGCCTGATACCAACGGAATACTGATTTTCTACAATAAATTTTGAAGGATCATCTAAAAATAATAGAGGGGGGCACGTCCCCCCATGTCCCCCCCCCCCCGGGATCGCAGCCCCTGCCAGCGGGACAATTACCCTCCCCCCGGCAAATAACCCTACGAAAACACCCCCCCCCCCCCGTGGACTGCAATTACACCCCCTGAAATTACCCCCTTGGACCATCACCCCCCCCCCCTCCCCTCCCATAGGACAATTACTCCCGGAAAAAAAATCTGCTTTTAATAAAACCAACTTATTAGCATGGTGGACTTCCCTTTAATGAACAGGGGGGGGGGGACAATTTTCATGTAATATTTTTGTAAATATTAATCTCATATTACATAATTATCCCGAATTCATTTTTATTGAAATGCATAAGATCACAATGTTTATGCGAGACGAAGTTTGTTTGATGGAATGCCTAATAATCGAAGAAACTGCAATTGCCATGATTGGGGGAGGGGGGAGGAAGCTCAATGGGGTTGTATGATGATCTTTACCGTTGCGTTTCCTTTCCGTATACTTTACCCCTCCCACCCCCCCTCTCTCTCTCTCTCTCTCTCTCTCTCTAACTCTCTCTCCCCTCTTCCTTTCCTTTCTCTCCCTCACTTTTTATAGCATTAATAATGTTTCACAGACTGCAATAATTAGCTCAAATACGAACATGACATTCTCTTTTTCACCTTTCATAACATTCGTTTCAAGCACTCCTTTTCTTAAATATAGTCCCTTTTACTCTAACTCTCTTTTAACTACTTCAAAATAAATTCAAGATTGATATATGAGATATCAACCAACGTCAACGCAGTGTATATGTGTATAATTGTGAATGTTGTAGATAATTCATGTGATATAAAGCTCCTTGAAAGGGTTAAAAAGAAGAAAAAACATCAACCAATGCTATTTAAAAAAAACTCGGTAACCTAAAAATAATAAAACATCAAACAAATTTCCAGGGTATGTTTATGGATTTATTTCATTTATCAAAAAAAAAAAGACCATGAAAATATACAGATTTTGAAGTTCAGTACAACCTAATCAATGTATATACCTCTGCAATATTTAGTTTCTAAAAGTAGTCCACAAATATTCATGAAGCATGATTGGTCCAAAACGTTTTAACAAAGGTCGATCAAAATAATATTTGATCCAAAAGAATAAATCCAAAACTATTAGTCCCAAACAAGTCCATGTCAAATAATCATTTCAAAACGATTAGTTCAAACGGTTATTCCAAAACAGTCAGTCCAAAACAGCTATATTCCAAAACACTTAGTCCAAATAAGTTATTCCGAATAGATTTCCAAAAAATCTTTTTCACAAACTAATTAGATTGGAACAGGGAGATGAAAACGTTCCATATACGCACCATTTTGAACTTGAGAAAGAAGAAAAAAGAAGAGGGAAAATTAACAAAAACATGAGTATGCAAACTTCTCATATCCCCTTTTCTTTTCCTTTTCGCAGAATAATGGCACTGGTCGTCATTATTATTTATAAACGATTTGTAAATGCCCCTCTTTTTTCTCATTGCAGAATATTGCACAATAGCATCGTCATAATTATGATAAAGATTGGCATAATTATTATGTCCCCCGTTTCCCGTTATTGCAAAATATTGCACTGGTAAATTCATATCACTATTGAACAAGGTGCATGTGTAAATGACCCTCTATTTTTGTTCTCAATGCAGAATATTGCACTGATAATCATCATAATTCAGATTCAGATTCAGATTCAGATTAATTTGTATTGGTCCATTTGGAAATGGTAATAGATGCAGTGGCGGATCCAGGGGGGGGGGGGGGGGGGGGGGTTGGGGGCGGGGGGCCCGGCTGCGAATTTTTTTTTCCCAAACAGGTTTACCTATGAGAGTAAAATCCTGCCTCCTGATTGGTTTAGAGGTATACGCATCATGAATATTCATGACTGAGCTGAAAGATACTAGTAGTATTACGCATGCGCGTGACACAAGGCGAAGCTGCTCATGCAGCAGCTCAGCTCATCGAAAGTTTGAGTTCGTTGATGCAGCGCAGCTATAGTACGTAGGCTATACACTGCATGCATGGATATATGCATGCGCAGTGATTGGCTCTAAGTTATAACTTTTACATGAGCTATTGTACCGGTATTAGTATTATGGCGGAGTCTACAAGTACAACTCTCTGCAATTTTGGTCGCTCTAAAGAAGAGAATACCGATTTCTTCTGCAAGAACCATACAAGTCTTTATGTAAGTACCACAATATTATTGTGAAATTGTAAATCGGCCCATCCCATACCGCCATAGGCGAATTTAGTCTATGAATTATGGTGCAGCAGTTTGGTTAAAATTGTTTAGGCCTAGTAGTAACGTTAGATCTAGCCTAGATCTAGTCTACTGTTAGAGCTAGATCTAGGCTAGACCGAATTTTCCGTCTCTTTCATTCGTTAGCCTCTTATTGGGGTAGGGTCGGCTCTCTCTTTAGAGACGGAAGCCGTTTATACACATGTCCTTGCTAACGCCACGGCCAGTTCTGGTCGTAGCGTTTTGCCCCCAAAATCCCCCAAAATGTCATTTTACCTCGAGCATGTTATATTGTAAATTAGGCCTAGGCTATAATAAATCAGTTCCACTTACCAACTTGACTGAAATAATCAGTTTAATAGTCCCTTTTTAGGAAATTATGGGTCAAAATCGGAATCCATGTTGAAAAAGATTTTCAAAATGGATTTCGATTTTGACCCATAATTTCCTAAAAAGGGACTATTAAACTGATTATTTCAGTCAAGTTGGTAAGTGGAACTGATTTATTATAGCCTAGGCCTAATTTACAATATAACATGCTCGAGGTAAAATGACATTTTGGGGGATTTTGGGGGCAAAACGCTACGACCAGAACTGGCCGTGGCGTTAGCAAGGACATGTGTATAAACGGCTTCCGTCTCTAAAGAGAGAGCCGACCCTACCCCAATAAGAGGCTAACGAACGAAAGAGACGGAAAATTCGGTCTAGATCTAGGCTAGTAATACCGTACTACTGAAGTAGATCTAGGCTACTAGTACCTACCGTATAGGCCTAGATTTAGGTAACTAGCCTAGATCTAGATCTACTACAGTACTTGATTGTCTAGGGTTAATTGTTGTGTGTATGTATGAGTATGAGATAGTAATGTTACATGACGAAAACTCGTTGTGAAACCTCCATTTGACTTTCACCAGTAGATTTTTAGGCACTAGAGCTGAGATTGTGATAAGCCCGAACATGGCCGAAGTAAACACTAGCGCTGTAATCCACCCCCACCGAGACCTTGATGAGGTGATAGTGAGAGAGAGAGAGAGAGAGATAAGCATGATACTAAAGGAAGGGAGAAGGGAGAAAGAGACACATGCAGGGGTTGCTGCCAGAGTTAAAATTGTTGTTACAGTAGACCCTATATCGCCAATTATGGGTCATTTTGCTTCGTTCGAACTTTCATTTTGGTCTTCATCTAACTTATTAGTGACTTTTGGACATGAAAATATCTTAAAACAAGTAAAATACTTATTTCCTACTTCTCATTTCCTTTCAGGCAGAGCCCTAGCCTTTTGACAAGGCCTCGTGACTCTAAGCGGCTGAGATGAGTCTAGATACCCGGAGTGAACGCGCGACCGAGTGACGGAACGTCACGAGGCCTTTTGAAAAGTGGGTTTCACTGCTGCGCATGAATTATTCATAGATACATATTAACATGCCAATACGCCTACTTTGGATTTATTGACCAATCAGAACGGCGATCTCCCAGTTGGCTTCGTTCTTGATTCGTTCCATGTAGAGGTCAGTGGTCTTAGCACGTACGTAATAGTTCATAGCATGTAGGTCCATGTTCGCACTACGTAGAGTTTACTGTGTGTGTGTGTGTGTGTGTGTGTGTGTGATGGATACTATATATGCTGACGTCGTGCGAGGATACGTTCGCTGATTGGACGCTCTATTTTCTGGAGCGAATTCCAGTCGGAAACAAGGGTTAACATAAGAAATCCAAATCAGATTGATAAAGGCCACTAGGATGGGCTCCTCGCTCTCGCGTTCACTTGGGTTTTCGCGATTAGTCTCGTTTTAGTCGCTCGGCGTCTATCAGACAAGTGGCCTTGTTTAAAGGCTAGCAGAGCCCCAGTAAGAGTTTGTTTACACTAGTATTACATAAGATGATGAAGAGTCCAGCTGCAATCCATTAATATTATCTTAATCTCCCACTCAAGAGCCTCAAGGCTCTGTCCAAGTTTTTAACGAAAGAAACGAAATGGGGTAGAGCATGGACCTACTACTATCACAAGTAGTAGTAGTCTAGTAGGTCCATATGGTAGAGGCACCCCACCAGAAGCTCTCTCAAAGTTTTAAAGCCCAAGTCCACTCCAAAATTAACTTACTTTCAATAGAAGCAGAAAAATCAGACTAATTAACCAATCAAAAAAGTCTGAGCAAAATCGGATAACTAATAAGAAAGTTATGAATTTTTAATGGCATTACAAACTTTGAAAATCACTAGACAAATTGGCAACTCACTCATGAGTCTGTGACGTCATGTCCTCACTATCCACTTATTATTTTCTTTATATTGATGATATAAATTTCCTATTTTCTCCTTAAGAATCTTACTTCTTCACACCAGCATCCAAGTTAGATTAAAAGTAATATGTTTTTGTGTGGATGCACTAATATCTAGTAATTTTTTCCAGTTAAATTATGAAAAATGTGAATTTTGATAAACTATTTATATAAAAATCAATAATTATGAATATACAATATTCAGAAAATAGTATAAATTCTTCAAACTCAAAGTTCATAAAAGATTTTGTGAAATGTTATTCACGCAATATGATACAAATCATAACCTGGGCAAAGGCATGGGGAAATCAAGTTTTGGGGAATAAAAAGGGAAATAAATGGGATTAAACCACATAGAGCAATTGAAAGATAGTGAGGACATGACGTCACAACCTGATAACCAAATTGGCAACTTGTGTAGTGATTATCATAGTTCCATACTTTTACATACTTTTTCAAAATTTATAACTTTCTTATTATTTATAAGATTTTGCTCAATTTTTTTTGATTGGTTTGTCTAATTTTTCTGCTTCTATTGAAAGTAAGTTATTTTTGGAGTGGACTTTTACTTTAACGAGAGAAACAAAAATGGGGTAGCCCATCAGATTACATTGACTGCTGTGTTAAAGTGTGGGGTATAGTTTTAATATATGACGAACGAGAGCTTTTCGTCATGACACGGTCACCTCAGCTTGTCACTGTTTCGTTAATATTAGGCCTAACTATCAGGATATGTTCATAATCTGCGGTGGAAAAGGGAACAGACAGGGGCGGCCGAGCGACTTCCAAAGTAGGGGGGGGGGGCACCAAGAAAAAAGGGCATTGAGGAGAATGGAAAATGGACACTTATTGCAAAGGAAAAAGGAACTTGTTGAAGGAAAAGGGGCACGTGTCCAAATAAAAGGGGCACTTATCAGAGTTGAAAAGGGGAAGAGGCACTTTCACAAATTAATAGGGGCATTTGTCAATGTACAAGAGGCACTATTCGTATGTAAAAAGGGGTACTTCTTACAAAGTTAAAAGGGGCACTTTTCGGGTGCTTGAAAAAATGGGGGGGGGGGGGTGGGCACTGTGCCAAAATATTCCATGCAGCCTGTTTCCCGCTACACCTAACGTTAGGTCAATGCCTCAGAGTCGGAGGCCCATGAAAGTAGAATTGCCATTTGATTTGTCATAAACATTGAAACATATGGGGGGGGGGGGCACAGTATAGGCTCATGTACATACATGTAGGTGCTAGCTTTACCAACATCAGGTAAATTGCCACTTGGTCTGCACCCACCAGATTTTCGTCTGGTTTCATCACCCCACATGGTCTAATCCTATTTCATCTACTAACCATTTGCTTGGTATAATTGCCACTAAGCCCATTTACCATTTTGTCTAATCTCCAGTTAGGGCTTGTTATGCTATAGTTACTATTTGTTTCTCTAGTCTCTTCCCATACATATTAATTTCACATCATTTGCATATTCATTTCATCCATTCATCTCCACCACATGCATACCAACTCATAAAGCTAGAACAGGTGTATGTTCTCTTCTCATTTACATATTTCCACTTATTACTTATCAATGGTTCTCTTCTCATTCATTTCACATCATTTGCATATTCATTTCGTCCATTCATCTCCACCACATGCATACTAACTCATAAAGCTAGAACAGGTGGTATGTTCTCTTCTCATTTACATATTTCAACTTCTTATTTATCAATGGTTCTCTTCTCCTTTTTCTTATGAATATTCATTTTTATTCATAAATCCTATTTTGGTATTGGTTGATAACGTATTTTTCATTTGAATATAATCTGCATGAAGCACATGTACAGCCTCATATAATAAAACTCATACAGAGCTGGACTGGACTAACACTGTGTAAGAGGTATTGATTTAGAGTTCTGTTGGCATGATAAGTTAGAGACTTAATAGGAGAGAGGATTTGTGAGTTTGGCAGTGATTTGTATGATTGGTGTTTAATTCAGTGATTGATTGGCAAGAGATTAACTGGTTTTAGACAATGTGAGAATCGATCTGCTAGTAGACCAAGTGGATACAAACCACAATTCATTTTATTCTCGCCAACTTCATCTGTGAAGCACAACTTTAGTCAACCATGACTCTTCATACAAAACAATTAAACATGTCTTCTTTCTTAAATTACAGGAATCCCTTCCACCTGACTATGCCTACCACATTTGCAATTATCAAGAGGTTGCGGATGGCAAATATGAGGCAGAATTCAGAATTGACATTTCCAATGAAGATGATGCTAAACTGTGGCTAGAAAAATACCAACAGCTCACCAAAGTGACATTCCGTGTTGGAGCAACAAAGCTAAAAAATGGATGGGTGAATCTGTTCAAGGTTTTTTACCGTTGCCAACACAAGACTCTACCTCGGTCTGAAACAGCAAGTCAGAAAATGTCGTCAAAGAACACGAATTGTCCAGCGAAGCTAGCTGTGACTGTTAAAAAGATTCCTGGGAAACTAAGCAGGTAAGTTTCAAAAATATAAGTTGGCAACATGATGAAAACAACAAAATCACTATTTAAAAATACAAATTGGCAACTTTTCGTTAAAAATTTGCTATAATCGTTCATGTTGATCTCATGTTATATCCATATTTAATTTTTTCAAAATATGAAAATAAACAAAATTAACGATTGTTGCCAATTTGAGGAGCAAAAGCAGATTAATCTAATAGACCTTATGAAAGCTGTGTACCTCTTTGGGTTAAAACAATATGCCCCAAATGGTGGAGTTGGGCCCTTCCTGTATTCCAGTATTCAATTGTTTGGTTCAGTTTGTATTGAATAAAAATGCCAGGGGTTAAAAGTTATTGGTTACATTCGTTCTTCAAGATTATATTTTATTTTATATCTTTCATTGTCAATTTCAGAGCCAAAAGTAAGGATCTTCACTTGCCAGCCTATCAAACTGTTGTCAAGATCTCTCACACCCATAACCACATGAATGATAGTGCCGATACACTGAAGCACAGAGATGTCAGCAAGGAGACGATTGAGAAATTCAAAGACTTGTTCTCTAAAGGCCATTCACCTGCATCAGCTTTGAACACACACAAACTGGATCTGCAACTACAGTATGACCAAGATTATGTGTATGAAGCTGCTGACCGTGCAAACTGTCCAGACACACAATTCTGTCACAGGTGAGAATTCATATTATAGTCTTGCCCCCCCCCCAAAAAAAAAAAAGATGTCATTTTTTATGCCCCCACCCATCGTAAATGGTTGCCGGAGGGATTGTTTTATCGGGTCGTCCATCCGCCATCCATCCCATTTTCGTTCTTGCGATAACTAAAGAACCGTTTGACTTTATCAACTTAAAACTTGGTCCAAGTATACATATAGGATTGACGATGATCTGATTAGTTTTTGGGGTGATAAGGTCAAAGATCACAGAGGTCATTATATACCTGAAAATATCTCGTTCTCGCGATAACTAAAGAACCATTTAAGGGATCATCTTCAAACTTGGCTCATGCATGTATGGGAGTGACTGTGCATCTGATAAGATTTGGGGGTCACAAGGTCAAAGGTCACACAGGTCAATATTTGAAAATTTAAGAAGTTAGGCGTGTAATATATTTCTGATCTGGCAATGGCGGAGGCATAAATTTTGACTGCGCGCAGTCAAGAATCCATCTAGTTTTAATGGAAATCCATCAAGATACCCTCGATTTTGGACAACAAAACTATGCAGAGACTCATTTGAGACTAGCTGGTTACAAGCAGTTAATAGATATATCCATGCAAAATGTCTGCTGTGCTGTCTCTACTCTGTTTAAGAGTGTGCTAGGAATTGTTCAAACCTGACTCTTACACTGGTGATACATGTCTGACATAGCAACTCCTATGTTGTACTGTAAACAGTTGAATAGCTCTGGCAAAGCTATTACATAACACCGTTGATTGATAGCTCACTAATGATTGACAGTTGATGTCACTGAAGGCATGAGATCTGGAGGTTTTTTAGGGACGGAGCTGAGCAGGTTGAAAGAATAATTGTTCAAAAATCCATGAAACATGTTTGGATATTTGAATAGCAAATATGAGTTGTATGCTTGCAACTTGCATTTTGGTTGCAGAGGCTTTTGAAAGTCCAATTGCGAGAACCAGGAAGAACATCCTGAAATGCAGAGAACCTCAAATACATGTAGCATCAATTAATATGTGTTCTCTGTAACATATGCAGACAAGATCTTTTGGCATTGTTGAATAAGTTTGATCTCATCATTCACAGGTCAATGGTCAAATTTTTTAATTTAACATATCAATTGGGGAGTTAAGGAATCAAAATATAACTTTAAAAATTGAATCTATGTAGAAAATTTCATGGCATTGCCCATTTAAGATTCATTAAACATAACTGAAGAAATTTGGAATTAATGTGTATTTTCAAATAAATCCTCATTGTATGCATTCTGTTGCCTATCATTGAAAAATTCTCTTGGTCGATCCTCTCAGTCATGCGTATGTCTGAATAACATCTTGTAGTAGGAAGATGTAAATTAGTATTCTAAAACATTTACCATGTTATAGTCACCATTTATCCATTTTTATATTTTTGTATTCCAGGTTGTACCGGAAGATCTTTGACAAGGCATATGGTGCTGCAAGTGGCGAGAAAATGTTGAGTGACCTTGAAGCTGCCATTGCAGGGTACAACAGTGAGGTGGGTGAAGTCTGTGCCAAGATCGATCAGGTCAACAACAAGATTGCCATCGCTCTATGTTCTCCGCTCATGAAACGTTGCAGTCAGAAGCATGAATACAGCAGAGAACTTGTCTTTATCGATGCTACGGGGGGTATGGATCGATATGACTGCAGGGTATTTATGCTCTTGACCCACAGTGCTGCTGGTGGTTTGCCCGTGGGATGCCTGATTGTGACCTCTGAGTCTAGGGACTGCATTACCCTGGCATTGAAACTGTACTTGGACATCATACCAAAAGATGCCTTTTTTGGCCGTGGTACACTTGGCCCTCGTGTTTTTTTGTCTGATGATAGCGAGGCAGAAAGGCAGAGCCTGGCAGCAGTTTTTCCAGACGCTACGTTAATTCTTTGTGTTTTCCACTTGCTGCAGGCGGTGTGGAGATTCCTGTGGGAAGGAAAGAATCAGATCAGGAAGGAGCATAGACCACAGCTGCTTTTTGCTGTCAAAAAGATGACATTCTCAATGTCTGAGAATACTCTTGAGGAAGCATATGAAGAGCTCCAGGGTAGTGACGTTGCTCGCCTCTATCCAAACTTCCTAGCACATGTTGAGAAACTGTATAGTCGCCGTCAAGCATGGGCTGTGTGCTATCGTCAAGACTTACCCACTCGGGGTAACAACACCAACAACTATGCCGAGGCGGCAATGAGAATTCTCAAGGATCAAATCTTTGAGCGAGTGAGAGCGTACAATGTTGTTCAGCTGTTTGACTTTCTTGTGACACGTGTCTCCAGTTACTACGAGCGTAGACTCACTGACTTGGCTAATGGGCGTGTTGATGTGACAGTTTCAAGAAAGTACCTCCCTGGTGGGTCATCGATTCCAGCCACCAGCATCACCAAGATTGGTGCCCATTGTTACGAGGTGAAGAGTGAGACGAAGGAGGAAACAAAATACAACGTGGATACAGAAATTGGAGTGTGCACATGCACTACAGGAATGAATGGCGCTCCCTGCAAGCACCAGTATGCCGTTGTGCGACATTTCAACGAGACCTCGCTGAATTTCTTGCCCCTCAGAGACCCTCACTTGCGGGAACACATGCTATTTCTGGCAACTGGTCAGAAGAATGTGAGACCAGGATGGTTCACATCCCTACCAATTGCAGGCTTGCCACTAGAAGAGGATCCTGGGGTACAGGTACCAGACCAGATGGGTAGTCTGAGTGATGATGATAATGTAGTTGAATCCGAGTGCCCTTCTGTTGCTTCAGTTGCAGCTCCGTCCAGCTCCAATGTGGCTGTGGAATCTTTGAATGTTCAGAGGATGCTGCAGAATAAGTTTGATATGAGGGGCAGTGGTCCATTGCAGTCAAATGTTGATGGAGGTGAACCACCCTGCAATGATAAATTAGCCTCTTTGGAAGCTGCTATCAATGACTGTGCCAGTCAACTAATTGCAAAGCTCAAGCGCGATCCGGAAGAACTCAGTGAGCCTGTTGAATCCTATGTTCAACAGTTCAACTCCTTGAAAACAAATTCTGCCCTTGTTGGTGCCCTGAAGACCTTCGGTAAATACACTGGTGCTTCTCTGGATATGACCTCTTCAAAGAAAAAGAAACAGGCTCGAAGGAAGGGAGTGGCCATCAAAGTTCAGCCAGCTGCTGTTAGTCGACGTAAGACTGTTCTTGGGGGCCGCAGATGCCTTCACACTGGCCGAAAGCTAAGAGAATTGAAGAAGCGAAAGACAGTGGACAGTTCCCAGTTGATTCCAAAATAGAAACCAAGGAAAGCACCCCATTCTCTCAGTCAGTGTGTAACAAACAATGAAGGGATTGGTCAAAATAAATCTTCAAAGTGGTAGTTAGTTACATGTATAGTCAGCTAGACAGTAAAAGATGAAGTTGAGTTCTGGTCATGCGATTGCATTGTGAAAGAAACGGTGTGGAACCAACCAGAAAAGGTTGATCATCTAGCATATAAGAATTTGTGTGTATTGCAAGGTTCTGGAATCATCAAAATGATAAGAAATTTGGCCAAGTCTTGGTAAAGTTATAAACACTTGCACAGAAAGATGTATATGGGACTACACGAACATGTGGCGTAAAAAGCCCCCCCCCCCCCAGATTTTTACGATGTTACATGCATATTTAGAATATGAAGGCATTTGAAGAGCCATGCTTTTCAGGGAACATGTCTTAAATGATGTTCTGCACACTTGCATAATAAGAATGAGTAATGCTCACAAATTATTTTTCACCTCTTCCCAGAACTCAACCTTCTCTTTAATTGAAACCCAGACATCAGTGTGCTTTCAGTGAATAAAGAAGAACAAGAAGAGTTAGACAGTGAAAGTTTGAGCGAAAGCGGGCAATCTGTTCAAGAGTTTAAGTAAATCCTTATTACGGGGATCCTTGAATTGGCAACTTTGCCAGCATCTGTAATGTCATTGTGGACAACTCTCCATTCATTTTTTACACAGAATTTAACATTTTCTTCATTTTCAAGAAAAATATAGATTCTTTTAATTCAATCGGTTTGAGTATGACATGGCTAGATTGATTCTGCAAGCATTTTTGGAAAAATTATGTTGATTCCTGGCTTAGAATTTAATATAAATCAATTTAAAAAAAATGATGCACAAAATGAATGGAGACTTGTCCACAATAGCATCACAGATGCTGCCAAGCTAGTTAAACCAGGTATCCCAATAATAGGGATTTACTGAACCCTTGAAAATTTGATGATAACTCTTGAACAGATTGTCTGATTTTATTCAAACTTTCAAACTTTAATTCTTTCCGTGCTAAGAGACTTTACATTTTTAATTGAACATTACTCCACTTAGAAAGATGGATACATGGTCTGACATACATGTATATGACATATGATATATGACATAGTCTAGAGGATACATATAGTATTTTAAATATTTATAAGTCACTATAATTATGCTACCATTGGATTTGTTTTGTTTTTAGAAAACTGCAGATATTGGGAAAGGATCCATTCTTTTAGCATAAAACAATAGCAAATAAATGAGAAATGAAAATTGAAAGGTCAAGAGAGATTAAGCTCATTTCTATTTCAAAATAATTTTCATGCATGACATTGAATTAATGGAATTATTTTGTATCATTTGAAAGGGTAATAAATGTTTGTAGAACTTTTGTGTACAGCATATCTGTATAGAAATTAATGTTGGAGATTTACAGGCGTTCGAAAAGCAAGCACTGTACATGATTTGGTAGAATTTGGGAACAAGCAAAACCCCTTGGCACTGTAAGAGTTAAAGGAGAATGAAACCCTGGGGAAATATCTATTTTAACGAACAGAGAAGATAGAGAGAGGCAATTAAAAAAAAAGTTCCATCAAAATCGGTTACGAAATGAGAAAGTTATGAAAGTTTGAAAAGTTTTGCGAACCGCACTTTAGTTGTACAATTCTCAATATGTTTTGTACACAAAATTCATATTTTCTCCATTATCTCTGAAGATGCTGCTTGTCTTTTTGTGAACTCAACATACATGTATGTTATCAAATACATTTTCCCATGATATATATCTTGAGCTAAGGAGACAAGCTGCACCTTCAGAGATAATTGGGAAAATATGAATTTTGTGTACAAAACATATGGAGCATTGTACTACTAAACCTGCCACTTTGAAGCAACATTGCCAATTTGAGGATCGCCAAAGAAAGTAAATTGAGGCTTTTCAAACTTTCATAACTTTCTCATTTTGTAACCAATTTTGATGGAACTTTTAAAAATTGCTTATCTCTATCCTCTCTTTTCATTAAAGTGGATTTTCCCCAGGGTTTCATTCTCCTTTAATATTTCCCAAATTTGATTTGTGAGCACAAAAATACTTCAATCACAGGCATATAAACAATTTCTGTCAAGTAAATTGTACCAAGTTAGATTCGAAGTGAGTTAATCAAGTTATAGGCATAATGCTATGAAAATTGTTAAGAACTTATATGAGACACAAAATAGTCTTGTAGGGTAGAATGAAGGCACATTATAACTTTTGAAGGAAATAAATGGAGGCATGAGTGAATTTGCAAGTAAGATATTATCTCACGCATATAGTCATTTTAATGACTGATGATTTAATTGGCTAATTTAGATTTTAGTTCATTCAAGATAACTTTTGTTCATTTAAGAAAATGGTGACATTTGTCATAGATTTCAGTAAGTGTAATACATACTTGTAATTAGAATGTTCAATGTATTGACAAAGAAAGATTATTAATAGAACAAAATCTTGAAAATAATTTGGGTAAAAGTTCATACTACTTTTTTTATGTGAAAGGTCATGCTAAATTCTTGCACATAGAGTGTTCATGTCTAATTTCGAATCTGAGAATAAATAGTGAGAGTTCAGGTTTTAATTAAAATTGGGATTTATTTTTTATTTTAATGCTTTGAAATTGTCAGTATATAGTGTCAGTAGGTTATGTTATTATGTATTCTGAATTAGTCTCAAAAGCAGTGACACATGCATGCAATATATATGGAGTCTCAAATTTAGTTGACAGAGGCAGTGAAATAAATGTGTGTGGGGATTGTATCTTAATAACAGAAAATGTAAAATCATATCCTGTGCATGTCATATCAAGTTTAAATTCATGAAAGTAGGTCAAAGGTTATGAACCTGCTGTTTGTATTTATTGTTGAAAGCTCAAATTAATGCAATGAAATGGATGTCCTTTAAATATTGTTTTGATTCTGATTTAAGTTAGATAATCTTGAGAAAAGAAGTTTGAAGATATAAAGATTGAAAAGGACTTAGTCAGATATTCATGTTTAAATAAGAGATGAATCAGTGTAATGTGCACTTGGTATGCATATTAATAATAAAAGCTTGTCTTTGACATGTGTAGAGCCTGTATATATTACTTTATGTCCTTTGTTTTCTTTGGCCAGGTTCATCTGTCACAAAGGAACCAGAACCACTGATATGTTTGTTTGTTTTGTTTTATTTCCACTTTTTCATATCAATACAAAGAAACATACAAATAAATATAATGAATAACATGTAAGTTTGACAACATTTGTTTCTAGTTAAAATAAAAGTTTCATACAATGGAAAAAGCAGGAGACCACATATGTCGTAAGCGTAAATGCTTGAACATGACCGTGGCCTCTGCCGAGTTAACAAAATAAAAGAACAACCCATGCAACTGCATTGTATTCAATGTTAAATAAGATATAAGTGAAGTGATTAAAAGTGAGCATGGCTGAATTAATTTTGAGTGAAAATAACAAAACAAATTTAGTGAAATATTTCGTGTTGAGAAGTGCATTTGTGCAAGGTGCAAAAATTAGCTTGGTGGAACAAAAAAGAGACTAATACCGTGATATTAATTGTGTGTTGGTTTCAGTTACGGGTGATAATATTAAATGTTTGTCAAGATATCATGCTCAGAGCAACACAGTGGCTTTGAACCACATCCAACCATCTCATGTCGACCATCCTGATAAGATAATTCATACCCCTTGTGTGTGTCTATTGTGTATTCTTGACAGCTAGTGTGTGCATTTGTTGCTTATGTGTTTGGAATACATGAGGGTGGGTGGGTGTGTGTTTATAGAGAAAGAGAGAGCGAGAGAGAGAGAGAGAGCGAGAGAGAGAAAGAGAGAGAGAGAGAGAGAAAGATAGTGTTTGTATGTATAGCCTATGTGTGAAATTGGAATATTAGTGTGTGTACTGTAAGTGAACTCTTTGAGAAGAAAAATCCGCAGTGTAAAACTATATAAACCAAGCACCAGAATAACCAGAAATGTTCACAAACAGACCCCCCCCCCCCCCCTTCCCCCAATAAAAATCCCCTCGCACGCACCACAGCTAGCTCACATACATTTTGTACACCTAAATGGCCAGCAAAACTGAAGTCCACGCGCATGCGTAATACATATACTAGGTACTGCAGCTCAGCCACAGTGCTGTGAACTCAGCTCGTGAATATTCATGACGCGTATACCTCTGAACCAATCAGGAGGCAGGATTTTACTCTCATAGGTAAACCTGTTTGGGAAAAAAAAAATTCGCGAGACGGAACCCCTGGAAAAAAAACGTGTAAAAACACGTAATTTTTACCTTTGGGGGGGGGGGGATGGGCTCCCCCCTGGCGCCCAAGGGGGGGGGGGGGGGGGTGCACATTATTAAATTTTCGAAGGCCCCCCCCCCCAAAAGTGCTCACTACCCCCAACCCCCCCCCAACCCCCACTGGGCGAATTTTCAAATTTTCCGGAGCAAAAAAAAAAAAAGTTTGGCCCCCTCCCCTAAGAAAATCTGGATCTGCGCCTAAATAGATATAACGAGATTCTCAGCCGGGAAGAGGGGGGGGGGGGGGGGGGGGGGGGTACTCAGATTTGGGTTTGGACGGGGGTGTGCCGCTGAAGCCTCGAACCCCTTACCCACGGTCATATTTGGGGATTTTTCTCGAAGTAAGGCACATTTTTCACAATTTTCGGGTGTGACTTGGAGAAGAAAAAAACGGACCCATTTTTAATGGTAGTAGTAGGACCCAAGTTTAGGATTTGTGTGAAAAATTGACCCATTAGAGCGGCACCCCCCCCCCCCCCCCCCCCCCCCCCCCCCCCCCCCCCCCCCCCGTAATGTGAGTACCCCCCCCCCCCCCCCCCCCCCACCCCGGTTAAAAAGAAGAAAGAAAGAATGAATGAATAAGAAGGAAGAGTAAAGGCATGTCGGAAAGATAGTGAGAGAGAGATGAAAAGAAGGAAAGAAAGTAAGAAAGAGCAGAGAAGATAAGAGAAGAGAAGAGGAACCCTCTTTCGATACCCTGAGTTATCGGTGTGCTATCGAAAAACATTCGTCTCAAAATGGCGTCTCTGAGCAGAGTGTGGAGAATTGGAAGTAAAGTTTTAACGGGAAGTTCATCCCTTGTCCGTCCAAATTTGAGGTCAATTCCTTGCCGAGTTTACAGTTCTACTACGAAAAAAGTTGAACAGTCAGAATTTGTAATCGGAAAACAGACAGAAATCGACCCTGCGAGGGTAGAAGAGATCATCAAAGAAGGCACCCGTCTCGAATCGGACTCCGATGCATCAGATCCCGTAGGTTTTCCTTGTCCCACATATTTAAAAATGTGTAACGTAAAAACAGTGTATAGATCTAGATCTAGATCTAGTGTGACTTAAACCAAACAAATATTCACTCGTTTAAATATGACGCGGCAAATTCGCGGCCGTTTTTTAAAAATTATTATTGTGAGGTAAAGTGTAATAGATCTACGCTTCCCATTTATGTATTTTATAACAAAGACTCGGTCTCGGTCAGAGCTCAGTGAATATGCCCAAATTTTGTTGCAGGCAGTTGACATTCATTTGCATGTAAAAAAAAAAGGGCGCTTGTTCGATGTTCACAAGTCAACTGCAATTGTGACCATATTTTCGACCCGCAAATCCAGAGTGGTGATACCTTACTATGACACTGACACACCAAAACCATATAAATCTTCCACAATTGTTCAAATAACATTACACTTAGATCTACAGTCATGATTAAAAGTCTTAGACTAATCTTTCTTACCTGAGTTTTTGAAAGTGTCAATTTCCTTATCTTTTTGGAGTAGTCTAGAGTAGGCTAATGGAGGGAGTTTTCGTCCGGTCCGTTTGAGGCATGGTAAAAATCCACAGCATATCACATACTTGTATCACACACATACAATAATGTGGCAGAGTCACTGGAGAACCATATTTTAGCGATGTAATCGGCGGTCCCGCTACCCTAATCTGAAAAATTGAATATATCTTACGCTTGTCTGTATGGAATATGGGTCCCATACAATGAGCTGTATTTCAAGTATTTTTCAGTTTTGAGCATCGTAAGCTCAAAAGTTTCTCACCGCATGTATATTATCCTAGTATAGGTCGGATACTATAGCGCTGTATCTCTGTATAGTTTAGATTCCAATTGCTGATCACCGTACCAGCAGGTGTAGTTTTCGGCCATGCGGGGGATTAAGTGCTCTGGCCGCACGCGTCTTACTTTTTGTACCACAGCGAGCCCGTGCTCTAGCATCAGCGGGCAAACGCACCGCGTGCTCCCTACTGACTAGTGACTACGTACATTCATGCGGCTGAAAACTGCCTCGCTAGGCCGAAAACTACCTCCGAAACAGTGCACATGAAAATGAATATTGTCATTGCAATTCATGATTTTTTTTCTGGGATTCTTTTTTTCGTTTAAATAATAATAGTATTTGCTTCATGATTTGAACAAGAAATGATAAGTAATAGGAAGTAAAGAGTCCTAAAATAGGATTTTGTCTTATGTGTCCGAAAGCTCCCTCCTTTACTCTATTTTTCCTAAAAACAAAGATATTAGAACACTCTTTCTCAGTTCTCACAGGTTTTCATGGAAAACCGCTGCACAATACAACTACCCGTAGTACAAGTTCATACCGATGGTGGGTTTCGGGCCGGCGCCCGCGTGAAGATTGCGACTGTAATCTCTGATCCTCATTAATGATTAAATCCATGTAAGTAATTCACATTATGAATTGATCAGTGGTTCAGTACGGTCGTTTACTTAAACCCACCGTCAGTATGCACTTGTAGTTGTATTGTGCAGCGGTTTGCCGTGAATCCTGTGAGAAAGTGTATAAGTATGAGAAAATTATGATGGAGAGTATAGGGAATTTAGATTTTAAAAGATTTTCTGATGTGATTAATATGTTGGTGCAGAGATGCAAGGCTCCATGAAGATGTGGTGTTAGCTTTTTATATGTAAATAAAGCCTTCCATCAGTGCCATGTGAAAAATTCCCCTCGGCTAAGCTGTGAAGTCGTTCAGTGTGCATGCAATTTTAGATTTTAAATGCAATATGTTGCAGTCTTGCTGATATATTACTGTGAATGTCATATATAGAAGAACATTTCTTGTCCGAATTAAAACAACACCAGCAAATAATGTCTAAAACAAAACAAATATGTATACGAGTATCCTTTGATGGTTCTGTTTACAGATTAATGGAAACAAACCTTTATCCCTGTTGATATAATATTGTGACATGTTTTATATGATATATCCATGTACATAGGTACGGGCGTTCTTGTTTCTTTTACTTAATCCTTAATCTTTGTTATTTTATTTATTCTTCTTTTTAGACATACGTAACACATGGATTTCATGATGACCCCTACTGGGACACGTATGCGTACAGAGTGATCTTTTTTACAACCATCTCCATCGTCATGGTATTTGGTCCTGCTTTTGTGCACTACTTACCCGATCCGTAAGTACAACCCATGCATGAAATTTACACAAATTTTTAAAAAGTTCCTAAGACGTACAGTAATTTCCACCAACAAGTACTGAAATATATTTTAAAACATTTACTTGTAAATTTTGGATTAGAAATCAGTTGAACAGTACCATTTTAACATTTATTTCCTGTTTTTGCTCCACTTCATCTTTATATCTCATAATCTCACCACTTACATCTTGTCCTTTTCTCTATACCCCCTCCCCCCTCCCTACCCCAGGACTGGAAGGGAATGGGCGAGAAAAGAAGCACTGGTTGTCTTGGACGAGAGGAGAGCAGCAGGAGCACTGGTCATCGACCCCAACTTCATTGACCCCAGCAAACTGGTTCTACCCGAGGAGGACCCAGAGCCTCTCCGTACAGCATAGATTAATCATAGAGTGTGTTTATTTGTGAATTGTAGCATTGGTGATGTGGTGGAGAGGAGGGAGGGTTAGGGGTGTCCTTAACTGCTGCATGTATGATACAAAGAAATCCAGTGTTCGAGTTATACCTGTGTAATGGCCACTCAAAGTAATCACGATAGTGGTCTCGTAGACTTGTCGTCTTTCTATTGAGGTTGTTGCTAAGTAGGTTAGACTGGAATAAATCAAGGGGGTGGGTGAAAAAACCTGTAACTGTCTGTCCCATTTTCCTTTGTAATTTTGACTTGCAGACAATATGTGATGCACATGATCTTCTGACTTTTCAAGTCCGCACATTGCATGATGCCAAGGTGGAAGAGTTTTCCTGTAATTTGATATCACCATATTAGCTGTATAACTAAGAAAAGAGCATGAAGATGTTTTAAAAGTAAAAGAGGAGGCCTTCTGTCAACGTTATTCCATGAATATGTTCTTTAAAATGACTTGAACCCTCTTTAACAGTCCTCTTCTGTCAGTTATTTCTTACACAAATCCTTCCACAACATATTTCTACGAGTCCCCTCGCCTTCTGTATTGGCACATCTAATCCATGGTCAGCGATTGCTTTAGAATGCTCTAATCTATTTGTTTACCTCATTTCAAATGTAGATGGTAATGAACGGGAGCATATCAGGGAAAGAAAAGACATTTCATCACATAAGATGCCCATCAGAAAATATTGGAGTTTAAATGTTGCATGGTTCTCGTTACTAGAACTGCAATATATTATTTACCCAAATTGTTTTGAGAAAGGGTCATCTTGTAGAACTTGGATTATCAGAATGGTTGTGTGAGTTGATGGGATGCATATGAAGTACACCCTTTTGGAAGTGATGTTTATGAGAATTATTACTCAGGGCTGCACCATCAGAAAATCTTGTGTATCTGATCATCAGGCAGAAAAACAATGTATTTTGGGCATTCCAGTATGATGTCTTCTTGTTTATTCATACAGGAATAATTTGAAATCAAATTATAATATTAAGGCATGTATTTACCTACAAAATTGACAATGTCAGTCCCTTTTGGTCATGTACCCAAGGTGACATGACTATGTTCACCACACATCCAAATTTTTGCAGTCAAATGCTCCTGATTTTAAGTGGATTTTATGTGTATGAATTAAGGATGCTTGAGCTATGCCATTTTGGATATTCAACGGTATTGTATGAAATCAGTGGACGGCTAAGATTATCATGATGTGCAGAAATGTACACCATGCGTGTATTATAAATTAAAAAGAGTTTACAACTTTAAATTGCCCTTGCTGTACATGTGTCTGGTTTTTCCTCCTCAGTTTTGAATGACAGTGTCTCCAACCAAAAAAGTTGATTCATGAAATCTCCACTGAATAAGACACCGTCTCTTGCAAATGATACAGTGAGACAAGATCATAGTAAGAAGACACGGCTTTAAGCTCTTGGCCTTGGTTTACCGAGTCTAGGATTGAAATATCAAATTCCTGATGGGTCTTCACTCTTGCTTTACTGCCAATTGTGTTCTACCTTGAGATGTATATCCAGAAATCAGAAATGAGCTTTAAAAGAAGGGGAACTTTTAGCTGATTACTTCAGTTTGTGGATAAGTCTAGGATGAAATGTTTGGTGAAGATATATTGTCATTTCCCCCCTTCTCTCTCTCACTCTCTCACCCACTCCCCCACTCCCCTTGCTCTCTCTCCCACTCCCCTTGCTCTCTCTCTCTTCCCCCTCTTTCTCTTCTATTCCCCATTTCCTTTTCCATCCCCTTCATATCCAATTCCTTGCTCTTTGTCTCTTTCACTCACTCTTCCTACATGGTCCTCTTGCTTCTTCTTACCCTTTCCCTCCCCCTCCCCAAGCTCTCTATTTTCCTCCTAGGGAGCAGGTAGGAAAGGAAATAGAGATAAAGAGTTTAGGAGAAATGGGATGATAAAGAGAAGAGGGAGTGGGGGGGGGGGGGGGGGGGGGGGAGTGGAGAGAGAGAGAGATGTATGAAGCCTGGATAAGGATATAGAGATGAAATGAACAAGAGATAGTATAAGAGATGAGGGGGTGAATAATGACATTTCTTAAAAGTCTGTAGATAGCCATTGCCAAAAGGGTGACCCCACAATTGCTTTAGGCTTCATTCCGTCAAAGGATTAGTGTAAGCAATTGTCACAGGAGCAAGTGTCTTACAACCGTCGTAAGAATGGACACTCTCCTGTCTCTCGGTAGATGTGGATGTTGCATTTGAAATGTGCTTTGAAATGTGCTGTAAAACAGGGAGAACAGGAACAACTACCATTATCATGAACAAAAATTGAAAATATTTGTTTTGCCAGGAACATTGCAGACAGTCATTTCTTACATCAAGTATAAAGTTTTAAAAAAAAGAAGTTTGTATTATTCCTGTACAAAAATTGTCAAGAATTTTTTTTTTCCTTTTGACTCTGTTTTATAGCATACTATTACAACACTTGCCTCTTTTGTATTTGGACAACATCACACTTTGCTAGAACTTTACACTCACAATTGGAAATAAAACACAAGACTCAACAGGTGTCAATAATCATTTTTGATGTAATTTTTGATCACTTTACATATACAATATGTACTCGCTTGTGAACCAATCACAAAGAAAAAGAAAATGCAGTGAAAATCAAGCAATAACTTAAGATACAATAAGTACTGACATCCAGTACTTCAAATTATCAATATTGAACTTCAATAATCAGGAGGGAAAAAAAAATCTTCCCATGGCAAAATTAACAAAATGACAAACACTAAAGTTACATGTAATTGTAATTGCAGGAGCAGTTCATGTGTAAAGAAAATTGATTTTGATAAATTTAACAGACTACAAAATACAAAAGAGTGGACACAACTGAAATAATTTGAGTATTTTGTTGTGTGTCGTGTCCATAATATGAATCACACTTGTCCACTTCAATTTAAGATGTAATGGTTTTCTTTTATCATAAACAATTACTGTTCCCATTTTGTTGAATTGATTGTAATTGAGAGCAGGAATTACATTTAATTAAAGTTTTAAACAAATATATCCAAATAGTCAAAAATCATCATAAAAACAAACCTAACTTACCCGTGAAAAATCTTCACTATCATTAGAAATAAAAAAACTAATAAGAATAATAAATATACATATAAATTAATCTCACACATGATACCCGCACATTTATAGCTTCAAAGCTTCAAAATACCTATCATACTCTAGTTACAGTCAATGAAATTCATTAGTTCACAAACGTAATCACTTGGCAAATAAAATCCATTTTTGAAGGAAGAAGAAACATAAAGAGACAAAGATTGCATCAAATTATCAGATGAGAGCCAAAAGGTCGTTGAACCGATGTTAAGTGAATAACGCCCTTCTGGCCCTCTGTAGGTGACACGACAACATGCTAGTGAGGTGCATGGATGATCTGGACACTGAACAATGTAACAGACATTTAGAACGTAGACCGTTTGTTAGAGAAATTATGCTTTACAGAGTACGCAACAAGCTTTGACTTTAAACAAAAGATTTTTTGAATTTATTATGTGCAGTTGAGCTATTGATCTTTATTTTGTGAGAGTCAAATAGCATTCATTAGTTCACAATGGGACTGTTGCTCATGGTTTTGTCAAATAGAATTAATGTTTTCATATACCAGGAATTTGGGTCTTTTGATGGATTGGCAAATGACCAGCAGACTGAAGCCTCCCCTTCCCCCCCCCCCCCTCCCTCCCCCTCCCTCCCCCAGTTTATGTTTCGTTTAATTGTCTCATAAGTTAATATGGATTTGAGAGATCTAAGCTCAATTATCATTGCATCGGTGACCATGCATATCAATAGACAGATGAACGGACCTTAAGGAATATGGATTCCCTCTTGAGTAAATCAATTTCCACATCAATGAAAAAAGTATGGTTGGTTTGAAGTGCATCAGACATTAGCATCACAGATCACAAATATTTCTCAGGAGACCGCAGGAATTGATAAACCATTCTGTCATTATTATACAAATGCAACATCCGTATAGACTGATGAATTAACCTGTAGTTTACTATTAGTGAGGCTTAAAGCTGGAGATATCTTGGACTGACATTTATGAGAATTGTGTGTTTTTACCAAAATCAAACGTTAATAATGGACACAAAGAAAAATTGAAACATAGAACGATAAGAAATGAGGATTGAGCTATGGATACCAAGTGTAGTCTCAGGACTGATGCTTTCTTCTTTTATTATTTCAATTTGACTCTGCAAGATGGAAATGCTCATCAATGTTTGAATGGCCAGACGCCCAAGTTTTGCAATTTTCTTCCAGAGACTCACTTAGAGTTAAATAGCAATGCTCAGTCATGCGTGAATGGTATGATTTCAATCTAAGAGGATTAATTTAGATTTATTCTGATACATGAAAGATAAGTTTATAATCTATTTGAAAATCTGAACTATAAATAGCTTCCACCTTTTTTGGGGGCCGAGTGTATATCAGAGAGCTGTGAAACATTTGAACTCTACCTGTACTTTGATTAGCTTTGACAGTACACAAAACGGAATCACATTAATCGGCAAACTAAATGTGGTACGTTTAAAATGCTGCAAAGGGCTATACAATTCCTCTAATATCAACACTGAATATTTTGCATCTAGTATTGTTCATTTCTAAGGTGAGACATAGGGAAGTGAACAATAGAGAGAAATTAATAATTTTTTCAAAGATAGCATGAGATAATTGTGATTTTTCTCTTTAAAATGGTATTTCTATCAAATACAGTCAATTAAGTGATCATTAAAATTAACAAAAAAGACATAACTTGAATTGGCAAAAAGGGCCCTTTAAATTACTGATAGTACACTAACAGAAGTCACCATTAAACATTACTGCAAAAAGGCCCTTCATAAGTTGTTTATACATATTTACAAAATGAGGAAGTGTTTGCAGAAATAATAAAACATACATCATCAAAATTCATTGTCGAAACATGAATACGTCAAAATACTGTTCATTAATTTAAAAAGCATTGTTCCTTTACTCAAAACCAAGAAGGAACTATGGCTCTCCCTCGAATCAGATTCTCAAATTGTGCTAGCATTCTTGAATTATAGCATTAGCCTATATGCTTACAATGAATGGGAAAAAGTTGCTATGTTCTATACTACAATATACACCTAAGTCAAGGAATTAAAAGTTGTTATCTATTCTTTTGATTTTGAGATTTAGGTTGGGGATGTTCGTTTTGATAATTAGGGGCGGGAGTTTCGCTTTCAGTTCCTTCAGTTCCTTCCCTTCCTTATGTTTGCATTATCCTTGACTCTATGAGTATGAATATATGAATATGAATATGAATCAATGGGATTGAAAATTACATTTTGTAAGATCTTGTTTACAATTTTTTCCAATCTTTCAACATTTTTATTTCAATCTCAATGTCATGTTAACTGCTTCAGAGATATGATGTCATTTTTTCTCTCTCAATTGTGTGTGTGTGTGGGGGGGGGGGGGGGGGACTGCCTTAGTGGAACCCCAGTGTACTAATGAATATGTATCACATGTTCTGAAGTGGAAGTTTCAGGAATTTTAGTCTACAGTATAGTTCTGGAATTCTCTACATATCTATCTAATACCAGATGTGCCCTTCTGGAAAACTCTACGGCAGTCTATGAGCTTTCTCTGTTGAAGATAGTGTCAACCAATGCCAGATACATGGAGAAGAAAATTATAAAAATTGCCCGGTAGACAGGTGATAGTGCCCATTATTAATTCCCTAGCAAATGCCCTTTCGATAGGCACGAACTATACTTAACCCTCGCACTAGGTAGCCATATGTACATTCTAAACATAAATAATTAATCTTATTTGAGAGAACAAAATGTGATTTCACAGTTTAATGTGTTGACAGACTGTCATTATTCTTGAATGCTCGATGCATATGCTGAAGACACTGTAAATTTTGTTATAACCTTAAATATCCCCTTTTTGTCTGATTTTTATCTTCATACATACCTCCACTGTTTAAAAAAAAAAATGCACCATAATTAAGTTGTAAAACAAAAATTGATTGCACAGACTATAACCTTCAAGAATTCATCACAAAGGTGTATGCCTTTCTTGCACCACATTTGAAGTGTGTCTGCAAGCCTTACAAGACATTACCATTCAGAATTTGTTTAATTGTTTTAAAAAATGTACATTTTTTGTTCTTTTTTTACTAGATTTCTGTCATTTTATCATTCAGTTGGGAATTAATGATCTATTCAAACGGTTGACACTATCTTCAACACAACTATTTTTTCTTTCAGTATATAAACTGGCCTTTAAAAAAGAGACGGAAACACTCAAAAAATTGCTTTGGGGAGAAAAATGACTGGAAAATGACAAGACACCTGTGGAAGAAAGCAGTAAAATCTTCTCTTTTTTCATAAAAATCACAAAGTTGCCCGATAAAAGAGGCAGTCTGTCCTACTATTATACAAAACGGCTTTCCTCATCCACATGGCTTCAACTCTGTGCATCCAATGAAACATTATGAAATTGTCCTCTTGTGAATGAATATACAGTTTACTTTCTAATAATCATTTTACTTTCACGTAATTTTAGGTTAAACAAGTTGGTACTGATTTTTTTTTTAGATAGCACACAATTCTGCACAATATTCAAGACTGTTTAATTACGAAAAAGAAAAACTGTACAGTACGGCTATTCAATAGAATTACACTTAAATAATCAATTGTCATAAAGATTTCTCAAATATCATCAAAACTTCATACCAACTCTCTACACAAATAAATCCGTTCATAGACTTGTACAATATGACCATAGACTTTGATATACTTCCAACATATATATACTTTTGACATAAACAAGACCTTTTGATCACCAAAATTTACAAAACCAAATGCATATATAGAGTATCCAGATTTTCATCTGTCAATTAAACTTCATGTAAAACAGATTTTTTTTTTTTACATGTAATAGTATCTACAAAATTAAGTCAAAGTGTTGTTTCTTCTGATTTCTCATTTCACATAGAGGAAACAGAAAAGTAATTCAAAAAACAATCCAAAATAATTGATTTCCTCTTCACTTATTCTGTAATACTGACACTTAAAATTGAATTACAATTACAAGAACACTCGCCGCAAGGCACTCATTTTGCACATATCTCTGGTTAAGCTACAAAGCATAAAGAAGAACAAGATAATGTGATGAGAAAATGCAAGGGCTATTTAGTCTAAATAAAGATACCCATTAAAATGAGTAAGATAGAGATAGATAGAAAAAGAGAAAAACTTCACTTTGTTCTCTTCGCTGCTACTACAAACAGCACACACAAAGAAAGAAATATCAGGTAAAATCCTGATACTTTTTCTTCAAATGGTTGACTGGAATGAATAGACCAAACAATAATAATTAGAAATCAAAAAGATAATTCATGAAAAAAAACCTCTAACATGCTAAAGTATGCAATGCAAAATCATTGAAAGCCTAATATATGACTACTGAATAGTCCAATACATGTAAAAGCGACAAGTGTGATATAGAAAAAGGACCTTCACTTCCCAAACTTTCTAAGATTCCTCATTCAAAGCTTGAAAAGTCCATTCCAAAAACTTCTATTCAACAAAATATTTACAAGAAGATGTACATAGAATCCAGAAACAACTGTAACAGGACTAAAAAGAAACAAGAACATACATTCAATACAACTAAAGACGTGTTCATGTAGAAAATTAATTGAGAAGGGAGAGAGATAAGAGTACACATAGCCAATTTCATCTTAATCATTCCAAATCCTTCCTTTTAAACCATCAATTTCTTTCCATTATACAATTGCACTAATTTGTTGCTGGTTCTTTACAGTGTGAACTGTGAACATATATTTCTGCTATTAAAGTAGAATTATATTTTCAGAAATTGTGTTTGTGTCATTTGGAATATCTTCTTATTCCTTCACACATGTTTCAATACTATTCCTCAGAGTATGCACTTGCTGCGAGCTTAGATTGGTCATTCCTTAATTGGGAACAGTTGTTGATTTCTGACAAGCAACACAAGATTGCTTTAATTGCCATGTACAACAGAGGATGTTTGAATGGAGAGACAGACATGGAGTACTCTTGCCTTTTTTCAAATTTGCGTATCATTCCCGTGCAGTTAAGCATTATCATTCACCAACAGGAAATATTTGTTGTTGAAATATAAGAGCTAAATTGAAAAGGTTATGATATATTTTTGGAAAACTCTTGGAAAGAGGAGCATGAACTGCATCATGATGAGTATATATCCCAATTCCTGCATCCCCTTCTCCCTTCTTAGATGATCAAAATAGTTAAATGCTCGCTGGTTCAAGGTTGGAGGATGATTGCAGACAAGCTAATTTGGGCAGATATTTTGGAAGGCGGATCTCGTCAGGTCTAGATGCAACAGAAGGACGGCTTTTCAGCTTTGCACGATCTCAGTTCACGTTTTAACCAGGACGGGACACCACCGCTCTTGAAGAGTCTTGATCGGGCTGCATGCAGAGAGGTTTTTTTTTGATAATTCCAAAGTGGAGAGAGCTAGAGGAAGGCTATGATGGGGGTGCTCTGGAGGGGTTTGGAGGGCTTGCGAATGGGTTGCCATGGTGATGATACAGCTAACTATCTGAAGAGCCTTCTTGGCTGTTGCTCTCCTCCGACCTGCTGTTCTCCTCCTCTTTCTTTTGTAATCGTGCCTTGACGTCACCCAGCCCCAGCTTTCTCATGTGTCTGACCACTGCGGTGGCATTGAAGGCTTGCTGTATAGAGAGGGAGAGGGAAAGAGATGGAGAATAGACAGAGAGCGAGAGAAAGGCAAAATACAAAGTGTTGAGGGAGAGAGAAAGGATACAAGGGGTGAGAGAGGGTGAGATCACAGGGAGAGGAAAGGGAGAGATGAGAAGAGAGAGTAGAAAGAGTAAAAAGAAAGATAAAAAGAAAGATATAAAGTCATAAGTCATTTTGAATTCTAGTACGTACACACATGTACATACAAGTACCATTCATGTTAGAGTGGAACTACACATACATGAATGTTCAAACATGTGGTACGATAAACACAATTTATTTCAGTCTTTCATGTTTTGTTTTTTTCCTTCCATATCCATATATTTTGCAAACTAATTGTCAAGTCTAATACATACTAAACTCATCAAACATGTGTCCAATCGTATATGTTCTACCTGTGAAAAAGAAAACCACCATCATGAAGAACTCTCTTTAAACCTTGATTAAGCTTCTCTTCACTGAGCAGGGTTATTGGAATACTATCCTTGATCTTAATGAATGCTACTTGAAAAATACAATTACCACTCAAACAAGATTGGGAGAGGGAAGAGGGGAGAGGGGGAGGGGTGGGGGGGGGGGGGGGTGGTGATCAAATGAGTATTGCAAATGAAATCAACCTTACAAGGGGGACTGGCAGGTATTCCATGAGAATTTCTGAAGGTGCACAGGTGTTCTTCCAAGGAAACTTTGAACTAGTTACTATAGATTTGATCATCTTGGCATCGATTCTTTTGGGATGACGTTAGCAGACCTTGGTACCACCAAAAGAGATTTGCTTTTACAACAAAAAATTAAGTAATCATAGAACCTTTTGCCAAAACAACAGTCTTAATCTCAAGCTATTACAGCCATGGAGTGCACGTTTTTTGGTAATACGTGTTCAAACATGGTCTTAACGGTTCAGTGATTAATTCATTAACTCTTTAAGAATGTAATCCCATGTAAGTAACCAATATATGTCTCAAAATTCATCTGTTTGGGGCCAGAAGGGCATTAGCTCATATACTTTAAAGCTTATCTGCCATAGTTTACAGGAGGGATTAGACCGCCCTACAAGGTCACTGGACAGGTGGTTATCTCATCAACTCAGCTCTCAGTTAACATAAGAAAAAGAGGATCATGGGGGACCAATGGTCACCGATTAGGCATTGTTTGTTATATAGAGGGCGCAAGTAGTTACAAGTAGTGCAGTGGGCCTTTAACACAGAGTTAACGCCTTTCTGGCTCTGCAGAGCCAATTTGAGAGATGTGTATAAAAGCTATTAAACAAAACAATATGAAATATGGTGACCCATCTCTATGGCCTCAGAGATTCCTCTCTCACATCCAGACTTGTCCTTCATGTCTGGAGATAGCGCACCTCAATCACTGTCACTTCAAGATACGGTCCCCATTGTCATATAAACAAAAAACATCGGTATAGGCCTGGCTAAACACAATTAATTCCTCATCAAGTCATGACTTGTCATAACAGAAAATAAACAAGTGATGACAAAAGTCTGATAAATGGTGAAGTGGTCAACTTTAACCTTTTAGAAGGGTTTCTGTCAGGAAGATGGGGACATTGTCCTGTGGTATACTGGTCTGTCTGTCAGAAAGCCAGGAAGGTCAACATCGAGCAAGGCTAGAACTAAACACCTTTGGATTTGTTTAGGCACCCTGTACTAATATTGTCCATGCAAACATATTACTAGAACTTGTATGGGACATCTTAATTGGGATTCTACATCAAATGCAGAAACAATGTCTTTTTCCCTCTTTAAACTGGTTGTAGAGTCATGGTCCACATCAGTGGCATGTGTGTGTGTGGGGGGGGGGGGGGGGGGGGGAGGGGGGGGGGGTAAGGGGCACCACTGGTCAATGCTCATTTAAAAACTCAATCTAGCTCCAGCATACAGTACACAAAGATATGCCACTCTCATTGTGTTCTTGTGCCTCCCTTTCCAATTTTAGACCTTAAGGAAAACAAACTTTTTTGCTAGTTTAAAGTGCCCCCCCCCCCTCCCCCTGGAAAAAAAAATATCCTAGATTTGCCTCTGGTCTAAAGGATGGGTAACCAGATACCTGGATTAAGGGTGAATCCAACGTTACGGGTAAGTCATCACATACCTTCCATTTTGTCTTGGCAAAGTTTTTCTTGATGTTCTCACTGACCACTTGATGGATGTTCTTTGTAAGTGCCGCATTTCCTGAAATCCTGTCAGAGAAAATAGCAAGAAAACAAAAAAAAATACATAAAAGAGTGGTATTGAAGATACTCATTAGTTTTTATTAAATCAGTTGTGTTATAGAATATGAGTTAATGCCCTTCTCGCTCTCAAGAGACAACATGTACCGTGAAATGAAAAAAATTGTTTAAAATATTTGTTTTCATAATAAATCATCATAAATCACCTTGTCCAAAGAATAACTTGAATAACATAGCGAGCTATTATCTCCCACATACTAAGAGACCTTGGAACAGCAATGTGATAAACCAGTAAGTCAGGGGGAAATATGCTACACAAGTCATATACAAGCCAAATGTTGCAGGTAGATTCCTATTACCAGCATCAAAATCTTTTCCCGGAAAGAAGATTTTGTTCCTTTGAAAATCAATGGAATTACCCAAATTTATATGAAATCTTTGCTTTGCAATATATCTTGCAATCAAATTTGCTATCAGGTATCTATCTATTCATTTTATGACGAGAAGAGGGGAATTCAAAATGTAGGTTGCGATTTTTCAGAATGTTGCCCCCCCCCCCTATAGAATCTTGATTCAGGACACTCCCCTGATATACTTATAGTGTAGATGAGCTGTAATGTCATATGAGACGGTAATAGGGGTCAAAGCAGAAGTGCACAAACACAGGGTATCAAACATGTAATACGATCAAACTCTCATCAACCAGACCTACATCGGCCTCAATCAAGTCACAGAGAGTTATCAGAATAGAATTTAACTCAAGTCTAACCCAACGCCTAGCGAAGTCGCTTTATATTCAAAATGGTAATGTATGAATTTTAGTGGTGTAAAAATAACCCCCTATTTGTGGACTTTCAAGAACATTCTCCACAAAATATTACCAACTTTTTTCTAAAAATAATTTGTTATGCCATTTTGCTGTATGTTATTTGAATCACAGGCTCGATCCTTGTTGATATATATATTCTTCTTTTTATTGAAATTTCTTCCTCTTTTTCATTCAAATCTGCATCCCCCCAAAATAACCTTTTTTTTGGGGGGGGGGGGATTTCTAACTTTTATGCATACACAAAGTCAACATGAAGTGACACCTCCTGTATTTTAAGGCCACTTGTTTGTAGAATACACAGCCTTCTGAGCACTTCTCTTGAAAAAACACAATTCCAGCTGCATTAAACATATCTGTGCTATTATCATCTTTTTAATGGTAGGCCTGCAACTTGTAATGTTTAAAATACAGTTTACCATTGGTAACCCATTTATTTGCTTCTCAGCTGACAACTGTATAGACTATCTTGTCAAAAATGACCAAGGGCATTTTTTTTCCTTCTAATCCTTGTAACTGCATTTAATCAAAGATCCCTTTAACATTTCTACAAGTAAAAAAATACTTCAATCTTATAACTCTCAAAGTCTCAATGCTTTGAATGACACTCAAATTAAACTGCTAGTAGCTGAGGATTGAAAAGACAAAAATAAGTCCACTCCGACTGGTAGCAGACTAGCTTTGACCCGACTGGAGAGGTTTCCACAAACACAACCAGAGTACCCTCCATACCCGCTCAATGGGGATTGGATTACATTGGATCTTGCATAGATAATGCAACGCTGAAAGACATTAGCATCATCCCCCATGAGCAAGGGGTGTCTTGCGACCTGCATGCTTTCCCCTCTAGGCCTGTCTTCATCAGCTCGAGATTGCCAAATAGGCCGCTATTTCTGAATTGGGAAATAATCCGGAAGTTACAAATCTCATCTTCATCAGCTCGAGAAATTAGCTCGAGATATTGTGCTCAGCGTGTGCGAATAGTGCAAGTTTTCAGGCTGGTGAAGACGCACCGGACAACTATAGCGGAATATTTTGCAAACTAGCCCAATATATCTTTGGATGATTATCTCAACCAAATATCCTGCAATTGCAACTTCAGGCTGATGTGGACGGATTAACTGGATAATTTGCGATCAGGATAGTTCAAATATAGCGGGATATTTGGCAATCTGGGGCTGATGAGGGCAGGCCTTCTGTTTCCTGGCTCCCTCTGGGTTGAGGGGAAGTGTGGGTTAATGAGCAGCGATTAATCAGGGATATAGCGGTGTGCCATTAAGTGTTGCTGCTAATTATAAAGACACTAGTGGGGTATATCGGAGTGGGTATATGCAGACTAAACACTATGCAAACACATGTTACACCACAAGTAATGAGTGTTTTACCATAATGTCTAGCGCACACTGTACGATCCTCCTGCGATAGGATTTTCGAAGAAATTGTAATTACATCAGATATGGGAATCTAAACAAACGTCATGTTTCTGATTTAGATTTTAAATAATGATAAGAATACTAATAACCAGAATTTTAGTGCATTGAACTCTTCTAGTCAGAATAAAAGCTGAATCGGCTTCAAATCGTAGACAATCATACTACTGGTCTGACGTCACTATGATTCTGAGCTGATTTAGCTTTTCCCCCTCCAAGGAAGCATGAATCCCTTAAAATTTAGATTTTATTAACCACATATATTCAGATCCTCATTGATTAAGATTGTACAATTTTTAATGCTCATATATAATACTATGGCAAAGTCTTTCAAGGTCTGGGGGGTGTTTCACAAAGATAATAAGTTGAACCTATCTCTAAGTTGGACTTAAAAATTATGGAAAGCCATTAGCATCTTTGAAAATATTTGTAAAAGTTATTTTGAAAGGCATTAATTGTTTATTCAAACCATTCATATTGTCTATCATCAAGGATATTTCATGTTCTGGATGTGGAATTCATAAAAAGTCTAAAATACTTGAATTTCTGCTTTTGAATATATTTCATTTTAAGACTCCAATGGCTGTCCATAATTTTTAAGTCCAACTTAGAGTTAAGTTCTACTTAGGATCTTTGTGAAACACCCCCCTGATCATAGTCAGATCATGTAGTGTACACCGGGCTCAACAAAATGGATTAGCAAAATTACTCCTACTCATTTTGCACTTTTATCAAGACAATGTCTGAAACAAAAGACTAAATACCAAATCTAGAATATGATGATAATGGAGCCTGTTTTCTGTGTGCAGTCTGCTGAATGGATATTTGATGTCCACCGAACGATTATATTGACATAGAGGAACGGAAGGGAGAATGAGAGACTATACTGCTGCTTAATTAAAACAAGCTTTGTTGCTAAATAGCAGAGGATACCATATAATAGAGAGAAGATCAATTAACATCAAACTGTCAAGATTGGTCGCTTTGTGGTCCAAGATGCTGGACAATTTTATCATCGGTCAATACAAATAATTGCCCTCCTTTGAACGAGTGTAACAAAGTCATTAAAAAATCCCTTACTTTTTTATGTTGCTCAGCTGACCATTTAGTTATGCATTCTATCATATTATAAATGTATCAAGTAAGAAAAATTAAAATATAATTTCACTATATTACAAGTCCAAATGAGAAATAGCATATTACCTTTAAAAAGCCACATTTCAGGTGCATCTTAAAAATACATTAGATGCTATAGGTACCATAGCTCAAGAAATGATTAGCAAAGGCCTGCATCAGAGGTTATGCATTAAGTGCTGTTTCCCTGGTTCTCCTTATCACCAAGCATATTAATTTCTAGGTCAATTTTCTGGAGGCTGGCCTAGAATACCGGTATACATTTATTGGTATTACATGGTCGTGCTTACAGCAAGTTTTGGTATGTTATTACATGAACATTTCTATGCACCTTTATGTGTACGTGGATGGATGCATTTAGCACCCCCCTTTTCAAATCAAGGATACATCTATGATCTAATAAATACATAGAGTCAAAATGTTTAGATGTGAGTTGTAGTAGATGATTGGAGTAAACCTATCTTACTTTAATAATTATCAAAGTTTGTCTTAGTTTAGTGTAGATGGATGCATTTACCTAAACTGACTTGATGTTTGAATTATTTTCTTCATAAAACAAGAAAGGAGGAAGACTCAAAATTGATTTGCGAGTTTTATCAATGCTTGTGCGGCAAAAACACCCCCAAAACATCACAAACACATTCTTCCCCATTGTGAGTTACAAACTTACACTTGCAAAAACTGCAAGAATCCTTCATGGGCTATGACTACAGGAAAAGGCTTCACTATCAAGTGTTAAGCCAAGCAGTGCTCTGAAATTATCAGGTCGTTATTAACAACATTATGTAGCGGAAATGCCCAAGGCGATAGGTTTCTATGCATTTGAGGTTGTCCCAAGCGGCACAGGAGGAGGATGAAAGCAATACGACCGAGGCAAAACTTAGACAAGTGGATCTACTAGTATACAAGATACAGCTGAAAATTGCAACATGTAAGCAAACTGTCCCCCCCCCCCCCCTTCCCCTTCCTCCATCTGAATTTGAAGTGACCCTTTCTCTCTGGTTCCCCTACCCCCATCCCTGCTGCATTTAAAAAACAAAGGTCAAGTTATTTTTTTGAATAAAGATAATATATATAAGATACATCATACATTTGCAGCAAGGTAATACCCTTCTCCCCTCCCCCATCATCGATTCCACCTGTACCCCCACAACTAGTGACCCACTTATTACCCTCAATTACTTCTCTTTCCCCCTGTCCAATCCTTAATCAGTCTGTTGATTTGTTTCTAAATACAATTGTGAAATTTTGCCTCTAGAACAAAGTCTACTCATCACCCTATTTCCCACGCCGATGTTTCTTCTTAATGCAACACGAACCCCACATCTTTAGGCATTTACTCAGAAAGTGAAGTGTAAAAAGGAAGATGAAAAGAGAAGGAGGATTACACTATCCCTTCCGGAAATTCATGTATGAAACCCAAATCATTTAGATAAATTAGAAGTACCTGTCTAATCACCTAGAAATCTATTGATTGTGAATTTCGTTGCACAAAGAGAGAGAGAGAGAGAGAGAGAGAGAGAGAGAGGGAGGAAGAGAGAGAAAGATGGATAGAGAGGGAGGGAGAGAGAGAGAGAGAGAGAGGGAGGGAGAGAGAGAGATAGAGAGAGAGAGAGAGAGGAAAAACGGTGATCATGAAAGAAACAGACACCGCAAGAAGTTCTGCTCTTGCATGAATATGAAGACAATTGAATTAAAAGAAACTACAGAAATACAATCCTACAATATTAGATTTGAATACAGAAATAGAAGGAGAGAGTATATGTGGAGGTGATGTGATCTCGTGGATACGTCACCAGACTGTTGTCTTCCGTGGCACTAATGTCCTTTAGCAAGACATTAATCTACATTTGCCACACTCTACCCAGGTGAGGTAAATGGGTACCTGACATGAATGAATTCCTTGAAATGCTGGAGCACCATAATGGCAGCCATGCTTAAGCTGGATTAATAATTGTGGAGTGCAAGGAGTGTCAAATCTGACTGACATGAGCGCTTTAGAACCCACTATTATTATTATTATTATTATTATGAAAGAGAGAGATAGATCAAGTTGAACAGATAGAAAGAGAGAGAGAAAGAGATAGATAGAGTTGAACAGGTAGAGAGAGAGAGAAAGAAGAAAAAAAGATCGAGTTGAACAGGTAGAGAGAGAGAGAAAAAAAGACAAGAAGATAAAAAGAAAGAAAGAAAGAAAGAAAAAGTGAGTGAGAAAAATTGAGAGAGAGAAAGATAATGAGAGAGGAAAAAAAACTACAGGTGAGAGAAAAAACTTGTGAGAAAAACCCGCCTGTATTTCTGGGACCTGAAATCGAGGTACCGTTAATGCCTAAAAGCTCTTCAAAAGCCCATCAGTATAATCTATACCACATACAGTAGATTGATCAAGCCAATCTTCTGAGAGAGCAGGATGTGTGAGGGTGAGGGGGCGAGGGGGCTAAAGGGAGACATGAAACAGGATATTTGATCTTGAAAACAGGATTGGACACTTCTTATGCTAAAAGACTAGGATGTTTACGAGGCAGGTGGGTGGACATATAAAAATAAAATTGAGGGCCTTCAGGTGAGAAAGGGTAAGAAAGGGTGAGAGAGAGGGAGAGGTAAAATCAGGAAGCAGCAGGGGATAGACATAACAAAGTAAAAGAAAGAAGAGAACCGCTACAGAGAATAGACTGAAATAATAATATAAGAGAGAAAGTGAGAGAGAGAGAGAGAGAGAGAGAGAGATTGAAAGAGGGAGAGTGTGTGTGAGTGAGAGACATAGAGAAAAAGAGAGAAATTGGAGGAAAGTGAGAGAAAGAAAGAGAGATTGAAAAAGGGAGTGAGAGAGGGGGACGAGGATACTGATGTACATAAAAAAGGGGGAGAATGAAAAGATGCATAGACAACAGGAAAGAGAGACAAGCAGAGAGATAGAAGAAAAAAAGAAAGATAGAATGCAAGATAAAAGAAAGAATAAGAATGGTAAACAAGCTAGAAAGAAAGAATTAAGACAGATCGATCATCCTGACATCATTTTCTTCCAACATACTCATAGAATTCGATTTATGGTCCTTAAAAAAGGATGATGCTCTTCATTTTTACAGCGCATTTCCTGGCCCAGACCAGTTATCAACTTCGACCTGTTTCTCGGAGAGGGGTTTTGAGTAGTCAAGAATCTGCCTGGTTTTGGATATCAAAGCTAAAATCAAGTCCAGGGACCCATTGCATGAAGCCTTTTTTCAATGACAAATGTCAAAAATCAATGACAAATCTGCTGATAACCAATCAGAAGCAAGGATTTCACTACCTTATAATGAAAACTGTCATTTATCACTGATGACAAGTTTTGTGAAATGGGGCCCTGGTAACGGATTTCAAGAGAACACACCCAAACATGTATATCATGCAAAAGGTGTGTTGTACTGAATTCTCTCATTTGCATACACTCAACAGTGGGCCCACCAGATTCCAGTATGCAATGGGTTCAAAGATATATACATAATAATGGGAACCACATTAAAGGTAGTGTATCCCTTTTGCAGCCAATATTGAATTCTGTAGAACTTTGCAGCACTTTTGAATTTGTCACGTATGTCCTATTTATGAAATGTAAACATTAGCAGTGAGTGTCCTAGTATTCAAATTATGCAAGGAAAAAAAACAGTTTACTTTCTAAACTTCACTGTCAGACACTATTGAGTGACTGACTGACTTGGGACACATTTCATGGGGCCACAATAATCAGGTCACTGCTTGCCAAGTGAGCCAAATCCACACAAAAAACAGATCAATAAATAAAGAGGAAATGTCCAATAACAAAAAGACATTTTCTGGGTTTGAGAGCAGTGGTCCCTCATGTCCTAATGACCGGATGGAGGGAAAAACAATTGGAGCATCTACAATGCATGTTTTGATTAAGCTCAGTTCAATGCACTGGCTTTCAAAACGGAGGTGACTCTCTTTAATGTTCCATCCTTCATCTAAATGTTAAAGGGATAACTCAGCTACATGCTTCAATGACAATCGGTGAAAAGAAATACAACGGAGCATCAAATAATTCAGCACTGCAAAACTCCAAAAAATGATTTGACTAATATGCAACTATAATGCTGGTATCAACAAGCTTTTTAAAGTCTGTTCATGGCCCCAAGAACCCCAAAATACAGCAGTTTTCTTTTTATTTGGTGCCTCATACCATGTCATGGTCTGTACTTAATCAATCAGCTATGTGCACACAAAAATTCTACAATGAAGCAAATTATGAGCTTTTATCTAGTTTGCTGTTTGAATAAAAACAATGTATATCTTGATTCTTATTTATGATGCATTTTTAAGATTATTTTTTTAACAGCTATTTTCTAAAAAAACATAGAGATTCATTTGATTGAATTCTGACATTTGAAATCTTTCTTCTTAACCCCTTCTGAGTACAAATCCTGGCCAAGAATTTTGTCTCAAGTGTCATCTCATTCTGTCATCATGAAACAGATATTGGTACATGCATTGTGAATTCTAGTCCAATCTAAGATATACGGTGTAGATGGCAAAGATTACATGATGGACTTTTGAAGAGCTGTTAGGTATTAAAGCCTGTCTGTACTAGTTTGGCCGGGAGGGATTAGACCACCCAGCGTGGTCACTGACAGGTGGTTATATCATCAAATCAGCTCTCAATTAACATAAGAAAAAGGGGATCATGGGGGACCAACAGGCACTGATTAGGCATTGTTTTCTATATAGAGGGCGCAAGTAGCTACAAGTAGTGCAGAGGGTCTTTAAAGGTCAATAAGTTAATGGTACTTTGTTTTCAGGTTCTAGAAATACAAGCTGGGTTTTCTCACAAGTTCTTCCTCACACCTGCAGCTTCTTTTTGTAAATACCAAATTAAAAACTGAAGTTAGAAGCAGAAGCAAAAGCAATTCTAGGAAATGACATGGTCTGTCTGTAAAATTCTTCGTAAAGGTGAAAGACCTTGGGTGACATTGGTTATAAATATAAAGCCAACACCAAAATCAGGTGTGAGCACTGTTCGCAGTAATGCCCAATTAATCTAAAAGGTGTGGAAAAGTGCATGGGACAGTGCATCTGAAGCTGAATTTCCTCCTGTCACAACCCACGAGAGACAAATCTAACGGCAGACTCATGGTGTGTTAATTCAGACTGAAGGGAAATCATACAAAGCTTTAGTACAGTCAAACCTGCTTAAGTGACCACCTGTCTACAAAGACCCAATTTTTTGTTTCCCTTGAAATTAGTTTCTCATTGAAACATGTACTAAAGGAACCTGTCTACGAAAATCACTTTTTGTGTTTCCCTTGGGCGGTCTCTATAGACAAGAATCACTGTAAAGTGAAAGGGGTGTACAGACTGAATAAGAACATCATATAAATGAACTAGTTTTGAAAAAGTCGGTTGTCATGACAGCAGGCCAATTAATCATAAGTACATGCTCACGATGAGCTCCTCAAAGTTATACATTTTTTAACGATGCTCAGACTAGAATGCGACCCTGACTCTCCATCAAGTTATTGTTCAAAAACGATGCTCTATTGTGCATTTTTGTTATACAACATTTTGTTCATGATGTTCCCTTTTATGTCATTCAGACTAGAAGTAAAGGTAATTCCTTATCGTAAAGCTGTACATTAAATATAGGTAGTCTGAAAGGGGGGATATGTGCTCCCTCACTTATACTGTCATTGGAGTAGAAGAGGATGGTGTATACGTTTGCCCACTTTCGGAAGTGGCACATCATGGCGAGCATGAGCAAATCCTGTCCGTTAACGCCGTTAATCTAATGAGGGAGCCAGGTGACACCTCTGCACTGCCTTCTCTCTCCAATCACTTCGTCCGTTGAGAGCCAGAAGGACGTTAAGCCTTTATTGAGGTATATGAGTAAACGTCCTTCTGTGTCTCGGCAGATGACTTCATCCTAATCCATCATCATTGGAGATGGGACCAGTCAGTGGTGGATTGAGGCGGGGGGGGGGGGGGGGGGGGGGGGGGGGTTGGGGGCACAACCAGCCCGTGTCCACCCCTCTTCTTTTAAGACCTAATCTGGCATATCATAAGTTTTCCCAAAATTTGATCATCTACCCGAGTCCACATGTCATACCAGTCAAGGTCCTATTTTGCTTGTCAGAAATTTTCTGGAGTAAATTTGCACCTGTAAATGTGATAACTCTTTCTTTTTCTTGTCAAGAGATTTTCTTCAAAGTGTGCCCTCTTCCTTTCTACAGAATCCTAGACTAACCCACATGACCCCCAATCGTCAATCCAATCTCTAACCTAAGCTCTCTCAAGATCTCACCAAAGGATATCTGAAAAGCTTTCTCTACAAATCGAAAACAAAGATAATCTATCTTTCACTGTAACATGACTACATCCAAACTTCCCAGATATACCCTTCTGTTTTATATTAACCCATCAGGGAATTGCTTCATGAACAGGTGGCACAAGGTTCAACATTTTCCTCCTTCAAAAATGGACAAACTTACATTTTCTCTTAAGTCTATCACTAATTCACTGTTACAAATTTTCTGGCAATAAATCATGGGATCGTAAAAAAAAGTTACATAAAGTTAGAGGGGGAAATTGTGACCTCTGATTTCACACTACAAAATTCAGGTTTGAAGAATTCAAAGTTTTTATTTGTACATTTATAATAAAATGCATTAAATAAATAACACCTCACAAGGCAAAAAATTGGACACAAATACTACATATTATTTGATGAGAGCCATAATTCATAACATTTAAATTAGAGTGAATATCCTTCCGGCTCTTGGCAGAGGATATGTTTACTACGAATTAAAGAGCATGAGTAATGCACATCGACTATAATCAAATAAGGTTGGAGGACTGAATAACAAAGTAACCAAATTGATTCACCACGTATATGAATCATATCATGTACAGATTTATTTACTCAATTAAGAGAAAAAGAATGGATGCGCAGGCGTTTGAATTGACCTCCCTTCCTTGGGTAAGAAAGAAAATGCATTTAAATGGTGGACTAATTTGCCCCCAGGGGGCTGCTATTAAAAGACACCATACATATGACTCAGGACGAGGAAAACTGTGAGATCTTTATATCTCTTCTGATCAGAGACAGAAGGGCTTTAAACTTTCTTTTTAAAGTATATGAGTTAACACCCTTCTGGCTCCAAACAGACGGTAATCATATGAATCATTTCTGAGAACTAGTACTTCCACATCTACTACAGATGTTATGCTACAGTGACAGCTATTTCTACCACTACCAATGTGTTTGTTCTAGAGTATTCTGCAGGATGAATCCAAATCAATCTGAAATAACTTAAATTATTGCCTCTTTTGAAAAGTGACTGCAAAAATAAAATCATTAATTTATTGTATGTTTAAATAAATGGCATATGGGTTGAAAAATATCTGTGTATCAGGGGTGATAGTGTGCACTAACAAAAAACAGTTTTAAAATGTTTTTTTTAATTCCTCAACCAACCCCCTCCTTGAGAAAAAACAAATAAACAAGGATTTAAAAAAAAAAATTTTTTTTGGGGGGGGGGGTGGCATCTTACAACATTTCCCCCTTTTGAGTAAGAAATTTTGGAAAAGATTGGGGGAAAAAAATTATCAGGAAATGGATTTAATTATCAGGCTTTGTGTATACAATTATAGCCTTACGAATTATGTGTTTCATAAGATTCTTTACGTCTATTACTCTCATGCGCACTACTTTCCTGTAGTGGGTTCTATATCTATGGCTGTAGTTTGTTTATTAAATCTATTTACCAACATCTTGTTTAAACAAGGCTTTGACTAATTACTGAAAACCAACGACGAGAGACAAGAGAGGAAGTCTTGGAGAATACTCACCAGGGATGAGCGATGGACTCTTCACACGTATACCTGCTGTTTGGATCCACGTCCATTAAATGCCTGATGAAATCCTTAGCTGTAAACAGAGGGAAGAAAAAAAGAGGAAAAGGTTGGCAAACAGATTAAAAACCTTGTTGAGTTTTCCAGAACTAATTGCCAGATGCTTTGTGAGGGTATGCGGTGATGCTTGGAAGCATGGTATGTTTGTTGTACAGGGGGATTGTAATCGTCTGGTGTAAGCTGTGATGTTGATGATTAACAATATGACTTATTGACAGAAATATTGACCCATCTTCACGAGGAGGGGGAAGGGGCAAATGCATTAATGCACTAAAAGCACGTAGGTCCAAAAGTATACACTTCATCAACAACACAAAATCATGAGGAGAGGGGGCAACTCTCCATCACAAGAATCAAGGACCCTTCATACAACTATGTAGCTCAGGAGGGGTCAACCCCTTGACCTTTGTTCATTTATCTGCATAATGTTTTTTAAAATAAATATTATAGTCATTTCTTAATGGGTATTTTCACATCTTCAGTAGATTTACATTGCATTTGTATGAAAACCAACTTTCTAGAGCTCTCGATATCACATATAAATTCAACCAAAATACTCTAAATATCCTTTTAAACATTCTTTCGATTTCTCTTCACTTTAAGATCTACCTCTTTTCCTCTTTCTACACCTTTGTTTTATCCCACTCCCCATCCTATATTTCACCTCTCTCTCTCTCTCTTTCTTTCTGTCTCCCTGTCTCAGTCTCCCTGTCTCAGTCTCCCTGTCTCTGTCTCTTTCTCTGTCTCTCTCTCTCTCTTTCTTTCTCTCTCTCTCTCTCTCTCACTCCCTCCCTCCCTCCCTCCCTCCCCCTCTATCTCTCTCTCCATCTCAAACTGGCTTTCTCCTTCCTATGATTTAACCCTTCTCTCTATCCGTCTCTCCCCATCATACCTTCCGCACCAGACTGATCCCATTCCCCATCCTATATTTCACCTCTCTCTCTCTTTCTTTCTGTCTCCCCCCTCTCTCTCTCTCTCTCTCTCTCTCTCTCTCTCTCTCTCCCTCCCTCCTCCTCCTCCTCCTCCTCCCCTCCCTCCCTCCCTCCCTCCCTCCCTCCCTCCCTCCCTCCCTCCCTCCCTCCCTCCCTCCCTCCCTCCCTCCCTCCCTCCCCCTCTCTCTCTCCATCTCTAACTGGCTTTCTCCTTCCTATGATTTAACCCTTCCCTCTATCTGTCTCTCCCATCATACCTTCCGTACCAGACTGATGACATAACCCCAATCAGGCACAAATTACAGATGCTAGCATCGAGACAAAAACAGAAAGCGATACATCCGTCACCTAGCACCCCTTCCCCCTTCTCCTTAAATTACTAGAAAGGTCAGGGAGTACCTCAATCATACTGGTGCAAAACTACCCAGGTGACAATCCACCCTCCTTCTTTCTCTGATAGTGGAAAGGAGGAACATGATCACAAAAACTTTTTTTTAAATAGAGTCAAAGGCAACTTGAATGTATCCTATTGCATTGCATACAGAAATCCTGTCCTGATTATGTAATACACTCAGCTTTAACAAAAAATCAAGTTTGTGAACTTTCATTCTTGGATGGGCACATTCACGTAATTGTTAGAAGGTCTGATTCAGAAATTGCAAAAAAAAGAGCAAGTAGTCATTCAAACGTAACTAAACATGTGAATCTCTAATCTTGTTCACCGATGAAAACAAATAATAAAAACACAATGAGGAGGATAACTAGAGCTTTGGATGTCAACTGTAGTCTCAGGACTGCATGGGTTTTGACAAGCATGGTCAAGATGCCCCTCTCAGTTTAAATATGACTCTACACGATGGAAATGCTCATTAACATTTGAATGGCCAGATGACCCTTTTTGGCAATTTTTTTTGGAGACTCATTTATTATCAAATGGCTATGCTAACTCTAGTGTAGATGGTTTGATTCAAATTTAGGTTTTTATTTTTGTTATATAGAAAATTTAAGTCTATAATGAAGTATTTATTTGAAAATCTTAATAATAAATAGTGTCCACTTTTTTATACTGAGTGTACCCCAGATAGCCTTTTCATATGGATTGACGCAAAAAAAGACTTTTAAAATATGCTGCTGCAAAATAATATGACATATATTTTTCTGTATAACACAAAAAACAATGAATATGTGAATGGGCCATTTTTGTTTGCAGCCAATTTGGGTTTATGTCCCATTAAATTTTCTTGAAATACAATATATTTGATCATCATCAAAACTAATGATTACTTCCCGTGTATAATAAGCTTCTACAAATCTAATAAACCCAATTTTATAGGAAAAATGCACCTTGGGTCGTGAATTTTGTTACTATTTTTTTTTAAAGGAATGTTCGCAAGTCAAACCCTCCCAGGTCTCCTGTATACTGATCCCAATCAAATTGAGTTGATGTATCGCTTCGATACCCAAGTGGAAATGTACGGGGAGTGTCTCTTACCTTGCTCATTTATAAGTTAGAAAGGTCATGGGGCTCCCTCGACTTGCTCTCCACGTTGCCTCTGGAGTGCTAACACATCCAAGGTATCAACTTTATTCAATATGAAGCCCAACTTCAACCACATGCCTTTTGCCCCTACCTACATGCTACAACGTTTCGGGATTGCATGTATCATGCCAATTTAGATAATTTGATAAATATTTCTTCACTCCTTAAACTACTGCGCTGCTTCTGGGGTGCTTTATACACAATCAAGGTATCAAATTTATTCCATATGAGGGCGATTCAAGCACATGAATTTCATGCAGCAACATTCATACTCGCATACCCTATACTAATTTGGATATTTCATATTCAACCTCATGCCACAAACCACTGTGTTGCCTCCTCTTGCTATCAATGTTGCCTCTGGAGTGTATACACAAACAAGGTATCGACTTTATTCCATATGAAGGCAGTGATGCAACCTCGGGCCTCTATAAGCCAGGATTCCAAATTTGCATACCTTGTGCCAATTCAGAGGCATGTGATACATATTTCCTGTAATAACATTCAGCCAAAATCCACTGTGTTGCCTCATTTTGCTATGAACACTGCCTCCAGTGTGCTTATACAATGAAGGTATCAACTTTAGTGAACATTTGGGGCAACTGTATTTCGCCTCTATGAGCCAAGGGTTCCAAATTTACATACCTTGTGCCAACCTTGGAGACTACATACATACACACATTGTATTTTCCTTTAAAAACAAAACTAATTGAGGATCCTTTCAGGCCTCAAATGATGTACAATAGATTCCTAGCAATGTGGCAGCACATTACTTCTTCTATCTAAGACTGGCCCCTCCACTGATTTTCATCAACTTCACTTCTATTCGTCAATACGTTCTGGGTTTGTTGAACATGTAGGCACTACATTTTCCTCACAATATATATATATATATATATATATATGCCTTCAGTTCAAGGGAATGATATTTTATAGGAACCAGGTATCAGTGTTTTCAAACACATTCAGCCTCATAATGGATCATGTATTGCCATTTTGTTGAGAATCTGTTTTTAGTTACTTAATAAAGTACCTGAAGGATCTTCATTTTAATTTGGGGAAAGTCATCATTCCCTTTCAGATAAAGCCACTTTCAAAATCTAGCTTTCTTCCAGAAGATACCGAGAGCCAACATGGCTCTTTTGCAGGAAACATATTTGTACAAATTCTGGAAAATTTTAAACCAATTTGAAATGCAACACTACATGGAAATTTAATATGGCCTTCTAGAAACTCTATCCTTGAATTCACGCAATCCAAAATGCGGATGAGACTTTTTTAGATCAATGCTCTGTGTTTTTTTCCTAAAAGGGAGTCGTAAAAATCCCTGTTCATAACTCATCAACACATTTGAAGCGGTTAGGGATATCACTTCAGCCACAAATCAAGAACATCATTGCAATCCATACCCTAATCTGACAGATTTACTTCGTCCTTAGTAACGAAAAATTCAGGGCATCCTCATGCAAGATCTGATGAAACCTCTTGAAGAGCAGCATAAATCGAGCACATGATATATACTCAGGGCCCCGATGTTTGATCTACCGGTACTCATCATTTGATCACAGGAGAGGAAGATCACAGGGAGAGAAAGATCACAGGGAAAGGAAGATCACAGGGAAAGGAAGAACACGAGGAGAGGGCAGTTTTTAGGGGGGCATAGAGATAAAATCAGATAAAAATCAAAGTTTTTTTTTAAACACGAGCAAAGTAGAAGAGAGAGAGAGAGCGAGAGAGAGAGAGAGAGAGAGAGAGAGACACACACACACACAAAAATGAGATGGGGAGAGACATAAGTGGGAGTTCAACTGAAGATGAGATATCATATGAGAATAAGTGGGTGATATAGAAACAAAAAAGAGGGAGGGAGGAAGGGACAAAGAGAGAGAAGAAAGTGATGAAAGTGAAGAAAGTGGGAAGAAAGAGAGAGAGAGAGAGAGAGAGAGAGAGACCGCAAGATCAATATAGTGAGGAGATAAAGGTGAAAAGTTAAAGTTAGATTCCTAGAAGCATGGCAATGTACTATCGTAACCACCACCATTTTGTATGACCATCATCAGGAATCAAGATGACCACCATCAACAACAGTCACATCCTCCCAGCTTGTTTATAGCATCTCGTATCTTCCAGGCAGCCTAGAATTGGCAACTGAATCGTAGCTGAATCGATGGGGCAGAGACAACACTCACGGAACCACATGCTATCCAGTCGGGCATGAAGATCAAACTGCTATTTATTGCACCCTTCATTGGAGACTTCATTAGTCTTTTTCATGATCCGCGTATTACCAGGTCCTCGGTTCTGGCATTTCGAGGGTATTTCATCTGAAACTAACTGCTTGAACAGGGTTCGGTGCAAGCTCGCAAGGACGACTTCCATTTTTGTATTCTGAAAGTCTATGATGGTGATGATGATGATGGTGATGATGGTGATGGTGATGATGATGATGGTGATGGTGATGATGTTGGAGATGATGATAATGATGGTGATAATGATGGTGATGATAATGGTGATGATTATGGCGATGAAGATGATGATGATGATGATGGTGATTTATTCCTACTGACAAGCAACCAGTAGAAATAGAAGGAAAAAAATACCATCTGTCGAACTTCACACCTTATCAAAGGGCATCTATACATGTACATCAACTTGGGTTTGAACCTAGGACCTCCTAGTTACATAACAATTACATTACCACTGAACTACCATCTCTTTCTTCTTTTTCTGTACTTCTGTGAATTCAATTGAGATCAATACATGAACTGAATTGCTCTATTAATCCTATCACTGAAAATATGGACAGAAGAAGAGTATGATATCATGATAGCACCTTAGAATAAGTAATTTATTCTCTAAGGACTGGTTCCATCTCCCTTATTACTAAAAGCCTGATATATGCTCCTGAAAAATGCAGGAAAAAGTTGCAGCGATCCTTGGGGGGTTAAAGCTATAACAACGATGTATGGAATAAGCATTAGTGGGTCATGCAGTAAGATATCAATTTTTATCATCCTTTGTCATCATGCTTCATCTCTTCTTTAGGTCAACATGCTTTAAATTGGTTTTTAATGCATAAGTATTAAACACCATCAACATCTCAGTGGGTTTTGACATTCTGCATGCACCTTCATCTACATGCAGTTCAGCTTCATTTCTTTGAATTTTGAAAATTGAAATTTAATGTTGATTATATCCACTACATTTGCAGATTTAGAAACTAGAGAACAATTTATACAGTACCACAAATAGCCTGATAGTAAAACTCAACTCGATTTTAATACAAGTTCATCTTCAATGCTAATTAAACCCAAGATGAAAGAGGAAAATAAAGGTTGTAATTTGATTCCAGACATCAAGCCCAAGTGCATATAGACATGTAATAATGCTGATGTGTTATGCGCTATACAAAAACGTTTAGTTATTATTATCATTATGTTTTAGAAATCTGCAATAAAGTTTCCTAGTACATGTGTCTCAGTTATAAATACACATGTATCCATTATGCACGCACAGCTACCCTTAAACCCAACAAGCATATGCTGCATGGATAACCTAATCAATGGAGAACGACGAATGCATCGTCCCGTATTAAACCTCTCACACAACAAGACGTTTTACCTCTTCCTTTCCCAAAATAACCATTTGTCGGTGTTCTCATTCTCCCGTGAACCCTAAAACGATACGCCGACTTATCAATGAGCAATGCATAGATTTGCAGCACCGGGGACGATAATCAACCCGCTTGGTCCGTCAAGCCGGATGGAGACATTGCCAGGAAGGAAGGGATGATGTTTTCTTGCTTGCGCATGATTGAAGGGGAATCAAATCAACAGGATGCAGCTATATTACATGTAATTTCATGCAGGCTTTATAGAACGTGCGATCGCTGTGCAATGTGTCTTGTGTGTACTTAATTGTGAGGCAAGATGATGAAGGTGAAGGGGGTTTGATGGTGGAGGTGTTGATAATAATGATGATGATGATGTTGATGATGATGAAATGATGCTATAATGGTGATGTAACAATAATAATGATTGTGGTGGTGATGATGACAATGACCATGATGATATGGTGATGATAATAGTGATGATGATAATTGTGATGATAATGGTAATGAAACTGATAATGACAACAAGAAAGAGAGTTCTAAGGAAACAAAAGGAGCCCCTCCCCCCATCCATTATATACCAGTGGCCTGTTTCATTCACTTTCCACCATATACAATTAGGACCCCCCCCCCCCCACCCTCCCTGCCCAATCAATGAAAGTACCCATGCAGCATCCCTATCTAAATGAACAGCAATGTCTGGGCTCCATCAATATATTCATTGCATCATTAAATCTGTCTGTATTTCAAACAGAAATCATATCACATAAAAATGCATGTAGAAAGTCAACGGCAGGCTTCTACTAGCTGGAGAGGTAACCAACATGTAAAATCATCATGATAAACATTCAAATTCAAATCTGGCAACATGGATGAATGCAGTTGAGTGTTAAATGTTTACACTCCACTTGCATGCCTTCCATGAAAGAGGAGAATAATATTCTATTGGAACCTCTCATTATTCTATCTCTGCCCCTCGATCGATTGATCCCTTTTACCTTCAAATTGCGTAAGTGTGTCCTTGTCAAAGTTGGTTCCATCATTAATAAGTTGACACTGCATTTAATGGAAGTATATCGGACATTTCAATGGGAGTATGAGATGATATAGTCATAAGAGTGGGAATGAACTGTTCTAAGATGTATCACTGGGAACACGAAGATGGTGATCAAACACTTTTATTATTAAGCCTCCTGTACCACACGTATCACAAGCAAACCCACACATTTGTGTGTGACTTTGAATTTCAGATTTCTTCAGCATAAAAAACAGAGTTATACTGCATAGAGGAAATGGGGTGACAGAGAGGAGAAGAGAAAGAGAGACAAGGATAACAGTTCTTTAAAGAGGGAGAGACTACGGTGAGCTCTATATAGAAAGTGAGAGAGGAGGAGAAGAAAAAGGATATAATTACATATAGAAAGAGAAAGCAGAAAGGGAAAAGTAAAAACAAAGTACACATAGAGAAAAAAACAGACAGCAATATATATGGAAGTGAGATGTGAACACACACTACAATTCACAATTTGATAATTGTGTAATCGTGTCAATAGAGAAAGAATGTAAGAGAGAACGTGTGTGTGTGAGATTAAGAAAGCTGTAGAGAGAGAGAGAGTGCAATGCACTTGGCAATATTTCCAGCCTACATGCCGTTACCATGGTAACCCATCAGAGTCGGATATTGCAGGCGTGGAGCGATGTTGGATTTCGTTAAAAATCTGTTAAGTGTTTATCAGCTCCATGATTGTGCGGTATTATATTGCACTATAATTGAAAGAGCACATCAAACCACCTTTGTATAGAGCAATAATCACCCACAAAGTCGGATACTACATTTTCCTTGTAATAACCCCGGTGTAAATATTGATCCCATCATCATTTCAAACTATTCTTTCTTGCTCTTAATCAGTGCTGCATTATTACATTTTAAACCTAAATAGAATCATGATTACATTAGTCCTTTATGAATACAAATGGTCTACACAATATCCCTTTTGATGAGAATTTTAATAGGAAGAACTATGTTATGTAAACAAAATATGTGGTCATTATATGCTTACGCTGCGTAATACTTATTAACGTTCAGATTTATTTGTTCTGATTCTAAAGAACTGGTATACCATGAAATTCACTTTCACTCATCACTCTTTTCAAACGCACTCTCATTACCAACTTTCAGACTTTTTCAGATTACTTTCAGATTATTGCATTGCGTCGTTGGATTCTTTTACAAACATTGCACCATCACCACTGTGGGGGCTATTTCAACTCATTGGCAAAAAATGAGTAATATCCACATTTTCTCTCCTGCAAGATGGTGGAATAATTGAAAAGACGGATGTCTTCAAAACCTTACCTGAATCTGAGATATCGTCCCAGTATGGAGAGTCGAATTCATAGTCCCCTCGCATGATCTGCTGAAAGAGCTTGGAGTCGTTTTCATCATAAAATGGAGGATAACCGCATAATCTGATCAGAGAAAGGAAAGGTTAATGAGATAAGATTATGGCTTTATCTCTAGATGCAATCACGTACCTGGCCTCAAACAATTTCGAGATGTTGTTGATATTTGTTACGGTACATGTTCTTATAGTGAAGCTGTACTTTTTGAGGGGTTAAAAGTGATTGAACTAAATTTGTACAGACATGAAATGCAACAGATATATTTTCAGAAATCATATGAATTCTTTAGAGAATGAATAATTTCTGATGGATACTAAATGAATTGGCAGCATGATTATTTCATTGACCAGTTTCTCTCTGAACCTCTACATTAAAATTCACCTAATTAAAATGAAAAAAGGGTTGTTTTCATCAATATGCAACTTCTTACTTATTAGACTCAGTATTGCTTTGAAATGCAATCAGCATGCAACTAACATAAAATTATCTCCCGAGGACCAGAAAGACATTGACTCCTAAATTTCGCCAAAAAACTATTGTCAATCTGGATTGTGATAAACAAAACAATTATACAGATTCTTAACTTTGACCCCGTTCTCACTCACTTCGTTGGAGCGCTCTGGAGCGCTCTAACTAAGACCCGTTCCTCAGGAGCGGTTCTTAGGTGAGTGAGAACGGTCAAAGTGGTCCAGGAAGTGGACTTCTGGACCGCTCCAGAAGACCACCTTTCGAGGTGGTCTTGAGGAGCGGGTCTTATTAAGAGCGGTTTGGAGCGCTCTAACGTGCAATGTGAACGGAAAGCGTACTTTGAACGGAAGTGAGCTAGTGACCTTCGGTGCGAAACATGTAGTACGGTACATACGGTTTGTATTCCGCGCGCGAAAAAATTGATCTGCTGACCTGAGCTGCCATAGCAACAAGACCACTTTGACTCGTGGAGTGTGTACGCTCGCAAACCGTTCCTCAAGACCCGTTCCTCTGGAGCGGTCTAACTAAGACCACTTTCAAAGTGAGTGAGAACGGGGTCTTTTATATCCTGGCAAGTCGAAGGTGTTTAGTCTTTTTGTGTCCTATGTATTACCAAGTATCACATAATAGGGAGCATAATTGATGATTGATCTGATAAAGGCTATAGTGGGTCTTCAACTATTTGCAAACAGCAGGGCCCTGTAGCATTAAGAAACATCGATGACTGATTGCTAATTTACTAAAGATCTATATGTACCATTAACCAATCTATCATATAATCAATGGCTAGACTTTGTGCACCGGGGGCCCTGGTATACTGGATTCTGTGATATAGTCTGTAATATTAGGGACAAAAACTACCCTGGACTTGCCAATCTTTGGACATTCCATAATTCTATCAGTCTGTTAACACACAGCTTTGCAATGTGTATAGAGTTTGCTTTCCATACTCTTTTCTACACCATAAGTGTTATTCATAAAATTGTTCTAACAAACTTTGTATAAAATATCTCTTCTATCGGAATCGGAGAAAAAACGAAATGGAGGGCCCACCTATGACTAACTGCATGAATTACATATTAGCCATGCACTTACAGAATGTATGTGATAACACCTATTGACCAGATGTCAATTTCCTTCCCATAATTCAGCTGCTTCAGAACTTCTGGCGCTACGTAACCAGGCGTGCCGCAGGCTGTCGACATGCCCTCCTGACCCTCGATCTTGGACAACCCAAAATCACTGATCATGATTTTTGAATCTTCATCAGGACTATAGAATAGTAGATTCTCTGGCTGTAAAGATAAGCGAGAAAAGGGAAAAGAAGAAACAAGCAACATTAATAATTATAATCCACTTTTGAGCACATTGTGAATGTAACAATGTATATGAGAACATATAAAGAGCTCAGAAAATATCATCCTGGCTTTATTTCCATCAAACTATGAATGGCAATTATTTTAACATTTTAAGGATAAAAGGTTGAAAAATCTCATAAAACTTAAAATGTAATGAAAAGTTTCATCAAAAAACAATTATTTCATTGTAAAGCATATCTTTATTTCTTACACAATTGTAAAATGCAGAGACAAACAGATTTTGTAAAGGTAAAAGATTTGTGTACATTGACTGAAGCAATATGACAGATAGCCTGATAAAGTCCAATAAAAATTAGAAACACATGTGAAAATCAAATTTTAAATATGGATATTACAGCCCAATTGCAAGTTAAGTACATCATGAGCGGCTTACTGAAAATCCTTGAATTACTTTCAAACATCCATAATAAATGTGAGACATCTTGTATATTACATTTTTACATTTTAGAGACATAATCAGTAAAGATATTCTTTCTTCCATTTTATTAAATATTACAATTCTTGTAGAAAAGAATGAAGTTGATTTTTTCAATGAATACAGCCACTAGAAAGAGCTTGACCTCATTTTGGCAATGTTAGAAAGTGCCTTTAACTCCTGCAGCTCTAACTTAATCCAAAGAGCTATAGGCAGTGCAAAGGTTAACTTATCTTCATCAGATCATGATGGACAAGATACCAGAGGGACTGCTTCTATAATTGCTTCAAATATTCTCTCAATACAACAGGATAATGAATGACCTGGGACTGTAGAGACAGGTAATACGATGGTCATGTATCTTAATCAGTGGCAATAAGGAATCATGTCGTGGCTGGGCACTGCCGACAGAACAGGGAAGACGCTCGCTCGCTAGCATACCAGATGGGTTACAGAGAGACATTCAACGGGCTTAAGAAGATCCACAGGGACTTGAATTACACCCACTCGTTAAGGCGTGGTGGAATCTACAGCGTTAAGGTGATGAAAGCTGCATTCTATAGCCATGGTTCATTTAAGCTTATCTTGTAAAGTAGGCATCACGAACAAAACGCAACAGGCAGGTAGGTGGGAGTTGCTGAGATCCTGATCTAGAAAGTGGTTGAACTTGTCTCGTTTCTTTTCTCTCAGGAAATGATAGACTTGTCGAGCCAATCTTGGAAAGTAAAACTTGACATTTGTAGAAAATGTAGGTTAATTGTATTGTCTAGACTGGAGAATGTACCTGGGGATAAACCTACTTTCATAACTCTGACAATAATCCACTCAGATAAGGCTAGATGGAGTATCTACTTCAGGACTCACACACGCATGCAAGATTTATAAAGGCGAGGTATGATGGTCAAATGGAAGAAGGTGAATTATTTGAAAAACAGTATTGAACAAAAAGAGCAAAAACAGAAGATGGATAAAAGATGAAAGAAGATGAAGAAGAAGAAGAAGAAAATCAACTAAAAAAAAACAGCAGCAACAACATCAACAAAAAGACCCTTAAAATGAAGTAGATTTTTTCAAAGCTGCAGGAGAAGAAGAAAAAGAAGAAGAGAAAGAAAAAGAAGAAGAAAGAGAAGAAGAAAAAAAGAAGAAGAACAAGAAGAAGAACAACAAGAAGAAGAAGAAGAAGAACAAGAAGAAGAAGAAGAACAAGAAGAAGAAGAACAAGAACAAGAAGAAGAAGAACAAGAAGAAGAAGAAGAACAAGAAGAAGAAGAAGAAGAAGAACAAGAAGAGCAAGAACAAGAAGAACAAGAAGAAGAAGAAGAAGAAGAAGAAGAAGAAGAAGAACAAGAAGAACAAGAACAAGAACAAGAAGAACAAGAACAAGAACAAGAAGAACAAGAACAAGAACAAGAAGAACAAGACAAAAGGAAAGAGAGAGAGAGACACACACACACACAGACACAGAATGCAAACGTCACTATTAGAACAGACTTAGGCCTACACCTCACAAACTTTTCATTTCAATTTCATTTCATTTGAGATACCTGTTTGTGAAGTAGATGGAAAAGTTAGGGGTTGAAGTGTAAGTTTAATATGATGGTATATAGTGAAGTCCTACCATGCACCTATAGATTCCATACAAGATTCCATTGAAGCCTTAACCCAGTCAACTATGAAAGAAGATCTTGTAATGAATCCTTTCAAAACTACTTAAAGGCATAGTCAAGTCCAACACTGTACTGAACAAATTAATTTTTATCTTAATAATATAATTGATTAAAGTAGATACACCTTGGATTTTAAAAATTATTTTAGAAAAATCATGTAAAGAATAATTTCTACAAAATTATGGATTACAAATAATTCTTGAATAGGAAGGGTGATGTCAAAATTTAAGAGGTTCCTGTTACACAAAATCAACATGAAATAATTCTTTTGAATTTGTTCAAGTTAAAGTTACTCTTTGTATAACATTATAGAAGATGTCCATGAAGGTCCAACAGACTTTAATCTAAGGTGCATGTTAAAAAGATTATTTTTGCATTTATCTTGTTACACCTTTAGGAGGGGTATCTGAGGAATGTAAAAGTAGAACAAAGACAAAAGACCTCACAAAGTTGGTGAATGTCAGCCTCCGTCAAATTCATATGTTCAAATTTAACTCAAGGAAAATACACCAACAAAAAACACTGACTGATCATAATGGGTAATTGAATGAGAATAAACTTCAATGAGAATATCAAATAACCTTCACAATTGTTTAAAAATAAACAGATAAATGATGCTAGATATATGGATATCCATTTAATATTGAATACAAACCACTGAATTGAAATATGAAGTATAGTCAATCATTCAAATTTCCCATCAATATTTTCATATGCTACCTCACTATCTACAAACCACTAGAAATCTACAAAGACTCAGACTTTCAACTTTTTTATACACAATTTAACAACCAATCTCCCTGTATATTATGGGCCATATCTCTTCCTCGATCATGCCACCATCCATAACAAAATTCAATAAAAAATGGATGAAATTGAACATTCATGATTCAACCCCCAAAACGCTAGACACCATAAAAACTAACAGCGTAATAATCCAGGGACGACAAGGCTGGCTGCCTGGCCTGGGTACATGTCTGTTCACATAGAGGGGGAAATATCGGTGTCATGGATCATGCCTGGATGGATCCAGTCCACTGCCTGTACTGTTTCCGTGTTGTACGCCCAATCAACCACAGACAATAACACGCCCTCAATGCTTAACCTGAGACAGTCCTTGCCTTTTATTGCCACCCTTGACGGGTGTATTATCAGGAGTTGCGCGCTCGGTGTGGAGCATGATATTTAAAACTAAAGAGTTAACAAAGATCATAGTGATATAAGATCCCTCATTAACTCCTTTGTTCTCACAAAGATTATGCAACTGTTATGCCTATCAGGTACTTAAGTGAAATATAGTGGCACGAAAAAGACTTGTTCGGAATGCAAATTGCATAATACTTATCAAAATAAAAGTCCTTTTTTAACATAACTTTAAGCCTCATCAAGATTACAGATGCATTTAATAGCTCAAAATCCTAACAATGTGGTTCTACCTCTGAATGACAAAATGAAGATTGTATGCATTTTATCTTCCGGAAGCATCTTGTCGTGCCACTATTCACTATGTTTCGCAAAGCAACTATGATTTGTTATTAAAAACTGATATATTGCTGAATTTAACCAAGGAGTTTTTCTGGTGACTACAAGCAGATTCTATCCTTTTCTACTAAACTAAATGACTTGCAGTACTTTCTCAGAGTACTTTTTTTTGAGGAGAATGATATCGTCATTTGAAAAAAATTGAAAACTTTAAATATGTTTTTAACAAAAGCAGGTTTTTGCATCTATTGGGTCCACTTAACTGTTGACGTAATTGATGCTGATGTGAGACAACAACACAGCTTAATTCCAATTAATCTGCACGTCACTACATCCCCATAATACTACCAGATCTTTGTTTAATGATTGATTTCCAGCATGATGGCCTATCTTCACAAATAGCACAAGACAAAATATATCATGGGCTATCTGCAAGAAGACCTTTACTGCCATTGACAATACATACACACGTGTATCTCTTAGGCCTTTCTTGTGGACAGCCAATGAAACACATTATTGTAGCCATGAGAACAGACCCTAATTATGCATCACACCTTGTTTGATTTCCATTAGTCCATTTCAGATTGCCAAATTGACTTTCACACCTCACGTGACATGTTTATATACTCTCTCATGAGGCCGCTCTTTACAGGTAGGCCGGCGCACTGGTACCGATCATCCCATACACGGATTACCTCATTAGTGGCTCAAGCTTTTATTTCAACTGGTTTTATGCCTTTGAATTACTATCACTTTTCTGGCAATTTTTTGTATAACTATTAGCAAATCCATCATGTTTTTTTTAGATTAACTTAATTGGTTTGATCAACTAAACTGAAATAATCTGACACTTGCTTGTATCAACATTATGTAAGGCCTTCGTGAGATGAGGGTCTTTGGAATTCATATTTTCTAGACAAGAATTTTATTACAACAAATTTATTGTTAAATCTTTACTTGAACCCTAACCCTAACCCTAATTTCACATGATTCATGTATACAATGGTTATTGATAACATGTCCATGACCCCTTCAACCGTTCCTGGCAAGTCCCTTCATTTATAAGTAGGGAGTATGAATATGAAATCAATGTGCAAGAGCATTCTGTGTTTTTTAAACTTTTTCTCTTCCTTCATTGTTTCTTCGTTATTTCTGCACTGCCTTTTCTTATGGTGCTAATACCACCTTATAACTCTTCTGTGCTTTACTGACCCCCCCCCCCTCCTCCTCTCTCATTTTAATGTTTCCCTCTGTCTACTTCTGCTTATTTACTTCAGCTTCTACACTTACTAACCTTGTTTCTCCCACTTTTCTAGATATTTAAAATCTCGTAATACTCAGTATTGCTCAAAGTCAAAGAAAAAAGGGTGTTGTTCATTGAAATCTATCAAGTTTATATTCTGTAACATGAGGTTGAAAATCAACTTTCATCTATAAGCTGGAAAAAAGGGCAAATGTAGGCCCAAAAGAAGAAAATATGTACGTGAGGATTCCGTTCATCTTGTCTAGACACGATTTTCAAGTTTTCAAGCGGCAACGTTTCATATCGGGCACTCGCCTCTCATGACTTATGGTATTGACAAAGACACTTGACTTGCCGCTCATCTTCAATACCATATCGGTCCACTTGTTTCATGTCCACCGGGGATGCTGGCATGCATTAAAACTTTTCTTTTATATCCATCATCGAAAAAGAAAGAAAACTTCCAACATCATTGGGAATGGTCAGAGAGGATGAGATTAAAACTTGTTAGCCCTCCGAAGAATAAACATCGGTCCTATCTTCCGCAATCATCGAAAGCGGTATCCTCAGGAGCGGTGATAAAAAGTGTAATTCGGCACACCTCAAATGCTGATAAGCAGTCTCTCGGGCCAGACAAGGGAGGTCATCACGGTTCAGGAGAGGGCGTGTACCCACGAGAAAGACCTTTGCCAATGTCCAGGAGAACCCCGGGTGAGTGTGGTGTACAACACTCAGTCACAGCCAAAGTATTTTAACAGAAGATGAATAGAAACATGTACAATATAGCCTGTTAAAATAATGTGATCACTCAATGGAAACACAATGTGCAGTCCTAATGAAAAGGTGCAGTCTCACTGTCTATATCTTAATTTATTGACCGTTGAGAGCTAAAAGGGCATCAAATCTAGGTGAAAATGCATTTAAGACCCTTTTGGCTTTCTGCAGACAATACATATATACTGTCTCTGACTGAGAGACAAGAAATTAACTCCTACGATTTTACAAAGTTAATGCACTTCTGGTTTTTAATAGATAATATAAAGGTTCCTTCATTTCACAGAGATTTGATGCCCTCCTAGTTCTAAACAGAAAGAGAAAGAAATTTGAAAACCTTATAGACAAGGGTTGTGATCATGTCCGGGTGGTTTTAGAGGCAAACACAACTGTACATTGCCACACTAAGTCCTTTGGATAGGTTTGTGGGACCAAGGTTCCTTGTTTGCGTATAATTAATCTACAAAGCATACTTCATTTTGTAGCATCATAGACAAAAACACCATCAATACACATTAAGCTTTTACTGTCTTAGCTCAATAATTATAAATTCTCCAATATAAACTTGCTTGAAGTTGCTTCCTTAATTGTTCATCTCTCAGGTTTTAAAAAGTCAATAATACATGGATTGTGCTTGGAGGGCGTCTGCTAAAGCGGTTATCATCAAAGATAGGCTCTTCTTTTGACGGTGAAGAATTTTAACGGAGCAATGGGGACAGCTCTGACATGAAAGCTCTTAGCTAATTGTGAGTGTGGTGCATGGTTGGCTAGTCTGCAGATTGGCTCTTAATTGACTACACTAAATGCCAAGATGTACATAGCTAGGGCATTGCTAGAGATTGGACGACTAGAAATTTCATATCTTTGGGGCTTGACACTAACAGGGCATCAAGATTAAATGACCCTCTAGAATTTCAAAAAGGTTTCAATTTTTTTCGCAATTGTTCCATTAATCGTGTTTACTTGGTGACTCGGCCTGTGGGTTTGAAATACAAAGTCCCTGGTCAGACACAACAATTTTATAACATGTAAGCAGGATCTGTTGGGTCAAACAAGCCTTATCTGATCTATATAAGATTGGTAGGTTTTGATCTGCAATACACTGCAATTTCACCTTCATTATTCTGTTCATAATATGATTTTAAAAATTTCAGGAATATGTTCCACCCGTGAAAACAGTTAAAAAGAACATATTGCAAATTATACAGCAAGTACAAGAATCCGAAAATGAGTGAGTTCAAGGCACATTTTTCCTCAAATTTATCAGTCGGATAGAGATTGTGGAAAATTATTCACAAGGCACAACAAACAAAACCAAAAGAAATACATTGCACCAAGCAAGCGAAAGTAACGTATCCCACATATAAAACTGATAGGCCGAGAGAAACTTGTCAAACAAGAGAAAACCATTACATGTGTATTTCACCCAGAGCATATCATACTATATGCTTCAAAGCCTTTGTCTGCCTATTCTAGCAAGGAGGCACTTATTTCAAGCTCCATAAATCTGCACGTGACTAAATAATTTATACTGTCTGCGAAGAGCCAGAAGGCATCAACTCGGAAGTACACGTACGACTTAAAGTTTACGTAGAACTGACTTTCTGCAGACACCATATACAGACACACCATATAGGCAGACATGCCATATCAGCAGGTTCTTGACATTATGCCACTCAAACTGTATGTTTTTCTTTCAAAAAAGTGAATTTTTCAATTTTTTTTTATTTTACAGTACATATTCCACAATGACTAGGCAAGTGAAATTGGTTCATTAATGCTTAATACTACCAATTTTAAAGGCAAATGTGCAATCAATCTTCCATTAAGAAATGTAATGGCAAATACAATTTATAACATTTCTATTTATAATACTAAACTTTCTATTGCGCTTTTGCAGAAGTTGTATGTATTTTTTAATTTCTGAAAACATGTTACCATCTACTTAAGATGTGCACCGTGTACTCTGGTAATTAAATACCATGTATGTGGTTAATGGCCGTTTGCAAGTATGAATGTAAAAACAGGTGAAGCAGAGAAAATTAGTCTTTGCTTTAGAGGGCACACTTCATGAATATTATTTCACTCATTGACTGATAAATCCTATATACCCCTTCCCCCTCTTCCTCCCTCCTCAGCCACATCTGTTGCTATTCTCTTTTGTTTCTGTTTTGCTTTTTTTGTCTCATCTCTGAATTATTAAGTAAAATTCAAGGCTTGTTCTAATGCAAAGGGGAGAATAAAATGTACAATACAACATCAAATATGCTTACAATGTAAATATTTTGCCTCAAGGGCTGATTCCCATACAAGAAGAGACCTAATGGATAGAAAGCTTTGCATGTCCATGCAGGCAAGAGCTCTGTTCATTTGTTTGCCCATATTAACATACTATAGATACCCTATGAAAACAGACTTATAGATTACACCAATAAATACATGAAAACTGAAAGCTCTTGAAAGCTTACAAGGATATATAGAAAATAATAAGAATAGAAAAGAAATAGAAAATCGCCCTACAAACAAAACAAAAGAAATTCTTTCTGTATGCATTTTGAAAGTGATCTATTTTGAAGGAGCTCAGGAAATTCACATCCATCAACCTGAAACATCTTCACAACATTTCTGAATCCCCTCGGAGACGACGGCCCTTCTCTTGAACTTTTGTGAGAATGACGTCACAGCCTACCTCATGGGTCATCAACTACATAAGCTTCAGTTTTATTTTTAAAATAGGCTTTTTTGTAGTGTTACCTTTTAGTACCACTTCTTTTCTTGGAGTTACCTTCATTCAGCCAGGGCTAATCCCTAACTAAAATATAGGAAGATTTTGTTGCCAACAAGTGGTCCATCTTGTAAACAGATTAATCATCATAATTTAATATGAATTCCTTTTCCCCTGTACTCTTGTTAATATAGAGCCTGGAATTTGACACAAATCAATAGATATTGAGATCTACCATAAACTTTTACTATTCAATATTCCTCCTAATAGCTACTGTAGTAGCTATGATGACAATCTACATCATCTTGAATAGGTCTGATACTTATCATATTCGCATGGAGGGGAAATGGGTCACAAGAAAGAGGAACAATGAAATCTATTACTGCATGTGCATGGGTGATTCATGTGGCTAATATTGAGTGTGAACAGGGCCGTGTGAACCTGTCTAATGTGAACACAGCTAATGGATGACTGGCTAGGATCACTGCTGCCAAAGATAAAAGGTTATCCATGGTCACTTTTTAAAGATATGAGGCAGCTATTAAATATGAGTGTCGAAGATGCCCATGTAGTTCTACCAGAGAGTACAATGTGGCTCATGTCGCTTTCATGAGTGTCGCAGGAAGCATGTGCAACACACTGAATGGTAGAATACCTAGGATTGCTGATCAATGCAAAAATGATAATGCTTAAAAATATTAAAGGATACTCCAAGTGTGAGGAGGTCCTACGTGAACGCAAATAAACTAATGGTTAACTGCCTAGATTGTTGCTGCCGATAGGAGATATATAGCAACCCATGAAGCTACTACATAAATGTGGTTCTTATATGGTTCCTATCTAAAAGGGTGGAAGAGGCCCATATGGCTACAATCTCTAACCGTAAATGAGGCCCGTAAGGCTATGATCTCTACCTTAGGTTTAGCCTCTTGTCGATGCCCTCGCGCTGTTGAGGTCTCTAAATTCTGACGAGCGAAGCGAGTCAGAGAAACCGAGGCGCTTGCGCGGAGGGCCTCTTGACAAGTGATCTGAATTATTTATTCATGAGACCCGATTTCCTACTGAATTATGCATGTCTAGACCGCAGCGATTGTGTGTGTGTACGTGTGTGTTCGGGATTGCCCAACTAGGCTAGTCTGCAAGCACAGACCCTAATTTGACACTTTATCAAAAAAATCATTGTGCCTTGAGAGAAGCCTAGCCCAGCTATCTACTTGTACCTACTGGTTTACCAATATAGATCAGGAGCAGCTATAGTACGTGGCATATGGTAGTCTTATAGTGCACACTCTCTTTTACGACTGACCAGGGTTTGTGCTTGCAGACTACAACTAGGCGGCCAGTCTCGCTCTCACGGAGGGAATTCGCACAGAGCGGTAGATATTACGTCATAGTAGCTCTCTCTGATTGGATGACTTTCACCGAACTCTGCTGGGTCGGAATATTCGCCAAACAAAGTAAAACATAAGAAATTCAGATCACTTGTCAAGAGGCCCTCCGCGCAAGCGCCTCGGTTTCTCTGACTCGCTTCGCTCGTCAGAATTTAGAGACTCCAACAGCGCGAGGGCATCGACAAGAGGCTACCTTAGGTTCTGTGAACGAGGACAAAATAGCTATGATCTCTAAGCGTGAACAGGGCCTATGTGGCTACTGTCTTTCAAGTGTGGACAAGGCCAATGTTGCCATCATTCCCCTGTAGCCAGGCTAGTTTGTGTGTTGTGTGGCAGCTTCGTCAACATTCATACTGTCACAACAAATGCAACCCACTGAAGTTGTGATTGTTGCACACGACATCTGGCAATCAGTAACCTTGTCAGAAACAAATGTCTCAAGGCAAGGCAAAATAAATTGGTTGCTGAGAGCCAGAAGATCCTTAAATCTGTGTAAAAATGGGATGAGTAAATGCCCTCAGTTCTAGCCTCTCAGTTAATCTAAATTTATCACCTGATGAGGACTACAAGGGTCTCATACCAATTTGAGGGGTAACACAATCACACATTAAAAAAAAATTCTGAATATCAACTCCCTTCCCTTGTAATTGCATTAGTTTGATATCTTTTTCAAATCTTTGTGTTCATTTTGGTTAGTCAAATACTGCTGTAATCTTGTAAATTTAATTCTGCCCTTTCAATTCAGGGATCCACAGTAGTGTTTTGTCATAAAGGGTCAAGATTGAAAATTCTATAGTCTGTAGTGGCCCATTTAAATATTGGAAGTTTTGGGGTTCTAAGTTCAAATTTGGGGGACCATCTGAACTAGACTTGTGTAAATGGAGAGTCCTACTGTGTCACTATGATAGCAATAGCAAAGAGCAGAACTGTTACAGAAAATTGGTTGGAAATTAATCTAGACAAGAACTATTTAATTTGACCACAGAGACTTTCTAAATGTCTTGCTCACAAGCAATTTCAATCCCCATTTTACATACCGTACCATAGAAATAGCGTTCAGATTATGCAAGACTTCACTGCAATGTTCCCTCATTTTAATAGGTGATACACAAGGCTCTTAAAAATCCCTTATATATGTATTCATTTGTTAAAGTCTTTGCGACAGTGTTATAGCTGTACCCTATTTAAAATTTTGAGTGCAGACATGGGCTACTTGTTATCTCCGCGTCTGCTGACTGACGGCCAATGAGTGACAGCTCTATCAATATATAGATGTTGTCAAAACAATCCAACCGCCCATAGTTTGTTTTTCTCTCGTCCTCCCCCCTTGATTACCTTGTCAAACTTTTTTTCACTGTCTGATGCCTCAGTAGAGGTTTGGCGATCATGTGAATTCTATGTTCTATAGTGCTAAATGTTAAAACCATAGGGAGGAAGGACGGACAATGGAAAATAAAGATAGTGAAAACAAAATAGCGAAAAAGAGAGAGAGAGAAAGAGAGTTAGAGAAAGAGAGATAGAAAGAAAGAAATAGAAAGAGAGAGAGAGAATGAGAGAGAGAGAGTTAGGCGGAGACAAAGAAAGATGTTAATATGTACATATATATTCTATCCATATGAATTCTATGTCTTATGATACCTAATGTTAAATCTATATGAAAGGAAGGAATGGAGAATGGAAAATAAAAATAGTGAAAACAAAATAGTGATAGAGAGAGAAAGAGAGAAAGAAAGAGAGAAAGAAAGAAAGAAAGAAAGAAAAGAGAGAAAGAGAGTGAGAGAGAGTTAAGCGGAGAGAAAGAAAGATGTTAATATACATATATAAGGAAATAGAGATAAAATGAAATAGAAATGTGTGAGTAGAAAAATTAGGATGAGGTGTGCTCTAGAGGGATCTGCTGTGAGGGAGTGAAGCAATCGAGTGAATGGCTGTTCACGGGTTTACTCACCCCACCCCCAACACATATTACGAAGCTTTTACATATTCTACCAGGGTTGCTTTACTTCAGCTGACTTTGGCCATTCAAAGTTTCGGAATGTACAAAAGAAATATCAAGTTGGTCAGTGAGTACTTCCTTGATTAAGTCAGTTGATTCTGGAAGTTTCACAAGTTTGGATTTAATCCCTCTTGAATGAATCTTTTGTTCACCATATGATGAAAAAACAGGCTTACTCCAGAGCTACCAAGTATCACACATTAGGTGTGACATCACGCATTTCGAGGGTCTGAAAATGCTCTTACGCACGACACGCGCGCTAGATTTTGAAAAACACTATACCTTATACGTGTGTTATACCCTTGCACGCGCGCTTGCGCGCCCAATCATGAAAATGTCACGCATTGCCGATCTTTGAACTTGGCGTCTCTGTTACTCTACTATCAAAATGAAATAACTAAACCTCTATTTTTCTGGGGGGGGGGGGGGGGCGACTTCAGTTCCCATACCATCCGCCCAGAATTGCCCCTCAGAAGAGAGGGAGCAACTAAGCCAACCTTTGAAGTGTCTCGACATGGTTTGCTGTCTTACAATCTCCTTTTAATATTAAGTTACATAATGCCAAAGAATAGGGGGGGGGGGGGAGGAATAGAAATTAGAGGTCACATGGAATGAATTTCTGTATAATTGAGTTTGTCACTGCAAACAGCACTCATTAGCCAGATGGGGAAAAACTGTGACCTCTATATAGTCCCATCTGCCTGCTTCTGTGTGACCGTTCCTCAAAACACAGCATGAACAGTGTGCACTTGTTCGAGATGAATCAAAAGCAATTTGGGGAAGAACATTCTCCAAACAGCACTACAAGTTAGACTGGAAGAATAGACAGACATGGTTACATCATAAACGGTGGAACCCATTAAGCCTAGGCCAAGCTTAATTAGGCTAATTTAGCCCAGGCTGAAAGAAAAGGTCATGCCTTTGATGCAAGGGCCCGCAGAGTCAGAGCATGGCGGGGCTTTGAAATTAATTGCTCGAGTACAAGAGATACAAAATCAGTATGCAACATTATCGATTGAAACAGACAGATGTTGCTTTCATATTGTGAAGCAATTACCATAACGGTGCCCTTGTTGCACATTATCTCTGTGTGCCGACTGTTTGAGAAAGTTATTAAATTTAAACAAGCCATATGTGAACACATTCCTGCCCTGTCAAGCTGGTGTATAGATCTGCTACATCTAGGTAGGCTACTTATCCTTTCTTTTTAGAATGGTTCTATGTTCTTTTTTTCTTTGGTTTCAGTTCCAGAATTCTTTACCCAGGATCCTCATGATCAAATATCTGACAAACAAAAATGAACAGGACCCTTTTTCATAGCCATCTAACATATCACAGGCTACTATTGCATTTTCATTGAGTCATGGCACAATAACACCAAAATCATAAATAGAACAGACAGTATAAGAAACCAAAAAATAAAGAACATAGAACCATTCTAAAAAGAAAGGATAATTAGGGCTATTTTCGGGTAATGAAATATAAGAAGAACTACTCTCTACTGACATTATCAATACTAGTCCTTTGAACTTGAAAGTTTATTACTTGAAACATGCATTTTAATGGGGAAATTGTGTTCAATTCAACTTATTTTGAATTGAAAAGTGCTTTCAAATCTCCACAGAATTTATATTTTTCTCTATTTTAGGATTTCAATTTTGTTAATCTAATTATTATAGCTCTACCCCGATGTTCACAAGAAAAAGAAAACACAACATCAGTTTCTTTTGTGGTCAAGCCTCTTGAAAAAAGAACCAATTATAAAAGTAATAACATACATACATCGAAAGGGCATTGTTTCAATGCTACACCGTAAACAGAGTCAGAGGCCCTTCCCATTCACATCAAGGTGCTTTCTAAGAATATCTATCCCTCTAATGAAATAATTATCGAGGTCCATGTTGGTACTTAAAAACATGAGAGCGGTAATGCGTTTGGCATTCAGTCCTACTAATTGTATTTCAGATGATTACAGGCACCAACTCATAACTGGTGCAGACGGAATGTTTGACATTCTTCTGTCTTGTTGGCTACACATTGAACTGTTGCCTATGCAAAGGTCCTCTTCGAAGACTCCACAGAGACGCCGCAGAGACAGACTTTGAAAGTCACATGAGCATGCAATTGTTGTTCATGTGAGTCTATTGTTTCATAGTGAGCTACATGTATCATAATGATCACCGAGGGCAGAATTGCAAAATGAATGGCCGCAAATATCCACTTCTATATAGTGGATGCTCCAGATGGCTATTTCAAAGTTTTATAGCTTTTTCCAGGAGATTCACTGATAAAAAGTAAGAGAAAATTCTTCCCAAAGGCAGTTCAGAGCTTTAATCAACAAAAATCTTGGATCCTTCATAAAAACAATCCAAAATGTCAATGCCATCTTCTAGGGCCGCGTGTGACCAACAACCAAGATCATAGGAAGAAAGACTGCTGGAAGAAAAACCATTTATAATTATGCAAGTTCTATCCACAAAGTTATAGGGAAATAAAGTTGATTACTGAAAGATTCCAGGGTCCTGTATTGAGGCGCATGCATTCACCATCTTTAGCAGCTCTCTGTTAACATGAGAAGGAAACATTTTTAAAAAATTCCCTGATACGTTTAATTTGTAAGCACTCCTGGGGATGCTATGAATGATCCTTGTGATGTAGCCACATACAATAGAACTATTGCTAATACTTTTTAAAACGATTATATAAATATCATTTATACCAAAGCATTGAAGGCATTTGGAAGCCATATGGGTGTACCACAAGGGTCTTTTACAGGAACACTACTATTCTTTAAGGAAACTTAATTGAAACTTGAAAGAACATATACATGTAATTTTCTAAAATGTTTACATAAATAATTAGTATAAAAAAGTAAATATCCCATGCTACAAGTTCATGGGAACCTTCAGACCATCTATAAATTTTCACTAATTGTCAGAATGACATGTCTTTTGCAGGTTTGCTTACCTTGAGGTCTCTATGTACGATTCCTTTGCCGTGGATGTACGTGGTAGCTTCAAGTATCTGTTTCATTATCTCACTGGCATCTTTTTCTGTGTAGTTACCTTTGGTCACTATCCTATCAAAGAGTTCTCCACCTGATACTCTGTAGATCAAGATAAAAATAGAGGGGGGAAATTGCTTTAAAACAAAAATTAAAACAAAATGCTCTAGTTGTGATGTTCATGAACTTCAAACAATACTCTAGATCGACACAAAAATGTGGGAAAGATTTTTTCTTTAAGTCATAATAGGCGGTGTCACACAGAAAAATCCCTTAAAAAATACCTTGAAAAATCCTTTCAAGGGAGAATTTTCTTGCTTCGTTAGAGGATTTTTAATGGGATAATTGATGACAGACAGCAATTAAGAGGATAACCAAAATCCGGATAACTAAAATCTGGATTTTTGGCCTCTGTGTGACACCGCCTAATGATCCCATTGTGATGAACATGAATTTCAAACATGTTGAAAATTCTGTAAATCAAGACAAAAATGTGGAAAAGAATGGCTTTAAAAATAGTCACAATGCTCTCATTCTTACAGACATGAATTTCAAACAGGTTGATCTATGGTTGCTCAGATCTAAAATTGTTCAATGCATACATGAATTAAAAAGAATAAACAGCATTAGTTCTCTCTCCCTCTTTCTGATCTCTTCCTCGCCCTTCTTCTGTTTATCTCCACCCTCCTGATGTTATATTATCCTATATTAATTACAATGTTATCCATATAAAAAGGAGCATATAGCTCAATTTACAAATGAATCAGTTCATTTTGATAGCAAAGATGCTATATGAAATGGAATGAGGAAAATATACACATAAATTAACAAGATGTTTCTCTTTTTTCCTCTATTTCTTTCTCTCTCTCTCTCTCTCTCTCTCTCTCTCACTCTCTCTCCCTGACACATACATTCTCTCCCTCTCATTCATCGTTCATGTACAGTTACAATACAACTTGATATCTTATTATTTCTTTTCTCTAACGTCTCTCTCCTCTCTTCGTCTTCTACTTGAGAGTGAGTAGTACATGGACTGAACGATGCTCTTCAGGAAAGGAAAGGATTTCAAAACAAAGTGCACAATATCCTCCCGCACACTTGGTACTAATATCCCTCCACTTCAGGCCATAAACCAACGTTTTATAACTCACTCAAATCAGTTACCATAGAAACCACGCATCACTTCACTTCCTATCAAAAAACTACTAAATAATCCGTCTACTTGAGTATGAGTTGAATAAAAATGTGGTTTTGTTGTTGTTGGTGCATTAGATTTATAAGTAATCTCAGGCATTGGAAACATGATTGTTTTACATAGGGATAAACTTCTTAGGTAAAAGCAAAGACGGTCGTAGAGTACAGCTGGCTTGACATTGCACTATACTTTCTAATACAGTGGAAACCCACTTCATTATAAAAAGAAAAGTGGAAATTCTACATGTATGTGATTTCGAGAAAAAGAATAGAAAATCATATTTTCCAGTTCCTTTTAAGTTCTAAAAAAGCCAGATTGCCAGATGTTGTATTTTCTTCAACTATATGTACACAAGGTTTCTTCAAAGGATAACTATGTTGCTTAAAAAATTGTTTATTGCTTCTCCTTTTTTTAAAGACATTGAAGGCAAAACATAATCATTTTCACGTATACATTTCTCCCCCTGATACTGGTTTGAAATATGATTTGTGTAGCTTTTCATACAAGGTCACATGATCAAGAGGCACTTGACTGGCAGGGCCAAGGTTTGAACAATCAGTCCATATTGTATGTACATACAGTGCAAAAGAGTTATCGGTATCCTATTTTGGCACTGTTTGTATTTTTCATGCAGCAAAATATTTGAATTTTAACTGTCATGTCTTATGAGGTTTGTGTAAATTCCATGTCGTGAATGTTTCTGGTTTTACAGCATTGATCATATGGGACCAGCTCTATAAAAAGCTTGATGTCATTTATCTGCATCTTATAAGCCTTGGTCATAAAAGGCCATTACAAACTGCTACGAAAGCCGTACAAATGATTTTCAGACAATAGAAATTCGGGAAGACAATAGAAAAACAGGGAGATTAGTACAAAATTATCGTTTGTACGAACCTTTGTGACCGTAGCATTAAGGTGTTATCAGGGAAAAGGACTGGTCTGCAGGGACAGATTTAAAAAAGTTCCATAAAGCCTTGAGCTTGGTAAATTTGTCAGTCTCTAGCTGGCTATATCAAGCAAATTATGTACAGGGCCTATGTGCAGAGTGCAGTCTAAAGTCTCGCAGTTCAGACCCTGTGCTTAGCGTTACATCCGACAAGGTCAAGGCTTTGTTCCGCAAACTAGGACAGGATAGTCTTCCAGCCTTTTCACACACAGCTAAAATTCATCGTATCTAGAGCTGATTAGTTTAAAGCTGTTTAACTCAACAGTTTTAAACAGCTTTAAAGAAAAATGTCCCTGTGTGAACATCGTTTATACGGTGTTCGGATAGATATGAGGTCGCGATTCATACGCCCCTCAAAACAGGCTGCAGATACAGAGTTTGTATCTAGAGAGCTTGACATTTTGTGTGTGAACGGTTATACGTGTTTAAACAGGATGGAGCGTGCGCTTTGTTTGATATGACCTGACCTTCAATGCGCAATGGCACTACTGCGCATTTTAAGAGCAGTAGTTAATCACGAAACGATTAACGATCGCAACGAAATTTCTGTGTGTAAATAATGTCGTATGTAAAGCTGATTAGTTTAAAGCGCTTTAAAGTGATCAGCTTTAAAGAATTTTACTTGTGTGTGAAAAGGCTGCTAAACCCTGGGTGTACCTCCTACCCCTCCTATCCGTCCTACTTCAACGTTTCTTCCCACATAGCTGGCAAGACAGCCTGAAGTGAATGACCTCAGAACACAAGGGATAATCAACGAACACGATCGGCCATCGATCTTTGAGGTCGTACATCATTAGTTGATCCATGCACGCTCAAGCCACGAGACCTGCTCATGAATGCCTTCCAATCCCTCTGCTGTCACTAACTGTATCATTTTATCAACCCTCCCCCCACTCTCCTCCTCCTTCATGTACATGGAAAGGTTAACGCACTCTTAGCCACCTCATCTACTTTGTTAACCCACTCCCTACTGGAACTGCTTCCTGTATTAAACAGAAAAGGAAATATGATCTTTCGGCAGTCAATTGGTTAATGTATAGTATACACTGAAAATGAGCTATATACATAAATTAACTAAAAACTAGATGGAATTCGACTGCGCGCAGTCGAAAATGATGCCTCCGTCATAGAGCAATTTTACAAACCAAAACAGAAGAAATTTTTCGAATTCAAGTTCAATTGTAATCCATTGACAGGTTCTCAGAAAATCGTGATTACAAGCAATTTCTCATATACATATATGACCCTTTGATCTTTGACCTCATGACCCTAAAATCTACTCAGTTCATTGGCTCTGCAAGATGTCCTGAGTTAAATAGTAATCCATCTGTCAGTTCTAATGAGAATGCGTTCACAAGCTATTTTTGCATACATAATGAGCCCATGACCTTTGACCTTTGACCTTATGAACCAAGAATCTACTCAGTTCATTGGCTCTGCAAGTAACATACATGACCTAATTTTGGCAGGAATCCATCAATCGCTTCTTGAGATAACGCGGTCACGAGCTGTTTTTGCATACATAATGTGCGCTTTGGCCTTTGACCTTTGACCTCATGACCCCTAAATCTAATCAGTTCATCGGCTCTGCAAGTAACATACATGACCTAAGTTTGGCAGCAATCCATCAATCGATTCTTGAGATAACGCGATCACGAGCTGTTTTCGCATACATAATGAGCCCTGTGACCTTTGACCTTTAACCTCGTGACCCCAAAATCTAATCAGTTCATTGGCTTTGCAAGAGACATACATGACCAAAGTTTGGCAGGAATCCATCAATCGGTTCTTCAGATAACGCGATCACGAGCTGTTTTTGCATACCTAATGAGCCCTGTGACCTTTGACCTTTGACCTCGTGACCCCAAAATCTAATCAGTTCATCGGCTCTGCAAGATACATACATTACCAAAGTTTGGCAGGAATCCATCAATCGGTTCTTTAGATAACGCGATCACAAGAACGGGACGTACGTACAGACGTACGTACAGACGTACGGACGGACGGACGGACGGACGGACGGACGGACGGACGGACAACCCGAAAACATAATGCCTCCGGCTACTTCGTAACGGAGGCATAAAAAAACAACTATAAATTGGTATTGAGCCAAAGGAAATGAGAAAATTCAGTAGTCAGCGGGTTAAAAGGTACTCAAATGTATCTCCAAAGTACAATAGGTGATTTGAGAAGCTCTACATTTGAACAATGATCTTGAAATCAATATATTGTCATAAAGTGTTAAAATGCATGAGTTGAAATGATCATATTCACATGCTCGCCAAAGTAAATTATTGCCCCTGCATTATAATGCTATACCCCTTGGTTATGTCTCAAGTCCAAACTTGCATACATTGGTTGTTGCTATGTTGGGTAATCCCCATTTCAACAAGCAACCTTAATGGTCATCAAGTACAATCAGTATACTCAGTTTATGAAATACAATTTACAAAAATAAACCAGTCTATTCCTTCTCATCCAAAAGCCCCTAAACCTCAATCTTAAAAATGATCAATCCCAAATCCCAATCGTAAATTGTGAGCAAAATAATACAAGTACAAGGTCACAACATTCCATCTCGAACCACTGTTGATTGCAAATATTTCTCATCTCTTTCAACCCCTTTATCTTCCATGCTGTCATCACCTTGTCCATCCACTCCAACCAACGCACTCTTTTTTCACTCCTCCTACACGTGCATTCTCCAATCCACCCGCCTGAGGGGCCACCCATCTCATTGGAAATTGTGCAAAGATGACTATCTACAGACAGACGTTCAGACCAAGTGGGACCCGAGGATGTCAAATATCAATTCAGGTGCCGGAGAGAAAGATTATATTTATGACAGGTTGTAACTGTTTCTCCCTCGACACTGGCTCCCATGAATTTTTTTCACTTTCAAATTGAGTCACTATTTTATACTGTTGCGCTGCTGATGACCATATGCTTGAAAGAGAGGAATGTTCATTGACAATGATAATAATATTAATATTTATTATGATAATAATGATTATAATAATAGTAACAACAAGAATGACAATGACAACAACAACACTAACAATACAGTACCGAAGCTGTGACGTCATAAAAATCTACTTTTATAATTTCTCAATTTTTTCTTCATTTTCTGAAAGAGCATAAAAAATAATGTCCAAATGTCGAAAACCAATTGAATATGTTAAGTATTTGCTGAGATATGACCATCTGAATGAAAAAATTCCCCATAGGAACTCAGTGTTGTATGCTCTGGCTCCTAACCATTAGGAGCCAGAGCATATAACACTGAGTAACCATAGGACATATATTCATTCAGATGGTCATATCTCAGCAAATACTTAACATATTCAATTGGTTTTCGACATTTGGACAAATTGAAAAATTCTAAAAAATAGATTTTTGATGACGTCACACTTCGCCACTCTATAATAATCATAATAGTAATAATAACAATAACTGTTTCTTATAAAGCGCTTACCAATTTCAACGTAACTGACCTAAGTGCTTACAGTATCGTCACCATGGTAACTGGATTCTATTACAATTCTGCAGGTCGAGTGCACACTCTATATGGATTTTTAATGAACAATAGAGATTTTTTTTTTTCATTTTATTTTGAGTGCAGACTTTAGGATGATCATTACTACAACGGTCAAATTGTAGGGATAATACAGCAGAGAAGTTACAGATAATCATCTGTTGACTAATACCAGATGCTGAGTGGGTGGATAATATGAATATTTTACCCTTGATTTGAATATTTGAAGACCAAGGTGCGAAAGAAGAAAAAAAAGCAAGATGGTGGAATTGACAATATTGACCTACTATGGCATTCAAAAGAGAAAAAAGGGTTTGGTTTACTCATTGGTGTAGAGAGTGTTTTATTTTACACGACACGAGGGAACTTGAGAGTGGGCGAACGAGAATGGGCAATCATCGTCTTGTCATCTTTTCTTCATATAATGCTGGTGGGTCAGAGCTTTAGTTTAGGTTAGTAAATAGCTCCCTAATCATAGCAGATCGTGATGTGGGGGAATACAACGTGACAAAGGAAAAGCCTTCAAACAAAAGTAGAATTTATTATTTTTTAAATGACTTTCGGCAGGGGAAGATGAGGAAACTTGATGTTGCTACTCAATTGAATTAGTAAAAATATATGAGTAATAAAATGATAATGTAATGAATTGACTTTCCCCAATGTCTATGGATTGTAATGGGTAATGGATTGTCTATTGAATCATTTAATTGTATTATTGAAGTAGTGAAGTGAATCAGTCTTTTGAGAGTGGTTTTCACTACCGGTAGTTAGTGTGGATATCCACTCCCTACAAAGTGATTTCTAATACGACTCCCCCCAAAAGTGGATCGTCACTCCAGAGTAGCACATCCATGGCCATGATGTCCTACGGCAGCGTCAGTGACTGATGAGTTGCGTGGCTCTGTGTTATCGTTTCATATGCAACTGTTGATAGGAACATACAACTGTATTCCTGATTTAGCAATAGAAAACAAAACAATAACCCTGACATTGAAAAAATAATATGGGGCCTTCGGGGGCCGCGCCAATGAAACTTATGTGCGCATGAGAGGGCGAGAATGACGTTCATATTTGGCTTGCGTCATGTCGCCCGCCCTGGACATGGAATAAATGTCAGTGTGGTAATATGATACCAGGGTTGCGTCCAGGGATGTATCGATTCATCATGTGACAGACCATGAAGTTATACAGGTAATTAACATTTAAACTGGTAGTCAAAATAGATGAACCTTTTTACTAACAGGAAATTCAGATGACGTATATGCATGTATGACGCTCCCAGGTATCACAACAAATGTGGAGTAGCATCCTGCACTACCTGTTTATATGTCACATGTTGCCTCTGGTGCAAAGGTTCTTTTGAAGAGCCAATTTAGCAAACTACCCTGGCATTTACAGGGGGTTACAATGCTTGCGTTCACTACATAGAATCACTTGATTCAACCATTCCCCCCCCCCCCCCCCCCCCCCGTAAAAAAGGTGGAGATAGGAATTAAATGATTCGTACTAAAGTTGTGTAGAACACTAATAAACTATTTCATTTTTGACAGAGCAAAAATGCAGACTATATGTGTAATCTCAAAAAAAAAGGGGGGGGGGAATGACAACTACAAATTGTTTTGAAGATAATTTTCAATTTTCAAGCAATTCCCAAAAGAGCACAAGTGTATAGCCTTATGAGATATGAAATTGCAATAGTTGATAACACTGATGTCAGACGGCGACCAAAAGGTGAATGGGCTAGCAGAGTACATGTACATTTAAAGTGTACCAATCACAAAAACATGTTTTGCTCCGGATGTTTGTAAAGAGCCCCATGTCACTAAACTGTATTCAAAATATACCACAAAAACTGCTACAAAGAGATATTTCAGTTTGTATCTCAGTAAAAATGAAAGCGACTTATAGAGGCGACTTATTGAGTAGACTAGACGCATAGAATATTGCATGTATGGACCTCAAGTCGGACTTGCGTTTAGTGCATGGGTTTTTGTGTCATTTCTTTTTACTTTCTTCATAATCCTTAAATGTTAACCTATGGAACGTTGGGTAATGTTTTTTCAAATCTTGTTTTATACATTGTAGATATAAACAAAATTATTACAAAAGGTGAGTAATGCACTTTAACACTACACTTGCGTAATCAGACAGGTCTATATCTATATCTACGAGAGACATAGACAAATCTGATAGATCAAACAGGTGTGTTAGATACCTAATCAAGCTATATCAGGCTGACTACTATAGAAACTTCTCACATCATCCAATACATAACAAACTGCTTACATCACATATATGATACATGATATCCATTTTTCGTTTAAAGTACACTGTAAAAGATTACAAATCTTCTTGGAGTTTTTTCTAGGATCTACCTCATATAGATCTCCCATCTTCTTGTAATGCTCAACAAAGATTCCAGACTGCAGCAAACACATGCACACCTTCTTTCAAAATTGTACAACTAAAACTTAAAAAAAAATAAAACGTACCCTCGATTAAAAACACAATCATTAATTTGATATTTGTACATTTGTGTACATTTCTTGTAAATTACTTATGATAATACCACCTGTTTGGAGCTAGAAGGGCATTGACTCATAAACTTTAACCCAGAATTAAGGCGCTCCTGGCTCTGATTAAAAGATATCTTTCCTAAGGTTCTCAAATATAGACAAAATGGGTACAATACAAATCAAATGGGGGTAAACATCCCTTCAATTGGGTATACGATTGTTGACACGTCTTCATGACCAATTTGTTTAACTTAAACAATCTATAAGGAATCAATGATTAATTAGAACACATTGCATTCTTTCCAAAAGTAGAATGCAATTGTTTTTAACAGTCCTCTCTTGTGGTCAAATTGTGTATATAAGTCTTTTACAATAATTAAAGAGAAATAGCCTACTATATATAGAAACTTCAATTAAAATGATTACGGTAGAATGCGTCGCAACAAGAAAATTGTCTATAAATAAAAATGGAGGAACGATTGATACAGATCGATTAGATGTATTCCTTTGGAGGAGAGGCCCTTACAAGTGAATTCACAGGAATGAAGCTACTTCTGCTTCAGTGGGTGCCCTGGAATTGGATGTCTGTGAGCTCTCGCACATCAATGCACACAACATCGTGACTTGCCGACTCTCCACTCCCATTATATACACTGGAAGTCCTTGTTTTTTAGAGGTAACAAACGTACGCAAATGTGACTTCTTAATTGAAGGTTTTTGTATGGTTGAGATTTTCATTAAATAGAAAAGAGTTCCTAAGGTTTAATTTAGATTTTAAGTCTGCTGAGAGCCAGAAGGGCATTAAGTTGTCTCCATTTGCACAAAGTTATTCCCCTTCAGGCTTTTGATGAGTTTTAATCATAAAAAAGTGGATTTATCAAAAAGTTTACTAGTGTACTAGTCAAGCATTGCTCTACAAGACAAAGATTGTCCTAGAGTTGCCTGACATAGCAATGATCAGTGCACATATTTCAGAGGGTGAATGCTGAATAGATTCATACATGTACGTGTAAATCACATATTAGTTAAAAAAAAACGAGTCATTAGGGTTTCTGGGAAGACACGTCCTTAAATTTGAAAGGCTACTGACTTTATATCTACCTTAGATGCTTTGAAGACAACATAATATGTTAAGATTAAATTTTGTTACAAAATTGGGCTTTTTATGTTGAACTTTGTAATTTCTGTATAAATCCAATCAATATAAGATAGACATTCGTTGTTTTTTTTTCGTTTTTTTTTTTTTTGGGGGGGGGGGGTTCAAGCTTTTATCCAACACTCCCTGAAACTTCCACCAAACTTATAACTTATAACATTATCATTTACCTCCTTCATGATATTTGTAAAGATCTAAATTATGAATTAATTTCATTACCATGCACCTTTAACTGTTCTTAATTCTTTCAGGTACTCTGTAAAAATGCATTTCTTTCCTCAACCATTTCAAACATAGTTTCTACAGGTTATGAATCATGAAGAAATACACAATTAAATGCCATTCACCAAATGACTGATCACACTGCAACAAAAAAGTCTACACTCCTCTTTAAATATGTACAGATTCAATAAAACTATGAATTATCTTTGTAATTCTTCATTTACCGGTAAGTAGATAAAAAGAAAGGAATACTTACAATTCAATAACTAAATATACATGCATCTTGTCTTCAAATATGTCCAGTAGAGCCACGATGTTCGGATGATCTATTCTGTAAAGGAGAAGGTAAAAAAGGAAGGAATAGAGAAAAAATGAGTGATTATAGTAATTATTCTTCTATGTACAGCATGCATACCCCGGTTTTGAAATATATGAGTGGAATAGAGTAATGTACTATAGTACCATCTCATGTAGTAGAAAGCCTATCATTGAATATTGCAAGACAAATCTCAAGAAATTTGACCATCCAAGAAAGAAGAAATTTGACCTCAATGAATTCTTCAACTGTCCATGTTCTAAAACAGCTGCACGTGCAGAGCCTTTTGAACAGAACACAATACATCTACATAGTTGCAGACAAGAAAATAAGGTTTTAAGTTGACTTCAAAGGTAGGAATCCAAGGTAGGTACAGTATTATGATTCATGGAAAAAAATACTTTAAACATTTCGGGGGCTACTTTTCAAGCTTGCTTGCATGAAAATAACACTCTTTAATTTGTTTTGCATTGAACTCTATGCAATTTTTTTTGGGCTCTTTTTGGCACTTTGGGGGGCTACTTCGCCCCGAGCCCTCTGTGTATTTTTTTCACTGATATGATGATTTATTATATCACAGGTGTATCACAATTGAATATTTTTACAGTGAAACCTGTATATAAAGACCACTCAGGGGAAGCATGAACATTGGTCTTTATAGGCAGGTAGTCTTTATGTATATGTACAGGTGCCTTCGTGACAGGTTTTCATGAGAAACCATGTTCAAGGGAAACAACAAATTGTCGTCTTAATAGACAGGTGGTCTTTCTATATTTGGTAAACTAAATCTGAAAACAAAAGTGGTCGAGAAGGAACAGAGGAAATAAAAAGCTAGATAATCAGAAAAAGAATCTTAATACAATAAGAAGAAAATCAGGTGTAACAAGAAAGGAAAAAGGAAATCATGACAAAAGGAGAGAGAAATAGTAATAAGATATATAAAGATGGAGTGAGATAGCAAGAGCACTAGAAAAGCCAAATGATCAAAGCAAAAGAGAGAGAAAAATAAAATATATGATAGGATCAGATAATGATGATGACTAGTAATCTACATTGCACCAAATTCATGTTAAAAAAATATTCAAAGGCACAGGTTTCTCCCATGAAGTCAGTATTTTCACATTTGCGGAAATAGGTAATTTGTGAAGGAGAGAGAGAGAGAGAGAGAGAAAAAGACGAAGGGAAAGAGAGAGGGAGAGAGAGAGAAAGACGAAGGGAAAGAGAGAAAGACGAAGGGAAAGAGAGAGAGAGGGAGAGGAAGGGGAAGACAGGATGGACAGAAAATTTCATTGAGGCAGCAATGAAAATGCAACATGCATGCAATTAATACCTCACATTATGTAACCTATCCGACACTGCCAAACATATACCTCTGCTAATATAGCGCAGTATATATACCGGACCCATCCAAGTCACTTTATATGGGAACATCCATCATATTGAAAGTTCAG